>NW_016107389.1:3023385-3169125 GCF_001604975.1 Cebus imitator | reverse complement strand
AAAAAAAAAAAAAAAAAAAAGAAAGATGAAAGGATAACACTGAGAGCTTCAAATACAGTCCATGCGAAAGAAAATCACAAGGTTGTTTACCTTGGCCATTGTGATATTGTGCTCCCGAATTTTCATTATGTGTGGGATTTTTATCATGCTTACCTAGAAACAAAAAAACAATAAATGCAACATGAGCATTGAATTTATCATATTTTATTTGTTCTTTCTTTATCTTCCCTCCCTCCCTTCCTCCATCCTTCCTTCCTTTTCCTCCCTCCCTCCTTCCCTTCCTTCCTTCTCCCCTTCTTTCTTTTCTCCCCTCCCTTCCTCCTTCCTTTTTCCCTTCTTTCCTCCCCTCCTCCCTTCCTCTCCCCTCCCCTCCCCTCTCCCCGCTACTCCCTTCCTTCCTTTCTTTCTTTTTTTCTCTTTCTTTCTCTCTTTTCTTTTCATTCTTTTTGTCTTCTGTTTTCTTTCTTTTGAGACAGGATCTCTTTCTGCCTCCCAGGCTAGAGTGCAGTGGTGCAGTCTTGGCTCACTGCTGCCTCTGCCTCCTGAGCTCAAGCAGTCCTCCTGCCTCAGCCTCCTGAGTAGCTACAACCATTAACATGCCCAGCTAATTTTTTTTTTTTTTTTTAATGTAGAGATGGGATTTTGTCATGTTGCCCAGGCTGGTCTTGAACTCCTGAGCTTCAGCAGTCCATCTGCCTCAGCTTCCCAAATTGGTGAGATTACAGGCATGAGGCACTGCACCTGGCCTCCATAGATTTTTCTGTCATATAATTAAAAATACTATTCATGATTAAAATAATTTGTGGATCTTTCATTTTTCTCATTAGTTTTCAAATCACCATAATCAGAACATGAGTGAAGAGAGTGATGCTACAAATTAAAATGAGATAAAACATGGAAGTAAAAACCCTTCAACATTTTTAAACAGAAAAATAGTGATGCTTACTAATGTTCCAATATTAAGGTAATATGATAGCATCACCAGAATTAATCTGTTCTCTGAGTTGTACTGTTGCTTTCAGATATATTGACATTTTCACAAAAGTAAAATGTCATTTCCTAAGAGGAATACTAATTTAGAGGATGTGGTTCACTCATCTATCCAGGAGATGGTAAGAAACCTCCCTGGGCTTTATATCAGCTATTGCCTTGGAGCTGCTTCTCCTTAACACCTGAGAAACTTGAAGCAAATTGCTTAATTCCTCTAGGTCTCTGTTTCCTCAGTCATACAATGGGGGATAATAAAGTATTACATCATAAGGCTATTGGAAAATTTCATTATATTTAATCTTTATCATATTTAATATGAAAATCATTTAAAAGGAATGAGGTTTTAAGGCTGTTACAATTTCAGTTTTCTCCATTCTGTTTAATAATCTTGTACCTTTTTCTGTATTCTTAGTTCTTAGGTGATACAGGTCTAAGATCTTTAGAAGATGCTAAGCCATGACTACCATTAGTGTTCTGGCATATACTTAATGCCCTCTCACCCAGCCCGACCCCTCCTGCTTTAGATATCTCCTTTAAATAATACCTCTACTCGGTTTTTGATTAGGTATATACTTATTTCTATGTAACAAATCACTTCAGAGTTTAATAATTCAAAACTATAACAGTCATTATTTCCTACAATATTGTTCATCTGGTATTTAAACAGGGTTCAGGTGGAGGATTGCAGAACTGAAGTCAATCATCTGTCTGGTGTCTCAGTGCTAGGCCATGTGGCCTCTTCCTTTTTAATAGTGGAGTCTGGCCTGAACTTCCTTAAAGCATGAGTGGGCTCTAAGGGAGAGAATTCCAAGAGAACATGCCTCAATGTGCAAGTGATTTTCAATACTCTGTTTACATCATATTTTTTACTATATTATTGGCCAGTGGAAATCACATGGTCAAGCTCAAAATCAATATCTGGAGTCACTCATAAGAGCATAAGTACCAAGAGACATGGCTTATTGGCAGCTACCAATGAAATAGTCTGCCATAGTGGCTCTCATGGGAGTTAAATAGTTTGAAAGTTAATAGCTTTTATAAATAACCCTTATACTGTAATTCAGAAACTCTTAAATTACTGTCCAAAGATGTCCAAGAGTTCAAAGGTAGCAGTTTAAGCAATATTGATGTAATTCATTGTACGAATTAGAACACTAGGTGTTGTAACATTTGAGGAAATGCCTTTTTGATGGGAAATAAAGTGAATCACAATATAAAACTATACTTTTTTCTTCTTGAAGACAGTGGGGTGCTCTAGAAGAATCTCAGAAAGAGAAGTCTAGTATTGGATATATTACATTTATATGGTTTATGAACATATGTTTATTTTTCTGGGCCTCGGTGTTCTTTTCTGTAAAATTAGACATTTGGACTGATGATAAGAAGGAACACTTCCAGCTCTACATTTTCATGTGTTTCTTAATCTTAGTGAAATAGATAAAGTAGTTTGAAAAAGTTTTCAGTCTTCCTCTGGCAGTAGTAATTGGAAGTAGTAATACTCTCTGATTTTCTTTTGCCCTTCTGTGAAATGCTTATTTTACTATCAACAACCTTTGTATGAAAGAAGTTTCTGGTCACAATTGGCCTCACTCAGCAGCACAATTTGCAATTGCAAAATCGTGAAACCAACCCAAATTCACATCAAGCAACGAGTGGATAAAGAAACTCTGGTATATATATACAATGGAATACTACTCAGCCATAAAAAGAAATGAATTCACGGCATTTGCAGTGATCAGAATGAGATTGGAGAGCATTATTTTAAGTGAAGTAACTCAGGAATGGAAAACCAAATATTGTATATTATCACTGATACGTGGGAGCTAAGCTCTGAGGATGCAAAGGCACAAGAATGATACAATGGACTTTGGGGACTTGAGGGGAAGGGTGGGGGGCATGGATAAAAGACTACAAATAGGGTGCAGTGTATACTGTTTGGGTGATGCGTGCATCAAAATCTCACAAATCACCACGGAAGAACTTATATAATCAAAAACCACCTATACACCAATAACCTCTGCAAAAAAAAAAAAAAAAAGGTAAGGACTATGGACCCTTAACAATGTGGCAGTTAAGAGTACTGATCTCTGTCTGCACAGTTTAAAATCCACATATTGCTTTGACTTCACAAAAACTTAACTACTAGTGTTGACCAGAAGCCTTACCAATAGTGTAAAACAGTGGATTAATACATATTTTGTATATGTATTAGATAATGGATCCTAACAATAAACTAGAGAAAAGAAAATGCTATTAAGAAAATCATAAGAAAGAGAAAATATATTTGTTATTCCTTAAGCGGAAGTGGATTATTGTAAAGGTCTTCATCCTTGTTGCCTTCATGGTGAATGGGCTGAATAAAAGGAGAAAGAGAAGGGGTTGGTTTTGCCATCTAGGGATGCCAGAGGTGGACGAAAATCCCTGTGTAAGTGGACTCATGTAATTCAAACCTGTGTTATCCAAAAGTCAACTGTATTATTTACTTATTTAATTTTGAGGGAATATACTCAGCCAAAAACAACTTTTCTAATGAAAAGTCATTTATTTAGGCCAGGCACAATGGCTCATGCCTGTAATCACAGCAGTTTGGGAGGCCAAGGCAGGCGGATCACTTGAGGTCAGGAGTTCCAAACCAGCCTGGTCATCATGGTGAAACTCCATCTCTACTAAAAATACAAATATTAGCTGGGTATGGTGGTGGGCATCTGTAATCCCAGCTACTTGGGAGGCTGAGGCAGGAGAATCACTTGAACCCGGGAGGTGGAGGTTACAGTGAGCCAAGATCATGCCACTGCACTCCAGCTGGGTAGCTGGTAGCTCCATCTCAAAAAAAAAAAAAAAAAAAAAGTGTCATCATTTATTTAAATACTCTATCATCTTTCCATTCATTGATATATCTATTTATTTACCCATCGAACCATCTATTTACTAACTAATTATTAGATATAAGAAAATTCCATAATGAATATGATAAAGATTAATGAGGGCCTGAAAATTGGTGACTGCAGCATTTTACCTGGCTATGAGAATATTTTTAATATTGTAAATATATTTAAGAACTTAGGCTTTTTACATCCCAATCTTATGCTAGGTTACTTCATATCTTTGTGATACTTGTCTGGCCATGAAGGCATTTAAGTTTATGGGAACCACAGGATAAGGTATTATTAGCTATTACAAAAGTATATTTTTTTTCTTAAGGAAAAAAAAGTTTGTTCTCTTAAAAATTAACAATTTTATCAGGGAGTGAAGCTAGGCCTTGAGGGGCACAAGTGAGAAGTCTGATGGGTGTTCTATGGTTAGGGAGGGTTAGAGATAAAATCAAGTCTGGATACTTAGATGATACATGATTTTTTATTTTTGTAAACTATGAAAACTTAGGGTAAAAGACATAAAAAATTACAGTTTGTTTTTTGGGGGAAGGGAGAGTTAAAATTTAACCCAACTTATTGGCAATATAGAAAAGTAATAATGTATTTTGAGAACTAGGCCAGGGATCTTGTCAAATTATTTGTCTCTTATTGTTACATTACTGATGCCTATAGAATTTTCCAAATTTATTTCTAACTTTTTTTCTTTCTTTCCCATATAACCCTTATCTCAACAATACTTTCTGAAAAATATTTCATTTGGATGGTGGAAGGAATTGTATAGAAATGAACAGATTGTGTAAGGATGGATCAGAAAGTCAAGGTTGACTTACGAGGCAGTTGTGATTAATAAGGATGCCTTCATTATTTTATAAAGAATTGAATAAAATATCAAAATTAAACCCAAACCCAGAATATATAACATCCTAAAACAGGTTCTAATAAATGGTTATATTGACAATACCCTAATATCTGCATTCACTTCTGTTAACAACAGTTCTGTTTACATTTTTAAGATTTTTAAAGACAAGTAGTAGAAAATATTGAACATTTTCCCAAGATGAGTAACTCAAAGACAGGTAGCTTCATGGCCAATACTCAAATGATGCTCCTGGAAGACTGCATTATCCATTGCCTCCCACAAACACAACTCCTCAGGCCTGTTAGCTTTTCAATAACTTATAAATATACTGGAGACTTAAAAATTATGGGCTGTAAAATACTGAAAGGCAAGTATTCAAAATGGATTAATACTTTTAACAGGCCACAAAAATAGTGGTTATTTCTAGTTGGTTGTGATTACTATACTTTTAGATGGTTGCACAGACACAATATTTAATGAGGATATAAAGACATCTTGATGTATAATATGATGTAAGGGATGGGGTATACAAATATTGCCTACAGCCTAAGAAGTTATCAGAATTTTCTTTCTCTCCTATTTCTCCTTGCCTTTTTCTATATATCTCCTTTTTTCTTTGATCATTCTTTTTTTTTCCTTTTTTGTGACACGGAGTTTGGCTTTTTGTTGCCCAGGCTGGAGTGCAGTGGCGCGATCGATCTCAGCTCACTGCGACCTCTGCCTCCTGGGTTCAAGTGATTATCCCATTTCCACTTCCCGAGTAGCTGCGATTACAGGTGCCTGTCACCATGCTTGGCTAATTTTTGTATTTTTAGTAGAGACAGGGTTTCACAATGTTGGCCAGGCTGGTCTTGAATTCCTGACCTCAGTTCATCTGCCCACCTAGGCCTCCCCAAGTGCTAGGATTACAGGCGTGAGCAACCAGGCCCAGCCTCTTCTATCATTCTTATAATATCCTCTTATTTTGTGCTTTTCTTCCTCTTCTTCCATCCTACTTCTCAATTTAGGCAATTGGTTGAAGACAAAGCAATTTTCTGCCTTGTAAGATGGGTAGCAAGGCCTTTTTCACTCATGAAAAATAAAATAACTTATTACAAATTCCTTTGAGCTTTAAAAAATGAATAGCATGGCCTGTTTTCAAGTGTTATATATCCATTAAAGACTATTTTATCTAAGTCCTTTTCCTTAAATTCTCCTACTGGATTAGTTATTTTATTAGAGGGTACATGAGTAAGTGGTGCTGTTGTTTTCCTAGTGATACCCACTTATCATTTTGCTTTTTGAAAATATTTTTGGGACACTTAAGACTTTTAAAGCAGAAACACCCATTATCACTTTTGGACAATGACTGGAAGTTTTTGGGGAATGACCAAGAGAACATATTCTCATATTCTGCTGAGTTAATTTAGAGATTCAGTTTACATTATTGTTTCTAAACACACAACTGAGGAGAAATAAAAGATTTACTTTTAAAAGTAGATAATCTGATAATGCAACCAATGTAAGAGAACTTTATCAGCAGAGCTTTTAAGATTCATGAGAAACAAAATAGATTTAACCATGGAAACGGTTCATACTCCTCCAAAACTGACAATTTATTTTCTCTTAAGTGATTTTTCTACCATGAGAAAAAAATTCTTCTAAATTTGGCATGATTTATTATTAGTCTGATGTCATTAAATACAGTATTATACAAATTTTGAACCAAGTCCTTGTTTCTACCAAAATGTAAAATCTCTGGTAATGTCAATACTTTTTGAATCATTCACTGAAGATGTCATGCAAGGTGACATGGTTTTGATATTTGTGTCCCCACCCAAATCTTACATCAAATGGTTATTCCCAGTTTTGGAGGAGGGGCCTAGTGGGAGGTGATTAGATAATGAGGAAGACTATTCCCTTGCTGTTTTTGTGATAGTGGGTTCTCATGAGATCTGGTTGTTCAAAAATGTGTAGCACCTCCTCCTTCACTCTCTTCCTTCTTCTCTGGGCATGTAAGACATGGCTGCTTCCCCTTTACCTTGTGACATGATTGAGTTTCTTGAGGCCTCCCCCAGCATGCTTCCAGTACAGTTGTGTAACTGTGAGCCAATTAAACCTTTTCCCCCCCCCATAAAGTAGAGTTTCAAGTATTTTTATACAGCCATAAAAGAATAGACTAATACACAAGGTCTTTTACAAACTCTTGTTTTGAAATGATATGTGGAATATCTTCATTTGAAATGCTAGTGAGATGAGTAATTTACAATAATTTACAGGCTTTCATTTGACCATATGCTCAGTGAATATGCTATAAGATAATTTTCAGTTTAACAGTTGATGTTGCAATCAAATCAAATATTCATTGCATTTTTATACAGTTTGCTTCAAACCACTAAGCAAGGGGTAGTGTGGTCTAAAAATTCATCAATAAGTCATAGCCATCTTACTGTATCCAGTTAAAGCATAATTATCTAATTTTTGAGATATAGGGACTTCTCTGGAGGTATTCTTAATTCCCTAAGAATTGAAAGAAGAGAGATATCACTATATATACATATATACTATATATATATATATATTATATCTATATATATATATATAGTATATATATATATATAGAGAGAGTAAATCAAGTATGCTCAAACAGATCTTTTTAAGCATATGCAGACAGGCTGCTAACCTGTTACAATTAAAAATATCAGTTTGGTTAGATTGGCTGCATAACTGATATTGGATAAAGAGTCAATGCAGCATAGCAATGGAACAAAGATGACTTGGGTAATACATGTCTCAAATTCAGTAAGGTGCAGAGATGGCATTTTGATTTGATGTTTTCATTTGTTGATAAACTCTGTCACTTAACAATATCTTTGAGCCTCATATTTGTAATCTATGTAATGAAAATGATAATGTTTCACAAGATTGCTGAAATAATACAGTGGATATCAATGATGTAATAAATTATATAAAATGCTATTCAATATGGGAATCAATATTGTCAACTAGGACCCACAAGACAAAATGTGTACAAATATTTAGCAATAGTTTACACTGAATAAAACATTATAAAAACTTAATAAATACTTGTAAAAATTAAGAATATAGAATGATCAGTATATTATTAATCTTAAAAATTCATAAGAATACATGATCATTAGATTTCTCTCCCTCTTTCAGTTAACCCTCTTCCAGAAAAATTGAAAATTAAATTTATTAAAAAAAATGTATACATAAAGTTGAAAATAAGCCTTTTCTATTAATTCAGTTTATTTGAATGTTAATGCCTTACTTAGATGGTTATTAACTCTTGTATCATTTAGTAAAAATTGAAGCATCCTATCTCCAACATGTAAAAATAAAATAATGAGAATAGCACAAAGGATGAGAAGAAATTATAAATATCTTGTTGTAAGGTTCTTATACTGCAAGTGAAGTGGTATAATATCACTTGAAGGTAGAGTCTGATTAATTAAAGAAGTCTATTATAAGTCTTAGGACAGCCACCAAACTCAATTTTTTGAAATGATATAAATAGTAAGCCATTACTGTAAGTAAAACTGAATCTTAAAAAATGTTCAATTAATTTTTAGAGAGGCAGAAGAAGGAGGTACAAATTTAAAAAATAAGTAATAGCTAGGATGATGGTATATTTTAATCAATATATTAATATTTACATTAAAGTAGACAGGGTCTAAACCTACCAATTTAAAGACAGAAGTTGTAAAACTGGATTTTTTTTTTTTTAAAGTATGGACCAGGTATATGTTGCCTTTAGGAAACCTACTTTAAATATGAAGGCATACATAATTTAAAGTTAAAAAGATGAAAAAAGATATATTATGTAAATGTAAATTAAAATAAAGGTGGGCAACTATGTTTATGTCAGACAATGCAGCCTTCAGAACAAGTAATATTACAAAAGGGTAAAGGGGTTCAATTCTCTAACAAGATGTAAATTCTAGATATGTATGCACCAGAGTTTCAAAATATATAAAGGAGACAAAGAAAATTAAATGAATGAGGTACTACTGAGCAGTGAAGGAAACTATTGATAAAAGAAACATGGCTGAATCAAATTTATCTAATTGAACAAAAGCCAGAAAAAGAGTAAAAACTGTCTGCTTCTGTTTGTATGAGTTTAAAAATGCAAACTTAAAAATTCTAGAAAATGCAAACTAATTCATAGTACATTATTCACATTAGTATTGCCTTGGGAAAGATAGAAGAGACACATGAGGGATGATTATAATGAAACATGAGAAAAATTTGAAGGTCATGGCTATGTTCATTTTCTTGATTGTGGTGACGGTTTTATGGTTGTTTTTATGTTAGAACTTGTGTGACTGTTCCCTGTAAGTAAATATGTGCAATTTATTGCATTCTAGTTATTCTCTAAAATGTTAAAAACTTTTTATAAAAAGTTATGCAATCAATTCTCAATGTCCGATTTCAACTAAGGTATACTTACATGAAGGGCCAGGACATTAAAAAATCTAAGTGATTTACAGCCCAGAAATTCAACTTTATTACTGAGCCAATACTCTTTCTTTAGGATAAGTTCTTTCCCAGAAGACTTCTTTGTAAATGTATTATTTTATTGCCAAACTACCAGTCTACCATTAGGCTGAATAGTATGTAAATCCCAGTGGTGACCTTTGTAGAAATCATTTACTTGCGAAAATGAGAAAAATTAGTAGGCATTTAAGGGTAATGGTTAATGAATACAGAATTATGGATAATATGACTTGCTTCTAATTTCCCCTCTGCAATGAACCGTGGCTTCAGGGTCATAATTTTACCTCTGATGTCTCTATATTCACACCTAGAAAATAAGGCACTGAATAAACTGAACGTTTCCAATTCTAAAATGTATGATTTAATAGCAATACATATTTATGCCCCTGCTGCTCTGTGTCAGCTACTATGCTAGGTGTTAGTTACAAGAAGATAAGATCATTCCAGCAAGAAGTTCACAGCCTACTGGAGGAAGCTGTAACCACACTGTTATAATACTATGTGTTTTCTGTGACACATGATCATAGGGTGCCTTAGGAACACAGAGGAAAGAAACGCCTGACTGTGAGTGTGGTAGACACTTGTGGGCTATTTTCCCATTACTCTCTGCCTTTTCTTACTTTCCACCTGTTCCTGATTACCCCCACCTGCCCATGTGATTCAAGACAGGTAGATTACACCATGTCTTTAAACTGTAGCCTAAGCTTATCCAACAAAAATCTCAGGACTTATATTGAGAATTTTGGAGTATGCACATAATGAATACAGGATAGAGATCATATGACTTTCATTCTGATTTCTCCCTCTGAGTGCTAATGTGCTGACAATACATACATAACCTATAGAAGACCTCCATGGTTAATCTTTTTCAATGTTTACCATAAAGTATTTAATCTAATTTTTATTTCTCTTTCCTGGATACTATATTCATGTTAGATTGGGTTAGGATATGTATGTAGTTCCCTAACTGGCTATGGCTGACACATATGTCCACTCACGTAGCCTGAGATGGAGCTAGATCTATGAGACTACGTGAACTGAAGATATATATGAAGCAGTTTTCAATGAAAGATGGAAATAATATCAGTAAAAGTTGTAGTTGTATGGCGGGAAATCAATAGATGTCAATTACAATATATAATAAAATGAGTTAACCTATGTTTTCTAACACCCAAACAGGTAACTTGTCAACCATGAAATGTCTCTTATTTAGGGTTTTAAAGATGAGGGTTAGAAAGTTCAATGTAACATAATGTTATCAGAGAAGAAAAGAAAACTTATGGATAAAAGTCTGTACATTCCAGAAAATTAACTATTTGTTCCTTCTCTTCTAAAGACACGTTTATTTTCTAGAACGAATCTAATGAAGAATAATCTAACATCTTCCGATAGTTTGAGGAAATTCTGATAAAAACTTCTTTATTCCTGTGTACATGGTAACTTCTCTATTATCATCTGGCCTATCAATGTCTGCTTGTTAGTCTGTATGCTAATTTTTCAGCTAGTTGGGTTTTAGGCAGAATTCATAGCTGATTTTTTATTGTCTTTGAATTTAAAAACTCAGTAATGATGAGTTATCTGTAGTATACTATTCCATCTTTAGTTGTTTTTGCCAGTTTTCATTTTTAAGCTCATAATAATTTTGTATTTTTGTAAGACTCATGGATGCTCATTTACCTTTTAAACAAGAGGGGAAATCATATATTTGGCTATTATTCAAAGGAAAAGCTTAATGTAGACTTCTAGATCTCCATGGGAACCCAGTAAGTCTTCCCATGATTCATTTTCTAGACCTGGAGAAAAAATTAGTTTCCATGGAGATACAAAGGTAAGTGAAACAGAGATGGCCCAGGGGTCATTGACATTGTAAGCCCAAACAATTCTGCATCCTTCTTGATCCTCAGTATGTTTGATGTACTTCTGAATTCAACCTGAAATGGCAATGAGTTCCTTAAACAGTTTTTAAAATATATTTCTTGTGGAATTTTATAAAACCAATTTGCATTTGTTAACCACATGATATGATTATCATTTTTACTTGAGCACACAGGTATTATCTCCTAGATGTGACCAAGTATAAAACTGTAAAAGAAGAAACTACTGATTCTACCTCATTGGAAACAATATGATTATTTTTACTTGAGCACATAGATAGTATCTAAAATAATAGAAAAGTATATATGGAATAATCTGGGGAATAAACTTTTAAGAAAATATAACTGAAGCTTATTATGGAAAAATTCAATAATACGTCTATGAAATGATATATCATTGCTTTTTGAGAAAAACTTTCTTAGTGATTTTTTTTTCCCACTTATTTTATTGCATTTTAGGTTTGGGGGTACATGTGAAGAACATGCGAAATTGTTGCATAGGTACACACGTGGCAGTGTGATTTGCTGCCTTCCTCCTCATCACCTACATCTGGCATTTCTCCCCTTGCTATCTCACCCCAGCTCCCCACCCCCCACCGTCCCTCCCCTATTTCCCCCCAACTGACCCCAGTGTGTAGTGCTCCCCTCCCTGTGTCCATGTGTTCTGATTGCTCAACACCCGCCTATGAGTGAGAACATGCGGTGTTTGATCTTCTGCTCTTCTGTCAGTTTGCTGAGAATGATGGTTTCCAGGTTCATCCATGTCCCTACAAACGACCCAAACTCATCGTTTTTGATGGCTGCATAATATTCCATGGTGTATATGTGCCACATTTTCCCTATCCAGTCTATTGTCGATGGGCATTTGGGTTGGTTCCAGGTCTTTGCTATTGTAAACAGTGCTGCAATGAACATTCGTGTGCACTTGTCCTTATAGTAGAACGATTTGTAATCCTTTGGATATATACCCAGTAATGGGATTGCTGGGTCAAATGAAATTTCTATTTCTAGGTCCTTGAGGAATCGCCACACTGTCTTCCACAATGGTTGAACTAATTTACACTCCCACCAACAGTGTAAAAGGGTTCCTATTTCTCCACATCCTTTCCAGCATCTGCTGTCTCCAGATTTTTTAATGATCGCCATTCTAACTGGCGTGAGATGGTATCTCAATGTAGTTTTGATTTGCATTTCTCTGATGACCAGTGATGATGAGCATTTTTTCATATGTTTGTTGGCCTCATGTATGTCTTCTTTTGTAAAGTGTCTGTTCATATCCTTTGCCCACTTTTGAATGGGCTTGTTAGTTTTTTTCTTGTAAATCTGTTTTAGTTCTTTGTAAATTTTGGATATCAGCCCTTTGTCAGATGGGTAAACTGCAAAAATTTTTTCCCATTCTGTTGGTTGCCGATTCACTCCAATGATTGTTTCTTTTGCTGTGCAGAAGCTGTGGAGTTTGATTAGGTGCTTTCTTAGTGATTTTTATCATAGATTTTAAAAAGTTAATAGATACTTTAACCAGAACGTATTCTTTGTTCTCAGATAAAAATTTCTACATAAAACCTTTCACTCCATCTTTGGCATTTTATAGATCCAGGCAATCAATATTCAGTTTGCCAGTAGTTGTCTTGTTCCCAATAAGGTAGAATCAGTAGTTTCTTCTTTTACAGTTTTATACTTGGTCAGGTCTAGGAGATACTATCTATGTGCTCAAGTAAAAATGATAACCATGTCATGTGGTTAGCACAGTTTAACAAAAGAAAATTGCACATAGAATAGACAAGTTTTGGATTAGCATTCATTAATGAATGTATTCATTCAAGAAAAATACATTAGGTACATGCTATATGTCAGGTATTACGAACAACACTCTGAATACAGAAATAAAAGATGGTCACTGGCTGGGCGTGGTGGCTTACTCATGTAATCCCAGCACTTTGGGAAGCCAAGGTGGGCGGATCACCTGAGGTCAGGAGTTTGAGATCAGCCAGACCAACATGGTAAAACCCCATCTCTACCAAAAACACAAAAATTAGCTGGACATGGTGGCCCGTGCCTGTAATTCCAGCTACCCTGGAGGCTGAGGCAGAATAATCACTTGAACCCAGGAGGCGGGTGTTGCAGTGAGCCGAGATTGGGCCACTGCACTCTAGCCTGGGCAACAGAGCAAGTCTCTATCTCAAACAAACAAACAAACAAAAACAAAAGATGGACATTTTCCTCTGCAATCTAATAGGGAAGGGTAGGAGCACTTAGGAGAAGTTCCTATCTTGGACAAGACAAGGGTCAGATGAATGTGACACTTGAATTGGGTGTTGAATAAATATAGAAAGCAACCCAGTAGGTGAAAAAAAAAGGCAGGGAGGGATCAGCATATAAAGCATCCAGGTATGAGCTAGACTGATACATTGCCAAATAAGTTCTTCACTATGTTTGGAAGAATGAGAACAGGTGTGGAAAATGCTCGATAAATAACTAGACTATTGAGAAATGACATCTTTGAAGTATTCTATCAGTGTGCTCAGGATTTAAAGCAAATTGATACAATCAGATGAGGGTTCTAAACATGAGCATTCTGGGGCTGTATTGGGAGAGACTGGAAGGCTATGAGACCATAAGTGTAGAAACCAATTAGGTACCCATTAAAATAGTCAAAGCAAGAAATACCAAGGGAGTAGTTCATGTGAGTAAATTCAGAATCCATGAAGAAAAATATTAGCTATTTTATCCTTGAAAGACACTTTTGAATTTCATGGAACTCAGTTGATTTTCTATCAATATATTGGTCTAAGGCAGAAATTGCAAAGTAGTAGTGACTAATGAGCTGTGTTTGGTCCAAATGTGTGCTGGCTCATTTTGTATTTAAAATAATTAAATTTGAATGCCATTGGATTCAGCAGATACTTTTAGATCCAGTTTGCTGCAGTCCGCACCACTCTCTATTATCACTTATTTCAAATATTGAAGTTACTATCAGGGCCACATTGATTTGAACCACTTCAGTTCATAGGCACCCATTTAAAGTATTCCTTAACTATTAAGTTTGTTTGTCGTATCATGCTTCTTCATGTGTATTCTCTTGATTTGTTCATTGTTTTCTTATGTGTTCTGCTGGTTTTAAAAGTACCCTTTAGCATTAGGATTTATCATTAAGTTTATGTTTATTAATTTATCATTATGTTTGAAACAGTACATTTTGCTTTTCTCAATCTGCCTAAATTTTAATCTTTTGTCAGTATTATAAGCATAAAGCTTGATAATTTTAAAACTATAATACATGTATTTCTTCATGCTATTAAACAGAACAGGACATGAGTCAACCAGATGAGATTTATCAAGACAGGCAAATCGCTTGTTGCAAGCCTAATAATCCAGGACAAAATCGGGTGAATCCCTTGCCTGAGTAATGCAGCTGGAGACCAAAGATAACTATTTCTATTACACAACAAAAATATCAAACAAATACTGAGTATTTACAGTGTTCCAAAAGTGATTCTAAGCATTCAAATGGGATGAACTAATTTAATCTTCATAGCAATGTTATAATGATTTTTAGGGAAGAGAAAATCAAGGCACAAAGTGGATAATTGACCTTGCTAATATAACACAGCTACTAAATAACAGAGTTTGGGATTTGATTCTAAAGAATCTGAATTAGAGTGAATTCACATAATGAGAAAAAGAAAATCACTTTTTCACATGGCATGAAATAGAAGATCCGTTTATTAATATTGGTGAATTTGATATCACGTCATCTGAGGCTTTTTATTATAGAACTTTTCAAATGCATAAGACAGTAAAGAGAAGTCCTGTGTACCAATCCTGCTGCTTTAACAATAATCCACTAATATGCTATCTAGTTATATCTGTACTCTTACCTGTATTATTAAAAAATTGGATTATTTTAAAGCAAATCCAAAATATTATCTTATTTCTGAAAGAGGAGGGCTTGTAAAACAATATCTAATCACAATACTGCTATCACACTGAATAAAAGTCTTAATATAAGTAAGTATTCAGCCAATTACATCACATATTTTGACTTCCATGAAAGCTTTACTAAACTTTGAAAACAAACATAAAATTATTTTTTGATAGTTCTGATGTTCATGGGAAATCTATTAAAATATTTTTTCATACCATAGCTTCTAGCACTTGGCCAGGTAATTCTTCAAATATACTTTCATTTGATTTTTTTGCCTATTGACTTTAATTTGATTTTTTTGCCTTTAAACTGCAGAACAAAGGTGTCTAGTATTGCTTTTTTTTTGTTTCAATTGCCCTGTTTAATGTGTAAAATCCTGTTTTACATAATTATGATGCTATAAGACACCTTACACTCATTATTGAAAGTATAAATAATAATATTACATTAACTATTTTTTCTGTTACTTATTTTAAGAACTTCTTCATGCTACTACAAACACTGTCAATTTCATTCAAATGCTATATATTTTCCACCACTTATTTCTCTGACAACTTTCTTCCATGTTATTCTACCTTCCTGAATATAGAGATTCTATATCTTTTTTTTACTTTGAATGGAATGGTCTGAAGAAAACTTACTTCTTTAACAAAAATGACATATTATTATACCTCAAGTTTTGAAAATAATCCTACTTGCAAAATGACATGACAGGTGTGCTGAACTAAAAGTCACCCACTCTCTCATACGGTCACAGTATGCTTCTGTGGTACCCCAGAGACAAGGTGCTATAAATATTAGCTCAGTGCAGAGTGGCATCTACAAAGGAGAAATAATTTGGGAAGCCCCTATATCAATTCCCCAAATTTCTCATCTTCTGTATCTCTTATTTGCAGTTCAACTTTTTCACTAGAATGAGCCAATGTAAAATGTGTTAACTGGGATAATGTAATAAAAGTTGTTGGTAAGAGTGGATAGAAGGAGATGGTGAAAAGGATCCACATTAATTGATTTCCTAGCATATATGAGGCAATTTAATTTTGTTATGTCATTGAATTTTTAAGACAACCATAGGAGGAAGGCATTATCTCTGTTTTAAGACTATGGAAACTGAGGTTAAATCAAGTTAGTTTCTTAAAGTGACACTAACATATATTGAAGGTGTTTCAACTTGAAATTTTTGTTTTAGCATTGTGCCATTTTATTACGAGACATATAACTATTTTGTAAAAACAGAATGAGATGTCCTTAATGATATTGCCTAGGTTTTCTTCTAGAGGTTTTATGGTGTTACTTCTTGTGTTTAAATCTTTAATTCATCTGGAGTTAATTTTTATATAAGGCATAAGGAAGGGGTCCAGTTTTAGCTTTCTGCATATGGCTAGCAAGTTTTCCCAAAACCATTTATTAAATAGGGAATCCTTTCCCCATTGCATTCGTCAGGTCTGTCAAAGATCAGATGGTTGTAATTGTGTGACATTCTTTCCGAGGCCTCTGTTCTGTTCCATTGCTCTATATCTCTGTTTTGGTACTAGTACCATGCTGTTTTGATTACAGTAGACTTGTAATAGTGCTTGAAGTCGGGTAGCGTGATGTCTCCAGCTTTGTTTTTGTTTTGGCTATGCGGGCTCTTTTTTGGTTCCATATGAAGTTTCAGGTGGTTTTTTCCAATTCTGTGAAGAAAGTCATTGGTAGCTTGATGGCGATAGCATTGAATCTATAAATTACTTTGGGCAGTATGGCCATTTTCACAATATTGATTTTTCCTAACCATGAGAATGGAATGTTTTTCCATTTGTTTGTGTCCTCTCTTCTTTCTTTAAGAAGTGGTTTGTAGTTCTTGAAGAGATCCTTCATGTCCCTTGTTAGTTGTATTCCTAGGTATTTTATTCTTTTTGTAGCAATTGTGAATGGGAGTTCACTCATGATTTGGCTCTTTGTCTATTATTGGTGTATAGGAATGCTTGCAATTTTTGCACATTCATTTTGTGTCCTGAGACTTTGCCTAAGTTGCTTATCAGCTTAAGGAGATTTTGGGCTGAGACAATGGGGTTTTCTAAATATACAATCATGTCATCTGCAAACAGGGACAACTTGACATCCTCTCTCCCTATTTGAATATCCTTTTTTCTTTCTCTTGCCTGATGGCCCTAGCCAGAATTTCTAATATGTTGCTGAATAGGAGTGGTGAGAGAGGGCATCCTGGTTTTCAAAAGGAATGCTTCCAGGTTTTGTCCTTTCAGTATGATATTGGCTGTGGGTTGGCCATAAATAACCCCTATTCTTTTGAGATATGATCCATCAATACCTAGTTTATTGGGAGTTTTTAGTATAAAGGGTTGAATTTTGTTGAAGGCCTTCTCTGCATCTACTGAGATAATCATGTGGATTTTGTCTTTGGTTCTGTTTATGTGATGGATTGCATTTATAGATTTGTGAATGTTGAACAAGCCTTGCATTCCTGGGATGCAGCTGACTTGATCATGATGGATAAGCTTTTTGATGTACCATTGGATTTGGTTTGCCAGTATTTTATTGAAGATTTTCACATCAATGTTCATCATGGATATTGGCCTAAAATTTTCTTTTTTAGTTGAATCTATGCCAGGTTTCAGTATCAGGAATAGGAATGTGCAAGGACTTCATGACTGAAACACCAAAGGCAATGGCAACAAAAGCCAAAATAGACAAAGGGGATCTAATTAAACTTAAGAGCTTCTGCACAGCAAAAGAAACTCTCAATAGAGTGAACCAGCAACCAACAGAATGGGAAAAAATGTTTGCAATCTACCCATCTAACAAAGGGCTAATATCCAGAATCTATGGATAACTTGAACAATATTACAAGAAAAAAAAACCCATCAAAAATTGGGCAAAGGATATGCACAGACACTTTTCAAAAGAAGACATCCGTGCAGCTAAAAACATGAAAAAAAACTCATCATCACTGGTCATTAGAGAAATGCAAACAGAAGCCACATTGAGATACCACTTCATGCCAGTTAGAATGGTGATCATTAAAAAGTCAGGAGACAACAGATGCTGGAGAGAATGTGGAGAAATAGAAACACTTTTACACTGTTTTTGGAAATGTAAATTAATTCAACCACTGTGGAAGAGAGTGTGGCGATTCCTCAAGGATCTAGAAATAGAAATACCATTTGACCCAGCAATCGCATTACTGGGTATATACCCAAAGGATTATAAATCATTCTATTATAAAGACATATGCACACGTATGTTTATCGTGGCACTGTTCACAATAGCAAAGACTTGGAACCAATCCAAATGCCCATCAATGATAGACTGGATAAAGAAAATGTGGCACATATACACCATGGAATACTATGCAGCCATAAAAATGGATGTGTTCATGTCCTTTGCAGGGACATGGATGAAACCGGAAACCATCATTCTCAGCAAACTGACACAAGAACAGATAACCAAACATGACATGTTGTTACTAATAAGTGGGTGTTGGACAATAAGAACACACAGACATAGAGAAGGGAACATCACACAATGGGGCCTGGTGGGTAGGAGGCTAGGGGAGGAATAGCAGTGGGTGGGTAGATTGGGGAGGGATAGCATTAGGAGACATACTTAATGTAGATGACAGGGTGATAGATGCAGCAAACCACCATCATGGCATGTGTATACCTATGCAACATACCTGTACTAACTGCACGGGTACCCTAGAACTTAAAGTATAATAAAATGAACAGTATGAGATATAGAGAATTAATTTAAGGTAGCAATAATAAGGTATTTTACATCATTAGAACACATTATTTTTCAGTCCTTGGATTGATATAATTAGCCTTCGGTTTGAAAAAGGAGAAACTTTGTCACTATTGTATATTCTTAAAAATAATAAATTTTTAAAAGCAGACACAAAACAGAAACTATAAATATTAGAGCATAAAAAGCTTTTCTAACCATAACATAAACTTAAGAAACCATAAAGAATAAAATTGGCAGATTTGATCTTATAAATATTTTTAAATTTGTGTGGTTAAAGACACCATTAACAAAGTTAGAAGGAAAAATTGAGAAAAACATTTACAACCTAACTGAAAAGAAAAAGGTTTAATACTCTTGGTATATAAAAAAGGTACAGTAAAACAAAATATACAAGAAAACCAACAGCCTAGATAAAAAAATAGGCAATGTATAATAAACCAACAATTTACCTAAGAAATGCAATAACTAATAACCATGATAAAAACAAACATTTAAAATGCAAATTAAAACAATAGTGGTTATTTTTTACATATGCCAAATGTGCAAAAATATTTATACTTTATTAGCATCAGCTTTTGGGAGTAGTTTATAAAACTGAATGCTATTCACATGTGAAACAGAGTGATATATATGAGTATGTGCTTACTTATAAAGACAGTTTGTGATATATGCTTTATTACAAAGCAGTTTGTATAATTTGATTGTTTTGATAGGAAACTAACCAGAAATAAATGTGTACATATGGTTGTCTAGCCTTCTATATGATTAAACACAAAATATGCTTATAAGGAAATAAGTGTATATAAATATGTACAAAAATATATAATGAACATATAGGTTTATTTTAAGCTTATAAATAAGATTTTTATACACATATGTATTTGTGTTTGTGTGTGTGTGTGTATATATATATATACACACACATACACAGGAACATATATGCCAAATAGGTATATATACACATATTATATATAGTATATATAATTATATATATTGATTATATATATAGTCGACATGTATATTCATAGTATATAATATATAGTATTATATACTATATATAGTGTTATAGATACACTACATATATAGTGTATATATAATGCTATATATAATATACTATAAATATATAATACTATATAATGTATATTATATATTAATATATATATTTATAATATATTGTAATATATTATACATGCTATATAGTATATATTATAAATATTGAATATATTCTATATTATAAATATATATGTACTATATATTATATACTATAAATATATAATACTATATATAGTATTATATAAATACTATATAAATACATATATTATTAGTACATATACTATATATAGTACATATATATAGTACATACTACATATATTATATAAATGCTATATATAGTATTTTAGATATAGTATATATATACACTATAGATATATACTATATATATAGTATTATATATTATATATACTATATATATAGTATTATATATTATATATACTATATGTATAGTATTATATATCATATATAATTATATATAATGCCATGTATTATATAGTATATATATAATATATAGTATATATAATATATGGTAATATATAGAATAGTATATATAGTATATATATTATATGGTAATTATATAGTAATATATACAATATACATGGTTATATATAATGCTATATATATAATGTATACTATATTTATTATATTATATATAATATTATATATAATATACATATTATATAATATAGTATATATAATACTATATATAGTATACTATAAATATATATAGACTATATATAAATATATATAAATTATATATATAGACTATGTGTAAATATATATGGTCTATATATAGATATATATAGACCATATATATAAACATTTTTATATATATGCTTTATATATATATTTACATATATATATATATATATCAATCAATAAATATGTATATATATATATAAAGCATTTGGTGCCTCTAAGTGTTATGTTGGAGAAAGAGGAAATACTTTTTTCTTAGTGTTATATATATTTAAAACATTACCACAAAGTGATTTTAAGTAACTTTTTTGTTGCCCTTTTTAACGTGGTAAACTTCGCTTTTATAACCATAAATAGTACGTTGGTGCAATTACTTTTTTGTTTGTGTTTATGTGCAAAAGTAATTGCACCAACCTAAATATAGTGGCTTCAAATGTCTTTTGTAAATTGTGGAATTATATTCCTATTATCAATTTCAGTAATTATATCCCTATTATGTATTGCATATTACTCAGAGTTTATAAAAATTTTTAACAAGATTATCATAGTTATTACTCATAATGGAAAAAAAATCAAAAGAAATAGCCATAGTAGAACATCAATACATTTCCTCAATCATAGCATATATATTTTAGAGACTGTCACATAAAAAATGTGTACATGATATTAAAACATAAACTTTAAGATAGCAAATATCCAGAGATTCAGTGTTAATCCCTTTATGTGTATATAAATTTATATTAGTCACTGATAGGAACTAAAATAATGGCACACGTGTAGAAAAAGCTCTTGAGGGTAATATCCCAAAGACGATAGTGATTCTTTTTGGAGAGGAAAATAAACTGGAGTAAGTGTGATGGTGAAAGGACTTACTTGTCTTACTATAATTGTGTTTAATAATAAAAATGATTACAAAAATTTTAATGCTTTAAAGAGGGAGATAGAAATATTTTACATTTGATTCTGGTAGTGTTCAAATGACTGTTTCTGTCAGCACTCACAGCACTGTACACTAAAAAGGGTGAATTTTACTGTACTTAAATTTTAAAACAACTTTAAAAACTGGAAGAATATACATAATATTGTAAATATATGGTATTTTAAATCATAGGGCTTTAACTGTAAAATTTTTATAAAAACTCTTACAATCTATTACCAAAATATATACTTTTATCTTGTTAAACCGGATGGCACAAAAACTTAGGAATGTTTATTTATTGAATGTTCTTTTCCTTAGCATGAGGTAATTGCACATTCAGTCCTGTGTACAATTTATGAGAACTGAATTTCATGAGAATAAAAACATGTTGATTAATGAACAGATTATCATATTTCAATTACTGGCTTCTATTTCTAAGCAGTCCAGTCTACTGTACAAAACAGGGCGCTTATTTTCTTCTGTTTTTTTCCCTCGATAGCATAGTCATGGACCGTTAAAATTCCCAATCAAGGTTACTTAATATTTTCCCTATACATCAGCTGATGATGTTGCAAATAAGGACACGATGAACTTCTCAGTTGCTTTGGGAAGAAATACAGTTTTGATTAGTAAGATACATAATAAATCTTAAAATTTAATATTAGAAGTAATATGTTCTTAGCAGATACTCAATTTTTCAGCCAAGTATCCTTGGTCCATACTGGAGTTCACCAATGGCTCTAGTGGACTGTTGACCTATAAACTAACTGCATTTTCTTCCTACCTCAACAAACTGAGTCTGTCAGCCTGGGTTCTTTGACCACCTTTTTGTCCAGCACAAGAGGGTGGCCAGAAATGCTAATGAATTAACTTATAAAGTGATCTTCAAAAAAGAAGGACAGGAGAGTGTAGATGAATATTGTAGGTTTCTAACCCATTATGAGGCAACTCTGCGGTGTGTTTAAGTACATAGTCACTTGAATGATTCCCAAAAGGATTGGCCACAGTTGTCCATGAACTAACTGCTCACTAATGTATTATATATCCTGTATTCCACATTCTTCCTTTTCCGTTTCATTGTCCTCCTTCACTGTGCTTCCTGGGATCACTCAGCATCCCAAACAAAAACAAAAACAAGACTCATTCAGATCCTGTCTCAGGATTTGGTTTTGGGTGAATCTAAACCAAGATAATGTACATAGAGATTTCCCAGATGCCCTTTATACATAAGAAAGACTTAGATCATAGCAGGGTGATGTCAGATAAAGAGATACAGAAGCTGGTATTCTAGTCAGACCAGCTTGAGTTGAAATAGTACAGCCAAAGGGTTGCAAGTGGGACACTGACTCTCTCTGCTACCAAAAGTGAGAGAAATTAGCTGAATGATGATAATGAGTGCAAGGCCATGTAGCAATATTGCAATTAAATTGTAGCTAGATCATAATAACCATTTCCACTTTAAATAAATTAGAGGTTAAAGCATCTCAGTGTCAGTCATGTAGCTACACATTTACGACTGGCTACCTCACCATTTTCTCCTATTTTTATCACCTGCATTAATGTATTTCTTAGACACTGGTTTCTTTTCCTTGAAATAGATTCCAGGCTAGATGAACTAGAATTCCAAGCTAGAATTCCAAGTTTTTCTCCTCAGTTTTGGGACCCCCAAATCAGAAAGGAATCATAGAATCTTAGAATGGGCAAGGACTTTAGAGGCCAACTATTCAACACACTTATGTCATGCATAAATATTTATACAATATGTATAGAAATTTCCTCATACCATACATGAGATTTGAGACTAGAACAAACATTTGAATCGCCTACAAAAATAAACTCTGTTATCAATTTCCTATGTACTTTTTGTTTCTGTTCCTGATTTTTATAGCATATCTAGTATATTCTGGGATATTAATTAAGAGACATAAAAATGTGCATTAATATATTATCCATGACTGCCAAGAAAATTCAAAGAATGATACATATAAATATATTACTATGTGATATTACTATCAATTATTAATGAGAATTATTAATTAGACTATCCCTTATAGCTTGCCATTTCTAGTCCCTTTATGTGATTGGTTGAGAATGAAGCAAGTTAGGAGAAACATCATATTCTTTTAAATCAAATGCAATGTGGTCCAGACATCTATCCCACATGTCTGCTAGGAAATTGAATTGTAGTCATTATTAGGGTCTTCTTACATAGCTTTAAAGCACCAAGTAGGCCCCTTATGCTGCCCTCTTATTTATGCTAGTATTTAACAGGGCACTCAAAGACCAAACTTAAAGAAAGCCTTGATTTCATACACTTAATTTTTTCCTTCATATACTTGGTGGGATATATGGTGACCAGGAATTCAGATGCTTAGCATACAACTCTGTTTTTCTAAAACATCATGCTAGATGTCAGAGACATCACATCCAATCACTTCAAATTTGTGCATAACAGATCCCCTGCCATCTGTCTCCCTGGGTGCTTCATGGGAGTGGACTCAGGGTCTTTGCTGCTTCAAAGAACTACCAAACTCTCTCCCAGGCTCAGTCTTAGAGTATGCTTATTTTCACTCTCTGTTCTTCTCCCTGTCCTTTCTCCAATTGGTAAAATCTTCTCCAGGATATCAGACCATAAAAAAACAAAAGCCCTGAGGAAAGTAACTACTCCCCGCAGTAAAAGCCATCTTGGTACAAGGGGAAATAAAGGCCTGGATCCCTTGGGAAGCAGTGGGGGAGGGCAGGGGAGAAGTACTTTGTGAACAACATAAATTGACAATTTTTTCATAAATGAAGATTTCTCAGGTAGTAGACCCTGAGGTGCTGGATATACTTTAGAGGGTGCTCTCAAGATCAATAGCTGTGGAAATGGGAAGAAAGCAGGATTAGACAAAGGGAGAAACTGGGAAGTCACCAAGACTCAGCTGATTCCACAGAGCAGCCTGAAACTGGGTGTCCCTTCAGAGTTGTCCACAGTTTGGGAGAGAAGATTGAACCATTATATTTTTTCATTGACTGTTTATTCGTTGAATGCAAGCCCTCCCTATATGGGACATGGCCTTGGGCAAAACAGCTCTTTTTGGCCATTGGCAATTCCTGGGAAGAATTAACAGGAATTAGTTAGGCCTAACAACAGGCAGTTCTTGCCAATGCAGGATCCTGGTAGCACAACCTCGTGCCCATTGCAGTTCATGTACTTCTTCATATACCTTGAGCAGTGTCTCCAGGATTCTGCTAAGTCTCTTTTCCTGGAGAAAATGTTGAAAAGGGATGTTAGTGGAACAAACTATAATCACCATGACAGAAGTAAATCTCAGAGCAGCAGCTAATACGTATTCTTTCCCTCTACTTTCCACTCGAGCTTCCCTTCACGCTCAGAATCTTGCTGTTCTAGATGACTGACCTGGTCTTGGAATCTAGATCCTCATTACTTAGGGCTCTGAGTCCTTGTCATGTTTTTTTTTTTTTTTTTTCTGGCTCCTGAGCCTTTTTATTTAATTTAAATTCAAGATTGAGCAAAGAAATACCAAGAGTTGCTTAGATGGTTCACATGAAAGCCAAACAGTTCCTCCCCGCCCTCCTTGGGTACCAGAACTCTCCCTTCTCCTGATACCCAGAGTCACTTATCCCTGCCAACATAGTGCCTCTTGCTCTTGCCCACTAACCCTTGGCTCAAAGATCCCAAAATGTGAGGAAGCAGCTGTAAAGTTCAGTGGAAATCTTGCTGTGCCCCAGTTTTCCTTTCATAACCATGACTCCTAAACCTGTAAACCTCAGACTACCAGGACTATGTATATACGTAGATAGATATTGAAAGAGTTATAGATATATGCTTATGACTGAGGTCATTTATATAAACAAACATATCTATGTATAAACATAGATTTTATATCTACATATATTTATAAATAGGGTTATATGTAAAATTATACATACCTATATATCTGTAATGATATATATTTCATAGCTCTGTTTTCTAAGAGAAATTATGAGCAAAGATGTCTTAGTGTTAATGTGCATACCAAGCATTCATTTAGTTTCTAGAAACAAACTTACACTAAAAGCACTAGTTCTTTGGAGAAATGACCGATTATATGGCTGGGACAGGTGAGAATGTAACATGATCATTAAGATAAATGCATAACAAGTTGTTATGCCAGTGAGTAAGCAAATGCTTGAAGGATGGTGGAGCCTGGCAAAAGCATGCCTTGAGCTGCTGCTGCTCACAACACTTCTGACACCAAAATGTGTGGGATTTTTTTTCACAGTAACAACCAGTTCTCCAAGTCTCTGACACCAAGTAGACGTTCTGGAATTCAATTTGATTGGAACACTAACACCCAGAGTTAGTGTTAGTCTATATAGTTTTAAGTGTTCAGTCCCACCAGGCTGCCCTTGCTTCTGATGCCAGTTGCAAGTACAAGGTGCCCAGCATGCCCATACTTCTGTTTGACTTGACTACAAAGTAGTTTCCCACACTCATCCCACACCCAGGTTCAATAATTTGCTAGAATGACTCACAGAACTCAGGAAAGCATATTACTTACATTACTGATTTATAAAGGATACAGCTCAAGAACAGCCAAATGGAAGAGATTCATAGGGCATGCTATGGGGGTGTGGGGCATGCATGGAACTTCCACACCTCCTCTGGGCTTACCCTTATAGCAACTTAATGTGTTACTCAACCCAGAAGCTTCTTAAATCCTGGCATTTAGAGTTTTACATGAAGCACCCATTTTGTAGGCATGACTGATTAAATCATTGGTTATTGATGATTGGCTCCATTTTCAGTCCCTCTCCCTCCATGGAGGTCTGGCAGTGAGGTTCAAATTGTCAACTTACTAATCATGTGGTTGGTTCCCTCTGCAACCAGCCACTGTCCTGAAGTTATATAGGGGGCCACCAATAGGCATCTTATTAGTATAGACTCAGATATGGTTGAAAGGGGCTTGTTATGAATAACAAAAGAATCTAGCACCTCTATCACCTATGAAAATTATAAGGGTTTTACAAGCTGTATGTCAAGAACCTGGGACAAAGACCAAATATATGTTTTGTAGTTTATCACAGATGTAAACTCTAAGGGGCTCCCATTCACCAAATCCATGATAATTTCAGCATCAAAATAAATCAGGAGAATATTATAACTCAATAAAGTAGAAATTGAATATTCCATACTTATATAAAAACACAAGTTTATCTCTTTATAAAAGAAAAACTCCTTAGAATCCAGCACCAACTAATAAATATAGAAGAAAAGATGAAATAGATGGTTTGGTCACCATGATAATGGTAGTCAACACATACAGGAGTCATTGATTGATGTAAAGGGTGGTGGGTAGGTGTTAGGTAAATGGAATATTTATGTGACTGCAATACTTCCTCACAATATAGTAACAAAAACAAGGGGAGAAAGTTTTACAGTGGGCAACATTGAAAATGTCACTCCCACCCAATTCTCAGACCCCACTGGAATTCACAAGTTCCCCAACAACATCTCTTTATCTTTGCTAATCCACCCACCTATCCAAAACTGGGTTTATAAAGAGGAAACCTGGCAGTTACCAACTTTACCACGTCATCAATTTTAATATCATTAGTAGTGGACCATTGTCAGAGCGTGCCTCCTGATGCAATGCCAAGAACACATGGCCTGAGTTTGGTCATGGAGAAACATCAGACAGACACATGTTGAAGGTCGTCCTCAGCATGCAGGGCCTGTGCTCTTTAAGACTGCCCAATGATAGGAGAAGTAAGAAAGGGCTAACAAGCTTGAAGGAATCTGATGAGACGTGACAGCTAAATGCAGTATATATTCTTGGATGGTTTACTGGACCAAAAAGGTTAAAGTGATATTGTTAGGGAACCTGGCAAACTTTGAGTGGAAACTATGAGCTGGATAGTAGTGTTATGTTAATTTACTAAAGGGGAAGGATATATGTTGATATTGTATAGGCATGTCCTTGCTTTTAGAGTAGGCATTGGAGTATTTGTAGGTGATGGGGCATTCTGTTAGAAAAAGGACTACGTATATAGTGAAAAAGAATAAGAAGGTAATGAAACAAATGTGGTAAAACATTAATAATTGTGTACTGCAAACTGACATGGGAGCAGAAAATCAAACACTGCATGCTCTTACTCATAGGCAGATGTTGAACTATGAGAACACATGGACACAGAAAGGGGAGCATCACACACTGGGATCTGTTTGGGGGAGCTAGGGGAGGAACAGCAGGGGGTGGGGAGATTGGGGAGGGATACCATGGGGAGAAATACCAGATTTAGGTGACAGGGCGATGGAGGCAGAAAACCACATTGCCACGTATGTACCTATGCAACAATCCTGCATGATCTGCACATGTACCCCAGAACCTAAAGTACAATTGAAAAAAGAAAAGAAATAAAATTGGATACTTGATGTAAAGGGAATTTGGGAGTCATCTGAACCATACTTGTAATTTTTTTGTAGGTTTGCTGTTATTTCAAAATTAAAAAGATAAAATTTCAAAATATATTTTTTTGCCTAAGATATATCATTGTATCAGGAGATTCTTTACCTTTGAACCACTCAGTTCAAATATAGTACATTGTACTAGAAGACAAGGGTATGTGTATGATTTCTTTTTTTTTTTTTAAAGTCAGGGTCTCTCTGTGTCACCCAGGCTGGAGTGCACTGGCATGATCATGACTCACTGCAACCTTGACCTCCTGGGATCAAAAAATCCTCCCTCTTTGGCCTCCTACACAGCTGGGATTACAGGTGTGTGCTACCACCAGCAGCTATTTTTTTTTTTTTTTTTTGTAAAGTTGGGGTCTCACTGTATTGCCAGGGCTTGTCTGTATCTCCTGGCCTCCAGTGATCTGCCTGCCTTGGCCTCCCAAAGTACTATACCTGGAATATTTTTTGATGCAGAGGTAAACCTAATGAGATAAAATAAGATCACTCCATTTCTGCTAAGAATTGAAGGCCTCAGGTAATAGTACTTAGACTAAATCAATGTGGTAAGTGATACTACTGGTGATTTTTTGACACTCAGGGAATAAAGGCCAAATGGTTAAAAGAAAAATCACAAAGCAACAACAAAGCAATAATTCTTATATACTCCTGACTTTCTTTGAAAGCAAAATGTTTCCAATTTTAAAGTTACTTGACTTTCTTTTACTGCTTTCCTCTATATTTATTTTCTGCACAACCATTTTCTTCTCTTTTTTTACAATTCTCTTTGTAGGTTTCCGTGGGAAAAAGCTCTGTAACTTTAGTGTGTATTTATAGTTGTGAAATAGCTTTTCTTTTTCTTAATCTTTTTGTTTATTCTGCAAAATGAGTCAATGATGTTGCCCAACAGTTCTTGGGAAACAGAGGCCTGTCCCTTGTTAATGTCATAAGTTGTCTTTTCCTGGAAATCCACAAGTGAGTAAACCAGAAGTCCAACTGGAATTTAATAAACATGTCTTTCAAAGCAACAGTAATTAGCTAAGATTTTATAACAATATCATGTGTTTTTGGTTCATTTATAGAGTTTGTATAGATCTTACTGAAGAATAAACTTCAAACTGTTTTGTCATCTCTATGTTATTACATTATTTTAATAATACAAATTAAAAGGAAAACAGTTTTTCATTTAGTACCTCAAAAACTGATATTTTATTCACTGTTATTTTAAGGTACTTGATTCCAGTTGCTATTTTAAGGTGTAAATAACCATGCTTACAGTACACTTATTTCTTCGGGGAGTGGGGGGTGGTAAGATGTATCTTTTGGCAATTTACTTAATAGTCTACAGCTTTTATTGAATCCTACTAGATTATTCAGGCTCTTTATTAAAGGCATTCTAAATGCTAATACCTACCTGCCTTACCTTTTCCTTTTCCCCATTTTTATCTTTTATCTTGCTTACCTGCTGGGCCAGGACATCAGCTGGTCTACTTTGTGTTGGTGTGTGAAAAGATGCCTCTTTAGATCTCAACAGTTAGTGTAGCCCAGACTGTCTGTGGCAGAGTAAGAGGAGAACTAGGAAGGAAGAAAGCTTGGAAGGAAATGGCCCTTCACTTTCCCTAAAAGCTTGGAAGGAAATGGCCCTTCACTTTCCCTAGCAGGGTCCTGTGGATTGGGGCTCTTCCTTGATTCTTCTCTGTCTTGTTACTTTGTAGCATGTCACTTAAAAAAGGATATGGGGAGCTCCTGCATAGTAAAAAAAGATTCAGTTTTAGTGGGAAGAAAACACATAGGAGAAGTGGTCTGTTTTAATAAAGTTGTGTGGTGATCATTTGCGGACAAACTGAGCTGGAAACACGTTGGGCTTTTCTTGAGGCAGATGATGTTCTGGAGGCAAGGCCTGTCCTCTCTATCTGAGGCTGTTTGTTCACTATGGTATATGCTAGGCCGATTTTCTGTAAGTCTTTGTAATAACACACAAGACGAACATTCTCATGTTTCCTTATAGACTAAGAAATGCTGTCCTGAGAGACAAAGTCACATGGCAATGATGCAGTTGATTTTCCTTTACTTGAAATGTCCTTCCCCGTTCTCATGGCTGACACTTTTTCATTCATGTTCAGGTTCCAGTTCAAATGTCACATTTTCTTTGTTTAAGTAATTCAACTTCCTCTTCAAACATACAACACTCATTATGATATTATTTCATTTCCTTTGCAATATTTTTCATGTCTTACTTTTTTTTTTTCTGAGTTCCAGAGAATGAAATGTGTTCCCTTTACTGTTGTATTCCCAACCTCTAGCCCTGTGCATCATATAAATGTATTTGGGCAAGTGAATATACTCAGGCTGTTTTAGTTTAGAAAGCAGCAGAAGCCCTCTGGGAAGTGTCAGAGCAACTATTTCAACAGACTTACACTAGTTGCTCTGAAAATTTTTACTGCATATATTTGGGACTTAGATTCTTACACCACCTTGAACACTTTTTGGAGAATATTCTCTACCCATTGATGAATCTGAGATGTGTCTGCTTTGCTTTGCAGATGAATTCTTAGCAAAATCCTGTCTGCCTGTTTGATTTGTTCTAAAGGAACAATGTTTAATCTCTTGTAACCTTGTGTAATCTGTTAGTACTGTTGCCAATTAGCACATGCAAAACATCAAAGGAGTGTTTTTATGGAAGATTATCGTCAAAACGAATAGTCTATGGCCACAAAAGGGGAATTTCTCTTAGAAACATAAACCGATTCAATAAGGGGGGAGCTGACATTTTGATTTCGTGACCTTTACACTGAAAATTAATGAATTAAGCACAATATCCTCCACTCTTTTCAATCACTCATCACATTTTCCACTTGAATGAAGACGGTTGGAATAGAAATGAAGTCTCTCTTTAGATTCTCTCTCATACCTTTCTTTACTGTACTTTATAAATACCCAGGATCCCTTTTTTTCCTACTAATAGGACTTTGAATGAACTCATGACAGCATCTTGAAATGTCCATGTGTTTGGAAAGCAGGGTTTTTCCCCCCTTAGTTTTGGGTATAGCAATGAGTAAAGAAAATAAAACTTGTTCTCTAATATTTTTTGCTTTATACCAGTGAACTTTCATATTTCTCTCTGTTTCTTTCCCATCTTAAGCTTCCTTGGCATTATTGCTTCACATATGACTTTGCTTCATTGTGAAGTCTATAAATATATAAACCTATTTTATTCTGGTGAAACTATCTTTTTATTATGTCTGACTCAACTTTCCAAACACTGTTTTATTAGCCAAGTTATCTTAATGAAATAAAAGTCAGGCTTGGGGGATATGAAAAAGATACTGTGTGCATAGAGCTGAATAGCACCTGAAAACTGGCTGGGAGAATTTCCTGATGAATTGGAATATGTACTTGTTAGTTAATACCATAATACACCATTAGAAATAGAGTGACCTCTGCACAAAATCTGAAACAAAAAAGAATGCAGAAGAATTGTTAAAATGATTACTTTTTCCATTAAAAAATTCTTTGCAGTTTTTTTCCCATAGATATGCTTGAACTTTATGATTAATTAACAAGTTGTTTCATTTTTATATTGGATAAAATTATTTTTCATCTATCTCTCAGAAATTTCTTTCCAAAATTTCAAGAGTTCTGGGTGAAACATTGCTAGTGTGATATACACTGCTGCTTGATTTATTACTGTTGATCATTTTCTTTGATTCTGACATACAAATAAAAAATTTATTCCAAGTAAAATTTTATATAAAAGCACACAAAGAGTGTTTATGAAGTCTAAGTAAAAGTTACTTTCTTCTCTTACACATTTTGGTAATATTGGATAAAATGACTCTATGTCTCCTATTTATGAGTTTTAAAAATATTTCACCCTGTGTCATTTTCATTAAATTGTTTTCAGATATCATACTTTTCTCTTTGCTACAGAAGGTTAAAGTTAACTTTCTAGACAGCAGTGGTGAAAATTAAAACTCTGTTTTTATTATCATTATGACTAATAAATGAAAATATAAGAACGGCATAATATTTTTCTTGCCAAAAAATGACATCTGTCATTCTGATTGCACAAAATAATTTATGAAAAATATCACTTGTATATTATAAAACACTACATATAAAATCAGCCCTTAATTCTTTTTTTAAAAAAAATATGATTAAATTATTACTTGATACATTTCCATCAAATGAATTACATAGAATCTTATAAAATTTTCTTTATTACATTTTTTAAATTGGGGTCTTTGCTTTTAATACTTTTAGAATTAGTATTTTTATTCTATGAATTGTGTTAAAGTTTTATAAAATTTCTTTTAATGAAATTTAAAAATATATCCTTCTTCTTTTAGAAATTATAAACAGTGATCTGATTTTAAAAATATACATTAATGAAGACAATTTGAAAAGCAGAAAAAGTTATCAGGAAGAGGAAAAAATACTGCTAATCTGAGTGACATATAATAATACACATTTATGTTAAGGGCATAATTTTTTTCTCTTAAAATAAAAAGCCTTATCCTCAACTGCTGCATAAACAAATTATGGTGTATTCTTACTAGGCTAATGAAGGCTGCATTCAGTAGCATGAAGACTCTTAAATGCATTATGTCAATAATGAGTCATATAATCATATCATATGATTTTATTTATATTCCATTCTAAAAAAGGCAAAGTTACAGGGAGATAAATAAAATTAGTGGGTGCCAAGGGCTAGCATTATGGGGAGAGGCTTGGCTATAATGTGGAACAAGAAAAATTTTTTAGAGAGATAGAAATATACTATTTTTTATTTGTACACATGGGTCAAAATTCATAGAACTGTATACGAAAAAAGTGTTAATTTTATTGTTTTTAAATTATATCTTAATGAACCTGACTGTGGTAAAACAAAGTATGTTCACTTTCATGAATGCTTCCAGAAGATAAATTTTCTTAACTCATCCAATAAAATAAGCTTTCTTTATAATTAAAAAAAAGTGTATTAAGGAAAATCAGTGTTTTGTTAAATATACAATGTTTGCTTTTAGAGCTAAAAATAACGACATTTGGGAGGGGTGAAGAAATGAGTATTGGCTTATGTGAGCTACATTTTCATCATTTTAATTCTTAAAATGTATAGCATTTCATCGGTTGAGTTTAATTAGCTAGGCTGGAAATCTGTTTGCCCCTTCATGTCTATTTTCCCCATAGCTTTCTGCTTAAGAGGCTGATTTGTATGGCCTGTGTTAAGAGGCTCTTTTGTCCTCCAGTCAACTATAATATTGAAGAGAGGGAAGAGAGTGATGTAAGCCAGCTTCCCCCAGTGAGATGCATCAGAACGGCTATGTTCTTCAACTAAATGTCACTGCTCCATCAAATTGGCTTGGTCTACTCAGCATTTTCTTTCCAAGTTATGATAACTTCTTCCTTTTTCATCTTTTTAGGTCTATTGATTTTTGCAGTTTCTTGTCATTGTCTCAGGATTCTACACACCCTTTTGTAGTTTCTACAGCTTTGTAATTAGTCACTTTATTAAATCTTTCTTAAATTATACTAATTGTGTCATTATTTCCAGCTAAGGTTCTGATTAATATACCAGCCAAATTAGCATTATTAGAATATAAGAAATAAAGAGGAGAAAGAGCATAATAAAGAGCATAACAAGTAAACTAGAACTAGACTTCTTGAATTAACAAGTATAACTGATGCTTGTGACATTGGTTTCATAATCAAGGTAGACAATGATTCATTTAGTTATGTGGTGTGTATTTCTCTTTGTTCATGCTTTTAAAAGTAACTACAGGGGAGCAGAGTCCATTGTTTTGTGGGATAAACCAGGAGGCATAGGTTGCCATAATCTCAGGCTCATACAACATGAACCCTAAGATATCCTCCTTCTCCTAAACCATGAAGACCTGCCCCACCTCAACACCAGGGATCACAGCTCAGCAGGAGATTTGGTTAGGGACACAGAGCCAAATCATATCATTCCACCCGTGACCCCTCCCAAATCTCATATCCTTCTCAAGTTGCAAAACACAATCATGCCTTGTGGCACAATTGTGTCAGCAGACCCTTAAAATCTTAAGTCATTCTAACTGCAATTCTGAAGCCCAGCAGGGCAGTCATTAAATCTTAAAGCTCCACAATAATTTCATTTAACTCCATGTCTCACATCCAGGCAACATTGATGGAAGGAGTAGGCTCCCATGGCTTTAAGCAGCTCTGCCCCTGTGGATCTGCAGGGTATAGCCCCACAGCAGATTTCATAGATGGCACTGAGTACCTGTGGCTTTTCCAGGTGTATGGTGCAAGCTATTGGTGAATTCATCTTTCTGGGCTCTGGAGGATGGTGACCCTCTTCTAACAGCTCAACTAGGCAGTACCCAAAAGGAGACTCAGTGTGGGAGTTCCAACCCTACCTTTTTCCTCCCCTGCCCTGGTAGAGGTTCTCATTGAGGGCTCTGCCCCTGCAGCAGACTTCTGCCTGGACATCCGCACATTTCCATATATCCTCTAAAATCTAAGCAGAGGCTCCTAAGCCTCAACTTTAGCCCTTTATGCACCTGTAAATGCCTTGGTAGTTTGGTGGCTGGCAGAGGGTGCAAGTTTTCACCACATAAAGTCATGGTGACTTCTGGCTTGCATACTCTGGAGCAGCTGCCTGAGACATATCTGGGGCCCTTTTAGCCATGACTGGAGCCGGAGTGGCTGGGACACGAGGAACAGTGTCCCAACGCTACAAAGAGCAGCAGGGCCCTGAGCCTGGCCCAGGAAGCCATTTTTCCCTCCATGGTCTATAGCCTGTGATGGGAAGGGCTTCTGTGAAGGTCTCTGAAATGCCTTGGAAGCATTTCCCCCATTTTCTTGACTATTAACATTTGGCTCTTTGTTACTTATGCAAATTTCTACAGCTGACTTGAATTCCTCTCCAGAAAATGAATTTTCTTTTCTACCACAAGGTTAGGCTGAAATTTTTTCAAACTTTTATGCTCTGCTTCCCTTTTAAATATAAGTCCAATTTCAGACCATCTCTTTGCATGAGTATACACTGTTTGAAGCAGTTGGCTACATTTTGAATACTTTGTTGCTTAGACATATCTTCCACCAGATACCCTAAGTTATCCTCTCACAAGTTAAAAGTTCCATAGATTTCTAGGGCGGGGGCAGTGCCACATGTTTCTTTGCTAAAGCATAGTAAGAGTGACCTTATCCAGTTCCCAATATGTTCCTCATCTTCATCTGAGACCTTCTCAGCCTGGACTTCACTGTCCATATTATTATCAGCATTTTGGTCATAACCATTTAACAAGTCTCTAGGGAGTTTCAAACTTTCCCTCATCTTCCTGTCTTCTGAGACCTCCAAACTTCCAACCCCTCCCTATTACCCAGTTCCAAAGTCACATCCACATTTTCAGTTATCTTTATAGCAACACACCAGTTCTCTGGGACCAATTTTCTGTATTAGCCTGTTTTAACACTGCTGGAAAGACACTCCTGAAACTGTGTAATTTATAAAGAAAAGAAGTTTAATCAACTCACAGTTCTATGAGCTATACAGGCTTCTGCTTCTGGAAGTTTACATCATGGCAGAAGGCAAAGGGAAAGTAGGCACATCTTCAGATAGCCATCAGGAAAGGTGGGGAACAGGTGCTACACACTTTTAAACAACCAGATTTTGTGAGCGTTCTATCACGAGAACAGCAAGGGGGCTGGTGCTGAACCATTACGAACTGTCCCATGATTCAGTCATCTCCCAGCAGGCCCCTCCTTCAATACTGTGGATCACAACTTGGCAGGAAATTTGTATGGAGACACAGAGCCAAACCATATCATCCCCCTCGCACTTCTTTCTGTAGATAATCATTATAATGTAGTTAATTCATCTTCATTTTATAAATATAGAAAGGGAGGCTCAGATAACTCAGCAAGTTATTAGCAAAAATTAATTTAAACTCAACTTTCTTGGACTCCAAAACCATGTGGTATAGCTCCTGTAGCTGCTTTAATTTTGCCATCAGAAAGATGGAAATCACATTTATATACACTTATCCATAGCATTTCTAAGCATTTAATATTAATACAAAACTCAAAAACGCAAGTCTTAATCGGTCATGTTATCATCTGAGTTGAAAAAGATATACAACAAAAATATCTAAGGGCTGAGTCATGTTGGGATTGTTTAACTTTATTTGGAAGTAAAATGAACTCTAGAGTTTCTTATAGAACTTCCATTCTGAACTTCCAGACTATGAGTAAGAACATTTCTGTTGTGAGAAAATCAAATACCACATGTTCTCACTTATAAGTGTGAGCTAAATGAAGAGAATGCAAGGACATATAGACGGGAACAACACACACTGGGGCCATTTGGAGGGTGGAGTGTGGGAAGAGGGAGACGATCAAGAAAAATAACTAATGGGTACTAGGCTTAATACCTGGGTGATACAATAATCTGTACAACAAATCCCCATGACACAGGTTTACCTACATAACAAATGTGTACTTGTAACCCTGAGCTTAAAATAACAGTTAAAAAGGCAACTCTTGAAAATATTTTTAAAAAAGAATACTTCTCTGGTGGGGGGCTCTATACTAATGGTTAATTATAGTACTTTCCGTAAAAATTTGTTCATATGTGGTTATTATAACTAAGCATACCATTTTTCCAAACTTTCTCCTCTTCTCTTCCCATTTTATTCTTTTTTAAAAATACATCACAATGAAATGGAATGAGATAATAAAAAATCATTATAGGTCTTTTAAAGACATGGTCGAGATTTCTCAACATCATATTCAGCTGTTTCAGATCAACTGTGCATATTCTTATTGACCTATATTCCCTTTAATTACCTGAAAGGATTACCTAGCTGTTACTCTTGGAAACTCGAGGTATTCATAAAATTGTGCGAGTGTTAATGGCTAACATGGAAGACAACTATTGTGTCCACCCAAAGAAAATTTTAACATTAGTGAAGCGTAAGCTTCAGGGAACATCACTTGCAAGCCTTCCATCCAAAATCCTATGCCTTAATTGTATTTGTAATTTTATAAGTATTTTTTCTAAAGAGTATCCCCCAAATTGTATCCAAAATATATATTTTGTAGGATTACGATATATACATATATCTATTAACCAAGATCTCTGAGTCTACTTTCTGCAGCTAGTTCTAATAAGGTCATGTGGGTATAGACTCATTCTGTCATGTCAGATATAGATACAAGCTTTAGCTTTTAAGTGAAAATAGTACAAATGGATAACCAAGACTAAGTATGTATATCAAAATGGTTCAATTCTTTCTTTAATAAAAATAGGAAAAAATATAACTTCTCCTCTGTGGTCTTAGTATTGGTGAGAGACTAAACATGAAATTAAATGAAATATTTAATTTCTGATACTGTATATTCTCACTTATGCATGGGAGCTAAATTATGAGAACACATAGACACACAAAGAGGTGAACAACAGACACTGGGGCCTACCTGAGGGTGGAGGGCGGAGGAGAGAAAGGATCAGGAAAAATAGCTAATGGATACTAGGCTTAATACCTGGGTGACAAAAAAAATCTGTACAACAAATCCTATGACACAAGTTTACCTATATAACAGACTTGCACTGTACCCCTGAACTTAAAAAGAAAACATTTAATTTCTGTGCAGAGTGAGTGTTGCTTTTCGTTATAGCTTGACAAGTTTTCTTAGTACTTATGTAACAATTACTTTCCATTAAATTGGGAGATTCCCTCCTCTATTTAAACAATACATATGCAATTATGCATATATTATGTATGTGGCACTCAAGTAAGTTTTGAATAAAATTTTTATAATATTAATTACCCATGTCTACAAGTTTTTTGGCGATAATATTAAACTTATAACACACTTTTAATTCAAATGGAAGCTCATTTTCTAGATATAAAAAATGAAAAAAATTAAATTTGATTGGGCAACTTAGAAACATTTAAATACACACACACACACACACACACACAAATTATATAATTTCCAAAATTTTCTGCAATTGAGAGAAAATTAAAAATATAGAAGCCAGAGTATTTTCAAATGGTGCTGCTTTACACAATATATACTATAAAATATTTTCAAATTTTTAAACTTTGAGACGTTCAACCATAATACAACTCTTGCAATAAATAAAATATGGGCCAAATAACTGATAACGGAAAAGAAAATTATTGCATAGTTTTTGTGTACAAAATTCTGCCAATCATTTTTATATTTTAAAGCATTGTTAATTTGATGTTGGATAAAAATAGAATGAATGAGATAGCACTTAGCATGTACTATAAGATAATGATTTAACACAAAAAAAATTGTCATGAAGCAGACAAAAGGCTAGGTTTCTTATGAGAGAAGAAATATGATAGAATAAGCTTAAAGTATACAGTTCAGTAAAAACGTAAGTACACAGCACTAATTGTGCTACTCTATGGCACCTTTATTAGTTGGGATTCACTTGGTTATAAATGATAGAAATCTAACTCAGCTTGGGTAAAATAGGAATTTGGCTTATAATCCAGAAGTCTCACTAGCTACAGATCAGAGATTTTAGTTTCTCATTGCTGTTTCTCTCTGTAAGTTAGCCTGATGTTCTCAGACCATCTTTTCCATCAGGCTGTCTGAAAGAAGCAATACACTAACATCTTTTCAGACTCAGTACCCTGGCCCAAATTTTCAAAATATCTGGGAAGAGGTCTGGCTAACCTGGGTCATCATTTGTCCTTGAAATGATAGCAGCTAGGAGTGGAGTGTTACCATTGCGATATAATGGGGAGAATCTTTACTCCCAGTGCGAATTACTGTGTGCAGAGAGATTTCACATTATTTTTAAAGTGCTGTTTCTTTTTATCACATGACTAAGGAGACAAAAATAAAAAGATAACTCTCATGTCTAATTAAATTCTTTTAGACTTTTTAAAAAAATATATTAAGGGACCCTAAATATTTTAAGTATAGATTTTCAGACAGGAGCTAATTTTAAAGTTCACCTAATCATATTTATGATTGATGACACAAGAGTCATGAATAGCAACACGTTAGACTAGAACTCAATTTCTTTTACTTATAGGACCTTGACTTGTCTATGACATTAAGCTGTGAAACCAGTGTCAAAATATGACTGAATAGAGAGGTAAGGAGCTGTAGATAGATGTATAGCAAAGAGAAACAGAATGCAGTTTTGCTTGCAGATAATGCCACTATTAATGTAGAGGGCTAAGAAGGGTTTCTGTGGATGATTTTTTTTTAAAGAATGTAAAGGCTCACTTAGGCTAGAAAAACTTAATGTAAATATACCTTTTAAATGTTTTCCCCTTGACATTTAAGTGATTTATTTAAATGGATGTCTTTCCCCAGCACTTACATGTTTATCACAAGAGCCAACATATACCTTCTACTTATGACTTAAGACTGGAATCAATTACTTTCTAAAGTGAATACTGAAAGAAAAGAACACATGAGACTCTAAGGACAAACAGTTCTTTCAAACCATGTTATATTTAACATCTGTGGTCTTCTCCCTCAATTTTTTGTTTTCTTATTTAACTAGCAGTGATTACCCTCAGGTCTCAAGTAAGCTAGTTACTCCACCATTGCTTCTCGCAGGAAGGTGATTTAGAAGACATATTCAGTGCTTAGGGCTGGACTCATCCCTTTGAATGCCCTGGGCAGTAGGAGGGCACCAGATTAGTGGAGGAAGTGGGAGGCCTAATTGTTGGGGACATTTTTAGGGCACTGAGGCCATGTGGCTATGATAAGAAAACAGCCTGTATAATCAAACTGGTTCCTTTATCGACTCTAAGCATATCATGTGTATCCATTCCTTTTTAACTTGTTTACCATTCATCTCCTGTTTTGAATCTTTTAAAACTCATCATGCCCATCCTTTGACTCTCAACTTAAGGTCCATTTCCCATATGATTCCCTTCCAAACACTGTAGCCCACACTTGAATATGGATGTGGATGGATTCAAGTGTTGACTGTGTCTTTTGTATTGTTAAGTTTCAGTTTGTTGTAGATGCTGAACTATTTCTTGATCTATTAACTGATTCACTCATTTATTCTATAAATATTTGTTTAGTGTCCATTGTGTTCCAGGCATTGTTCTGAATATTGGACATGAAATTTAGTCGTGTATATCTACCATAATGCTTTATAACTACAACGGACAGTCAGCCAACACCTCTTGAATGATTGAATTAATAAATAGCCCCTCCCCCTTTATCTACAGTTTCACTTTCTGAAGTTTCAATTAATCATGGTCAGCCACAGTTCACAAATTTTAAATAGAAAATTGAAGCAATAAAGAGTTCCTAAGTTTTCAATTGCACATCATTCTGAGTAATGTGACGAAATCTCACGCCTTCCTGCTTAGGATGTGAATCATCCCTTTGACCATTGTATCCGCACTGTCTGAGCTACCCAACTGTTAGTCATTTAGGAGTCATTCTTGGTCATGAGACCCACTATCACAGTGTCACAGTACCTGTATTCAAGTAAGCTTTATTTTACTTAATATTGGCTCTGAAGTGGAGGAGTGGTGCTGGCAATTCAGATATGCCAAAGAGAAACTGTAAAGTGCTTTATTTAAGTAAAAAGGTAAAGATTCTTGATTTTAAAAGAAAATTTTAAAAAGATTGCATTCTGAGGTTGGTAAGATCTACGGTAAAAGTGAAACTTCTATCCATCAAATTGTGAAGGAAAAATAAATCGGTGCTATTTTTGCCACAAACTGCAAAAGTTACAGTCACAGTGAATCTTAAGTGCTCAGTTGTGATGCAAAAGATATTAAATTCGTGGGTAGAAGACATGAACAGAAACCCATTCTGCTGGATGGCAGTCAGGTTCAGTACTATCAGAGGTATCAGACATCTACTGGGGTTCTTGGAACGTATCACTCATGGATAAGCAGGGATTGCTGTTGTGAATAAACCAGAAAAGGAATACACATAGACATAAAACCCACTGTGATATGGGAAGAGAAAATTGTTTATTAATTCAAAGCAAATAGAAAGTCTAAAAACTATATTATTATGAAATTCTGATAGAATTTCAGATTATACCAACACATGGCACCAAGGAAAAATATTTTATGAGAAAACTCAAGGCCTGAAATTGTGCTTTTCCAAATGAGTTCTGGAAAGTTTCCTTTTACTAGAAAGAAATAGTGTTTTAATTCCATGAAAATATTTAAAAACTTTCAAACCTTGCCTCTACAAACTATATATTTAGGGTAGAAAAGATTAAGTACTACCCTTTACTTTCATCCAATAAATGTGTGAATCTTCACATTTTTTCAAATTTCTGTGAAGTAAACTCTGCTTAAGAATCACCAAGAGAGTTCTTTGTTTATAGGGATTCTTGTTGGGATCTTTTCTAAAATAAGGATTTCTTCTGTAATGTAAATTTCTCTAAATCTTATCCATATTTCTCAAGTCATAGCAATTCCATGCTAACAGTGTTAGCCAGCACCACACAAGGCTGTTTGGCAGCCATGGTGAGGACTGCAAGTGGAACAGCAGTTTGGCATTTCCTTATAAGCCATTGCATGGGGCCATGGTTAAGTATAACTTCTGGAATCTTATTGCCTCAGCCTAAATCCTGGTCCAACCCTTCCCAAAATGAGATCGAGAAGAAGGTTTTCATTCTTCCTCTTTGCATCTCAATGTCCAAAGCTATATAATTTGGAAAATTATTGTACTTGACAGTATACCATTTAATAGGTCAGGTGGACTATTATATGGGTCTTATACAAACATTAATGATGGATCTTTAAATAGAAGAGCTAGGTACAAAGTTTGAAGAATCTCAGAGAGTACATGCATGTTATGTTGTCTTAACCAACATTACACTTTAGGGGAGGAATTGTAATATATGGAACATTAATAAATGTATAGGTGAATGGTTATGAAAGTTGTACTTTAAAATTTAGCTTTTGGTGTGTAGTATATTATTGGCTGCTGTTACCAAAAATTCCTAAACAAGATAAATTAATTTTTTTCTCATATGATGGTTCACGGCAGGTGTTACTTGGGACAGGAACAGCTCTCTTCCTTGCTGTCTGTCACAGAGGGACTCATGTTGATGAAAGCTCTGATGAGGTATCCAGGGATAGCATGGTAATCTTATTTCAGTGAGCTGTAGTGTAAAGATTTGGGGATGTCTTCATTGGCCAAGCCTCAAAATAGCACATGTCATTTCTGCTTCATCATGTGGAGAGACCATAATAAAAGAAATTCTTAAAAATATTGTCTTATTTTGTGCCCTGGAAGAAGTGAATATACTTTTCATTGTCATTGTTTTGTTTTTGTAAACAGCAAGCAGGTTTTGCCAGTTTGCCCCTCTGGTCATGAAATATTAATATTAATTTGTAGCCTTTTCCACACATTCAAAGCAGACTCTTCTTCCCTTCAAGTGAGACAACCTAAAATCCCATTTCATATCTGCACCAATTTTAAAATCAAATATTTCAAAAATATTTGAAAGATGCTCTGTTCTGTCAATCAAGACTAGTGGGTATTCTTGTGTTTTAATTCTCAGGAACTAAAAGTCAGCATACACTAGTGAAGCAAGTATATAATAATCATAAAAAAAAATTCTGAAAGTGGGTGAATGGGAAACTCATGGCAGGCACACTTCAGAGCAATGATGAACTCCTTCTGGGAAGGTACTTTTTAAAACTTTTCTGCAATGGCAGTGGAGGAAATTTAATGATTAGATCTTAAGTGAGCATTCTGGAAGGAATCCTTGTCTATTAATCTCATGAACCCTGATGCCATCCTTTTAGAGGGTCTTTCTTGTATATTTTCTTCCACAGACATCTTTGAAGTGGGGCCTCGGGAGTATTGCTCTCCTGGGAAGCTGCAGAGCTTTTAAAGCCCAGTTTTTTAAGAGCATCATTGTGGTACAATTGATATATTAAACTGCATATTTATTTTTAATCCTAAAAAATGTTTAAGTTGAAAAGTGAAAATTATATATATTATTGTGTACGGTATGTTGTTTCAAAATATATATGCTTTGTGAATGGCTACATTGGGCTAATTAACATATGTATCACTTCACATACTTTACTGTACATGTTTAATGTATTTGATTTGATAAGTCTAGATATATTGATACACTTGTGATATCATCATCACAATCAAGTATTAAACATACCTGGCTTTTACAAAACTTCCAAAGTTTTATTGTGTGCCTTTGTGTCGTTTTTTTATTTGTTTTCCTTTCTTTTTTTGTGGTAATAACAAATAATACAAGATCTACTCCAAGGAAGTTTTAAATGTACAACATCATATTGTTAACTGTAGACCCTACATTATACAGTAGATAAATAGAACTTGTTTATTTTGTATAACAGATACTTTATACCTCTTGAGAAACAGCTCCCCACTTCCCCCTCCCATCAACCCCTGGCAACCACTATTCTATTCTCTGCTTCGATGAGTTTGGTTATGTGAGATACCACAAATAAGTGGAATCATGCAATATTTGTCCTTCTATGAATGGCTTATTTCGCTTAGTATGATGTCCTCCAGATTCATTCATGTTGTCCCAAATGGGAGGATTTCCATTTTTATAAAGGCTGAATTTAATTCCATTGTGTGTATAAGCCACATTTTTAAATTCATTGATCTGTTGATGGACTTTTGGGTTGTTTTCATATTGTGGCTATTGTAAATAATACAATAATGGACATGACAGTATAGATATCTCTTTGAGATCCTGATTTCTTTTCTTCCAGATATATATGCAGAAGTGGGGTTGCTGGATTATATGGCTGACATACAGACCAATGGAACAGAGTAGAAAGTTCAGAAATAAACTCACATAATTACAGTCAACTGATCTTCAGCAAGGGTGCCATATGTACACAATAAGGAAAGGAGAGTCTATTCAATAAATGGTGCTGGGAAAACTGAATAGCCACATGCAAAAGAATGAAATTGGACCTCTATCTTACACCATACAAAAAAAATCAACTGAAAATCAATTGAAGACTTAAATGTAAGACTTGAAACTGAAAAACTTCTAGAAACAAAGTAGGAGAAAATGTCTGGACATTTGTTTTGGCAATGATTGATGGGAATGTAAAATGGTACAGCTGCTAGAGAAAATATTGTGGAGAGTTTCCACAAAAATCAAAGCCCAATTTGTGATTATACACAATTAGGAGCCCAAAGGTTATTTTACATTCCATTTTTAAAATTTTCCCTATTTTTTTTTTGCTAAGCTCATAATTCTTTAGCAATAGAATTTCCTCAAAAAAACATTAAATTTCTAGTGTATTTGTTCCCATTTTAGTGATAGTATGCATACACAAGATCTTTTTTTAAGACTCATTTTTCAAGCCCTCTGAATGTTCTTGCTGCTTTGATCCCATGCCTATTTCTTTTACCAAAGCAGTAGCTGCCATCTGAACAATAGGTTTTCATAAGAAGGTAATGTCCTTAATCTTATTTTTAGTTTCAGGACTGCTTACCTTTAATAACTGAGAAAACTTCTCGTGACTTTGTGCTCAAAGCCTTATTCGCTTATATTTCTTATGTTAGTAGTTTTGAAGAAGTTAGCTTTTCTAGCACTGCAAGATCCTTAATGTCTGCTTGTAAATCAGTCAGTTCTTTTTTTGAGTTCATTTATTTCTCAAAATACATTACCTAGGCAAATACATCAATTAGTAGTCAGCTCCAGTAAATCCTGACTTTTTTCCAACCTCTTTGCCCCGAGCTACAGTTTTGGTAGATTCTTAGTTTTTCTTCAAAATCTTCATAAGCAGCAGTTTAAACAAATATTTGACTAAAGAATAACAGAGTTTTTTAAAAGCATTTTAGTATCCTATATCTGTATAATTGCCTACCGCTACCATTTTAAAGTAGTGGACTTTAGGGTCATAATGCAATTGCCTATTTCAATCTGTCATAAGGAATAAACATCCTGGAGACACTGAAGGAGATTTTTCCAGCTGGGGGTGGTAGTAGCACATTTTACTTCAGTTCACATTTCTTTGTACAATATTCAGGCACATGCCAAAACTCAACTACATAGGGCTGAAAAATACAGTCTAGCTATGTGTCCAAAATGAAGAGAAATAAATTTTGGTGAATGTGTAGTACTCTGTTACAGCTTCTCATGGATTCAGTATGCACATTAATTTTTTTTTCATTATTATATCAGATGTGGAGTTTTTACTAGGAGTTCTATTAGAAATTTTTTCATGTAATTGCCTATTTTGAGTTGTATAAACATTTTCCACCATTTCTGTATGTACATTTTATATGAAAATACAAATGTTCATTTTTAATGCAATATGAGATAAAAGTCTGAATAAACAAAACAAATAATAACATTGATCACGCTTTACTAAAGGTGAAATAAAAATTTACCACTTTTTAACAGTTATCACTTTTTTGACAAAATGTTACTAAATCACATTAAGATGGTTGAACATTATCTGAAATTTCTTAGCTAACCTATTAGCATCAAAATGTTCCAAGAAATACTAAATTTATATATTAACATGCTTGAAACATTCTGAATAGAAGGAGAAACTTCCAAAGAAATTACCCTATAGTCAAAATATACAGAAGAAAATAAATATAAGGTCATAGTAAATTCTAACTCTAAGAATTTAGGAATGTCTTTACCTCTAAATTTCTAGCTTTGGACAAGGGCTGGACAAGGGCTGGACAAATAGTATGAGTTCAATACATGAACCAGTGAATGCAAAAGAATGATGTATGAGTCAGAATAGTAGCCACTGTAAAGGGATGTGAGAACTTAAATTTTCCCAGAAAATCACTGTTACTCAAGTCTTTAAAACTTATATTAAATATATTAACATACTTCCAATTAATATCATTTCTGTAATTTTGTAGTAATGGCTAAGAATAAATTAATTGTAAATACTCAAAGGATACATAGTCACACAATGCAGTTATTGTAGTTCTTGGTTTTTATATTTGCAATTTGGCTGATGATTGAAACTGTATGGGAAGTATTTGAAATGTTTTTGAAGACTTGGATAATAACATATTATTAAAACAATATGGGAAGTATGTTAAAAGATAAAATTATAATATTAACAGTCTGTAAGATTACTATGAGGTGAAAAGTCATTACACAGGTAAAATATAAGAAATATGTATTATGGCAATTATGGAATATTTTTCACTAGCAAAAAATTAGGTTAAATATCTCTAAGATAAAGTTTGATGATTCCTCTTAAATTAATGGGTACAGAAGAGTGTGAATAGAATATCAATGCTCTAAAAATAATTTAAGAATTGACATCATATGGTCACATTTTTTTCAAATTGGTCTGGATATGAATGTTATTAGAGAAAAAATTTTTAAAGTATTATTAGATAAGTTGTGTAGTGAGAGAACAAAGCAGTTAACATTTTTTAGATGTTTTAAAAATATAATTTTTTCTTAGCCCTTTCTATTATTTTGAAGCTAAGTATTATTTAAAACATTACTAAAGAGATGAAGAATATGAAAAGATTTCAATAGGTTGAGTCTTAAAATGTATGAAACAAAATTGTCAGAAATATTTCTATTATCACTAGCACTGGGTGATTGAATATTAGCAAAATCTTTAACAAGAAAATATTTCTAGCAAAGGATTGCCAGCTAAATGCCAAACAATATACTTAGTGCTAGTGCTAACTCAGTGAATGATCCAGATGAGCAGCTAATTGCTTGGTGCTAAAATTATCATGGAATTTTCCTCTAGTCTATATAATTGAACTTCTCCTTTGTATTTGAGGAAAGCAATCAGAAACTGATCACTCCTCACTCTAACTTACCTTACCCTTAGTAGTAACTGTGTGCATCTGGACACATCTTCCTAATAAAGCTAGGTAGATATTTCTTCATTTCTAAATAACGTAGGTGGAACAGAATTAATCTTCTGATTTTATAAGCTATCTTTTTGAAAGTGTGAGTCAGTGGCAGAGTAAGAATTAAAACCAATAGGAAAAAAGCAAGAATGTACAGGTAATATTTGATCGGACTACATGTTGAAAAGCTAAGTAATCAAGATCAAATATGGACACCACTTTTTAGAAATAGCAAAATGATTTCATTGCCAATGAAAAAAGATCAGAAACATTTTACTCTATAGAATATACTAGAAATAATGGAATAACTTTGAAAAGTGGAAAGGAAATCTAGTGACAGCTGGACTGTATTGTACTATTATGAAGAAAAGTACTAAGGATTTTTGTTGGAAACCATCAGAAAGAGGCCTGGGAAAAATGAGACAGCATGTCTCATAAACATAACTATGAAGACAAAGTAGATGATCTAATAACGAGCTTATCCTTCTATTTCATTGTTTCTCCATTAAAGTGAAACAAGAATTATAGAAATTTAAGTTCCCTCTGTGCACTGTTTGAAGAATGAGGCATACAAGCTGTTGATAAATGCTCTCTGTCAGAAAGAGTAGAATCTTGACATCACCCCATGGGTTTAATTTTAAAATGAATATAAATGGCTTTAAGTGCTTTTTATTGTTCTGTTTGTGTCGGCAGTGTGAGCCATAGGTCTCCGATATTGCAGCGTAAATAAACAGTCTGTCACTAGCATTAAACTCACCGTGATGGATGGTATACCTTTCTCAACCCTCAATTGTCTCATTATCCAAGTTCTATTGGGTCATTAAACAAACATTGGAAATGTGGATACTTGCTCTCCCTTGAATAAAATTACTCACTTGGGACTCTTGGCTTCAGAATGACTCAGTAACTAAAACCTCTTGCAAAGCTATATATATATATATATATATATACACGCACACATATATATGGCAAAATTTCATACTATATTTATCAATGCTTTGATTTTATAGCATGAGCTGTATAAGTGAGTAAAACAATAAAATACCTTTTTTTTAGCATTAGAACCTACTGATTTGTTTACAATATTTGAATGCTGTCTAATGTCCATAGCAGTGTGTGAACATTAGTATATTCAAGATTTGTGTTTCTGTTCATACTTTTCTACCTAATGCTAATTGTTAACTTTAGTAAGAGACTCTGTGTTACCCATAGAACATTTCAGGGAAAACTGAGAAGTTTCGAATTCTACAGATTCTACATTTCATACAAGGCTGACAGTCTCATCTAAAGAACAAATAATTAGCTCTGAAAGCAGAAGTACACAAAGAAAGCAGAATTGATGCATTTTCTGGCCAAGCATAGTGGCTCATGCCTTTAATCCCAACACTTTGGGAGGCCAAGGCAGGAGGACATTTTGAGTCCAGGAGTTCAAGACCAGCCTAGGCAACATAGCAAGACTTGGTTGCTACACACACACACACACACACAATAATAATAATAATAATAATAAAATTATACAATTGTGGTTGTGCATGTCTGTAGTCCCAGCTACTCTGGAGGCTGAGGTGGGAACATCACTTGAGCCAAAGAGGCTGAGACTGCAGTGAGCCACAGATGACAGAGTGAGACCCTGTCTCAAAAAGAAAAAAACATTTGTCTTTTGTTCTTCTGTGGCTATGAGACTTGATTTTCTTGTCTTCAGTCATTTATATATTTGTGTGTTTTTAGATAAAGATTAAATGTCAGATAATTTAGAACTGAAACTTCATATACTTAGAAAATTTTTGATTACTTTCAATTTATATTGGAAGAAAAATAGATATTTTTTACATTTTAATACATTCTGGTTCTTGATGGGATATAGAATCATAAAATTCAAATGCTATAAAGTGGTATCCATTTGAAAGCCGAGGACATTCTCCTAATTCTGTCTAAATCAAAACAATATTATACTATTGATATTTTAAATAAATAATCTAGTCTTTGCCACACATGACAGGGCAGGGACCAGCCTTCTAAGTCTCACTGGAGCATTTTCATTCTCCCCTCCTTTTACCAGTGGCATTACCTGGAGGGTATAAGACTCCTTTCAACACTAACAATCAATTAATAAATTAGCCAATCAACATATAGTATTTACTGACCATTCTCTCTTTGTGTAAGGTACTGGGACAGGCATTTTGAGAAATATGTATATATACCACAATAGCTATAAACTTAAAATCTAGTCAGAAAAAAATATAATTAAAATGTAGCAGACTAATGACAACTCAATGTTGACAGCACGTGAACTAATATTTTAGTTTAACAGTATGAAGCCATATGCTTTCAAAGCGATTCTTTGCCAATTATTCTGTGGTCTTCACTCATTTCTATTAAACTGCTATGATTTGAAATATGATGGGGGAAATAGAAGATGTCATACTTCTTTCTAGAATAAATTGAATCAGATAGGGATCTGCATTTTAGGCTCTTGTTTCTGCCTGTCTTAGCCTTCGGGGTACCAAAGTTATGCAACTTGCAGAATTAGGTCCCTAAAGGGCAACACACTCAGGAAACTGAATAGCTCTGGATAGCCAAACTAAAAATCTAAAACTTTTGAGATTGTTTGACTTTGACCCTCCCCCCCAAAAAAAGGAGTTATTGTTTAGTCTTCTTAGTATTTGCAGAAGAGGTCTCTATTGTGTGGTTACTGAGATACCACATTGAGTTAAGGATATGTAAAAACATGTCTTCTCTGAAACTCCACCTTGAAATTCACAATCCTCAGATTAAACCGGAAATTTTTATGTTTTCTCTGAAATCAATTTCTTCCTTCAGTCCTTATGTGTAGGCCTATGAAAAGAATGTGAGCGACATGCTTTAAATTTTGAACCCCTTCATTAACTTAATGGGGAAGAACATTCATGGTATAATATGCTGTAATATCACCAAACTGGTTAGAATAGAACTCTGTTTTTAGTTATTATACTTTAAGTTCTGGGTTACATGTGCAGAACATGCAGGTTTGTTACATAGTATACATGTGCCATGGTGGTTTGCTGCATCCATATTCCTGTCACCTACATTAGGTATTTCTCCTAATGCTATCCTTCCCCTAGCTCCGCAACCTCCCTGTTCTCCCTCCCCTAGCCCCTCATCCCCCGAAAGGCCTTGGTGTGCGTTGTTCCCCTCCCTGTGTTCACGTGTTCTCATTGCTCAATACCCACTTATGACTGAGAACACGTGGTGTTTGATTTTCTGCTCTTGTGTCAGTTTGCTGAGAATAGAACTCTTATAAAATAAACCTTGATGGATAAGAGTGGAAATATATTAGGAGATTTAATGAGATAAAAAGTTCCTAGTTTCCTCTGAGACTTGCCTTTTCGGTTTTTGATCTGTGGTTTTCCATTAAGTCCACCAAGAAAGGAAGAAACGTGGTGAATCACAGAGTTCTATACATATATACATGTAACTGTGTATATCTGTCTATCTAATCTATGTATTTATATATACAAATATGATTCACATATATATTCAAAAATAAGGACAAATAATATAGATTGTTTTCCTTTTGTCAATGTCCTATGATGTTAAATTCTGATATATAATGTGACATTTTACTTAAACATTTGAACTAGATCTTGAATATATACATTTCATATATAAAGTCTATATAGACATATACAGATTCTGAAGATACACATTTCTAGGTTAGGTATTAATGCTTTTTTGTTAAATAAATTAATGCTTACATTTGATAAGCTTAATAAGGCTCACTATATTTTAGAAGAAATTAGACAGTTTTGATGTATTCATTTTCTTTTAGACTTTGCCTTTCCTTTTGTTCTCAAATCTTTCTAGGAATAATTTTACTTTTGGGTATTTTAGAGTAAGATTTTCTATTAGCACTATCTAGTGACTTTGATTCCATGTTTGAAATATTTTCAGATGACTTAGTATTTTAACTACTGGCCACTTCCTGCAAAGTTTGAGAGGACAGCTCTCTGTATGCAAGAAAATAATGATTCTATATATAACACAAAAGAAAAACAAAATGTAATTAAATGGAAATGCCCTCTGAAATTTAGGTTTTTTTTTTTGAGACGAAGTCTCACTCTGTCACCCAGGCTGGAGTGCAGTGGCACAATCTCGGCTCGATGCAACCACCACCTCCCAGGTTAAAGCAATTCTCCTGCCTCAGCCTGCAGAGTAGCTGGGATTACAGGTGTGTGCCACCATGCCTGGCTAATTTTTGTAATTTTATAGAGATGGGGTTTCACCATGTTGGTCAGACTGGTCTTGAACTGCTGACTTTGTGATCCACCTGCCTCGGCCTCCCAAAGTGTTGGGATTATAGGCGTGAGCCTATAACCATGCCCAGCCTATAAACCATGCCCAGCCAAATTTAGTATTTTTTATGCAAACAAAATTTCTACATAATGTAAAAATTATTGCATTTTTAAATTATACTAGAGTAGCAGGTTAGTTTTGCAATTTTCTTATTTTGGAGATAATGGGGACACAAAAATATTATGCAGATAAAGTATTTGAATATATGTTCTGATGGTGTTTAGACTATTAGAATTGATAAAGATAATTATGCTTCTGTTTTTATGCAGAACAAGTAGACATATCCTACAAAAAGTTGAATTAAATTCATATTATAGAAACAAAATAAGGATGAAGCTCTCACTGCTCTCTAAAACAAATTTTTAATAAAGAGATTAGTTTTCTGCTTTGTATAAGAAATAAGAAATTTAAATTATGAAATTGATATGGCAATGTGCCTGTCATTTTTTTACAAGTTATTTTTGACTTTTCTATTTTTCAAGGACAACAAGTGACTCACAAAATTACCCTTATTCAAAACAGTTGTATTCAGAACCAAAGTTCTTCTTGCCAGAAGAGGTTGGGCAAGAAATACCAGAATTCTGTGTGCCTATTCTAGGCAATGCAGAATTTCAATTTGGTCATTTTATTTAGTTTTAGTTAATGGTGTTGTTTTTGGCAAGCACTGATGTCCTTGGATGAGACACTATCTGTCTCTATTGTGGTAGGCCAGAGAAAGACCTAGTCCCTAGGGATCTGTTTTATGTTTTAAAATCTATACACCCAACTTATTTTCACACTAGTGGGCTGCCCACAGTGGAAAAAAAGAAAAGTTTATAGAATTGGGCATTTCTCCCCTGGCATCTGTTAGTGACAACATAGCTCTCATTAGTCCAACACATAATGAGTTTATACTACTAATAAATAATTACACAAAGCCATGTGAAGCCTTTCAAAAAAAGGTGCTTAGTTTCCTGTTTGGCTATACATAACCTGACTCGAAGGAAGCTGAAAAAAAAGTTTCATTTCTGCCTCTTCCAGCGTGCAAAAAGAAGCAGGCTCTCTTCCTTTTTCCAATTCTGGTTTGAGTTCAAAAAATTCACTGAACCAGGATCACAAACCTGTGTGCCAGCCCTGGCTCTTCCTGTCTCTAGCTTTGAACAGATACTTAAAACTCTTGTACTTTAGTTTTCCTTCTGCAAAATGATAGTTGGGCTAGATGATAACTAAGGCATTTCTGACTCTACAAATAAAAATATTCCCCCCCCCCACTTTTAAAATCTAACTCATAAAATTTAGATAAATTATATTGGTCTTTGAATATAGTGACTTGGAAAGTAACTGCCCGTGCAATTTTTAAGAAATAAATTATCTCATGTACTAAATCTATTGTGCTTGCCCTACTTTGCTTTATTTTATAATTTTTGCCTTGGATGTAGGACATAATGGAAAGTCACCTTACAGTAAAGGTGCATTCTCTGTATGAAGACTTGATTTTGCCTTGGCAAGGGACCGATTCAATAATGGAAGGGGCTTCTTCCATTCATGATATGTATGACTTACAGAGAATATTTGAATGTTTCCTCTGTATGCCTATAATAATATCAGAGTGGCTCTGAATATGCAGTTCACAGAATAAATCAGACCCAACTAATTTAATGACTCCCAATATGAGGGGTTGTCAGTGCACAGATGTTTTTCTTATCACTTGATGTCTACATTATGTAGGCCACCTATGTATGTTTAAGAGTAACTAGATTATCCTAAGACACAACATAGACTAATTTAGAGATTTTCTAATTTGTTTAATTTACACATCTTTTTTAGCTTATATTACCTTAATTCCCAAGAACCTCTAGCTTTAGTCAAAGTAATTCTTGTAATGAACTTCCTATACTGAGAACCAATATCCATGGCATTATTGAAGAACTATACAATAACCTGTGCTTTAGGAGAAAACTATGTCATTGGGTTTTTGGTGTAATAATATTTGCTTCTTTCGTGGTTCAGGACATTTGTAGTTTATCGGTTCACAAACTGGTAATGGAAGCTGATTTCCATTTTCTTCCTTAGATAGTTTTCTGAATTGGTAGGTCAAAAGCAAATGTTGAAGCTACAAATTCATGAATTAGCCTTGCGCTTAGGAAATAAGCATAGTTATGGGGCGACCAAAAAACAATATTTGATGTCTCAGAGATGCTACTAGAAGCCAGATGATCTTTTAAAAATGCAAATCATATCAGACCACTACTATTTAAGTCACTTTGATGGTTTCCCATCTCATACCACATAAAATAGACTTAACTAACCAAGACCAACAAGGACTTACTTTACCACTTTGCCTAAATGTTTGACTCTTCCCTGCTTTCTACCACCTCTTTGTCAATAAGCTTCAGGCATTCAGGCCTTTGTGGGTTCCAGGAACACACTAAGCTCTTTCCTACCTTAAGGCCAAGAACTTGTAATTTATTCTGCCTTAAATACTTGTCCTCAAGATTTTAGCATGGCAGAACCTTCCTGATCATTCAGGTCTTATTTTAAATGTCACTTAATGAAGATCATTCAGCTTAAAGTAGGTCTCTAGACATTATTACATACTTCATTTTATACATAGCAGATAGCAATTCCCATTATTTTCTCAATTTTTGTTTGTTGGTTTTGTTTTCTGTCTCTTACATTGCATGAGAGCATGTAGCTATTGCTCAATAAATATATTAAATGAGAAAATTAATGAATACATTAAATTTAAACCTCTAAGTTGCTTTTGGCTTTTATATATTTTTTCAGAAAAATATATATTTATAAATATAAATATATAGATTATATACAATAATATGCTTTTATAAAATATAAATTGAGTTTATTATATTATGTATATAAGTCTATATAATTATATATAAAAATTTATAAGCTATAGATCATATATAAATATTATATTGAGATTATATATAATGTATATAAAAGATTTATTGTATATCAAGATTATATATATAGATTAGAGTTCACTCTTGGTGTCATACATTCTGTAGGTTTGGATAAATGCATGTTGGCATGTATCTGCTATTATTCAGAGTAGTTTCACTGACTTAAAAATTGCCCGTGCACTACCTACTTATATTTCCCCCAACCCCTGGCAACCACAGAGATTTTTACTGTCTGCACAGCTTTACCTTTTTTAGAATGTCATATAGTTGAAATCATACAGGATGTAGCCTTTTCCGACTGGCTTCTTTTACTTAGCAATATGCATTTTAAGTTTCCCACTTGTCTTTTCATGGCCTGATAGCTCATTTCTTTTTAGCACCAAATAATATTCCATTGTCTGAATGTACCACAGTTTACACCACCTATTGAAGAATATTTTTATTTCTTTCAAATTTTAGCAATTATGAACAAAGCTGCTATAGACATCCACATGCAGGTTTTTGTGTATTTATAAGTTCTCAGCTCCTTTGGGTAAATACGAAGGAACATGACTGCTGGATCATATGATAAAAGTACACTTAGTTTTGTAGGAAACTGCCAAACTGTCTTCCAAAGTGGTTGTATCATTTTGCATTCCCACTGGCAATGGATGAGAGTTCCCATTGTTCCACATCCTCACCAGCATTTGGTGTAGTCAGTGTTCTGAATTTTGGCATTTCTGTATGTAGTGGTAGGCCATGATTGTTTTAATTTGTGTTTCCCTGGTAACGTATGATGTCAGATCATAAAAGATATATTTTCGTATACTTATTTTCCATCTACATATTTTCTTTGGTGAGGTGTCAAGATGATTGGCTTATTTTTGATCAGATTGCTTATGTTCTTAATGTTGAGTGTCAAGAGTTCTTTGCATGTTTTGGATAACAGTTCATTATCAGATGTATCTTCTGCAAATATTTTCTCCCATTCTATAAATTGTCCTTTCATTCCTGAGGTTGTCTTTTGCAGAGAGAAAATTTTAAATTGTAATAAAGTCCAGCTTATCAATTCTTTCTTTCATGGATCATGCCTTTGGTGGTTATCTAAAGAGCATTGCTAACTCCAAGGTAATTTAGGCTTTTTCCTAAGCTACCTTCTAGGAGTATTATAATATTGCATTTTACATATACATATAGGTTCCATTTTGAGTTGATTTTTCTGAAGACTGTAAGATCAGTGTCTAGATTCATTTATTTTTTCATGTATATGTCCAGTTATTCTGGCGTCATTTGCTGAAAAGTCTCTTTACTCCATTGTATTTCCTTTCCTCCTTTGTCAAAATCCATTGACTATATTTATGACTATTTCTGAACTTTTCATTCTGTTCCATTGTTCTATGTGTCTATTCTTGTGCCAGTGTCACCCTCATTGTTTTGATTATTATAGCTTTGATTGTCATCTTAAAGTAGGGTAGTATTTAGTGTCACTCTTTGAAATTTGTTCTTCAATATTGTGTTGGTAATTATCAATCTTTTGTTTCTCCATATACACTTTAAAAACAGTGTAAAAATATTCACAAAACAACTTGCTGAGATTTCCACTGGGACTCTATTGAATCTATAAATAAGTATATGGAAAATTAATACTGCATCTTTCTATCAATACCATAGCAGATCTATTTAGTTACTTGATTTCTTTCATCAGAGTTGTGTAGTTTTCTCATGAACATTTTGTATATATTTTGTTATATTCCCTTTTTAGTTTGGGGGTTGCTAATATAAATTATACTGTGTTTTTAACTTCAAATTTCAATTAGCCATTGCTAGTAGATAGGAAAGTGACTGACTGAAGCATATTAACCTTGCATCCTGCAACCTGATAAAATTATCCGTTTCAGCAGGTTTTTTTTAATTCTTTAGAATTTTCTACCTAATCACAGGAACTATAAACAAAATAGTTGTATTTTTCCTTCTCTAACTATATACTTTTTATTTCCTTTTGTTGTCATATTGTATTAGGTAGAGATTTCAGTAGATGTTGAAAAGAAGTAGAGAGAGGACCCATCCTTGTCTTTTTCCTGATTTCAGTACAAAAGCTTTGAATTTCTCAGGTCTAAGTATAATGTTACCCCTCAGGTTTTTGTAGATATTTAGTAATCAAGTTGAGGAAGTTTCCCTTTACTTCTAGTTTATTGGGAGTTTTTAGTATAAATAGGTATTAGAGTTTATCATTTTTTTTGTATCTATGTTTATTATCATGTAATTTTTCTTTAGCTTGTTTATGTGATAGATTATATTAATTGATTTTCTTTTTTTAATTGTTTTTACTTATTTTTTTAAAAAATATTTATTATACTTTAAAGTCTGGGATACATGTGCAGATCATGCAGGCTTGTTACACAGGTATACATACTTAGGCACATGCTGCATTCATTGCTCCATCACCTGCATTAGGTATTTCTCCTAATGCTATCCCTCCTCAATCTTCCCACCCCTGCAATTCCTCCCCTAGGCTTCCATCCCCCAGACCCCAGGGTATGATGTTCCCCTCCCTGTGTTCATATGTTCTCATTGTTCAACACCTACTTATGAGTGAGAACATACAGTGTTTGGTTTTCTGTTCTTGTGTCAGTTTACTGAGAATGATGGTTTTCAGTTTCATCCATGTCCCTGCAAAGGACAGGAACTCATCCTTTTTATGGCTGCATAGTATTCCATGGTGTATGTGTGCCATATTTTTTGTATCCAGTCTATGATTGATGAGCATTTGGGTTGGTTCCAAGTCTTTGCTATTGTGAAAATTGCCACAATAAACATATGTGTGCATGTGTCTTTATAATGAATGTTTTATAATCCTTTGGGTATATACCCAGTAATGGGATTGCTGTGTCAAATGGTATTTCTATTTCCAGATCCTTGAGGAATTGCCACACTGTCTTCCACAATGGTTGAATTAATTTACACACTCACCAACAGTGTAAAAGTGTTCCTAGTCCTTCACATCCTCTCTAGCATCTGTTATCTCCTGATTTCTTAATGATTGTCATTCTAACTGGCATGAGATGATATTTCAATGTGGTTTTGATTTGTATTTCTCTAATGACCAGCTATGATCAGCTTTTCTTTATATGTTTGTTGGCTGCATAAATGTTTCCTTTGAAAAGTGTCTGTTCATATCCTTCACCCACTTTTTGATGGGTTGTTTTTTTCCTGCAAATTTATTTAAATTCCTTATAGATTCTGTATGTTAGCCCTTAGATGGGTAGAATGCAGATTTTTTTCCCATTCTGTTGGTTGCTGGTTCACTCTATTGATAGTTTCTTTTGCTGTACAGAAGCTCTTAAGTTTAATTAGATCCCATTTGTCTATTTTGGCTTTTGTTGCCACTGCTTTTGGTGTTTTAGTAATGAAGTCCTTGCCCATGCCTATGTCCTGAATGGTGTTGCCTAGGTTTTCTTCTAGGGTTTTTATGGTGTTAAGTCTCATGTTTAAATCTTTAATCCATATAGAGTTAATTTTTGTATAAGTTGTAAGGAAGGGATTCAGTTTTTCAAATGCTGAATTAGGCTTGCACACCTGGAAAAAATCCCACTTGGTCCTGGTGTGTAACTCTTTGTATACACTGTTGGATTTGATTTGCTAATATTTTGTTGAGAATTTTTAATCTATATTCATGAGATGTATTGGTGTGTGGTTTTCTTGCAATGTCTTTGTCTGGTGGCTCATATTTTTAAACTCAAGAACTTTTTAGTGAATGTCTTATTTTTAAATATTGTCAATGAGATAGAATGTTAGAAGTATAGAGAAGCTATAAAGAGAATTACTTTTCTCTTAGCGCACACGTGCTCGCACACACAAACACACACACACACCTGAATCCAACTATGTTCAAGCTTCCCTTTCTATTCTACTTGATCCTTGTTTAAACTAAAAGTGAGAATATGGTTACATATTTTCTCCACATATTTTCAAAGGGGCGATTTTGAGTTTTTCATCTCAGTTTATGAAATCAAAAGATTATGAATATCTTCTAATCTTAGGAAGATTTTTCCCTTTATTTTTAAAAAAAAAATTTAAATTTTAGAATAGTTTACTTACAGAAAAGTGCTCCTGTGTGCCCCACATCTAATTTTCCTATTATTAAAATCTCAGATTAATGTGGCATATTTTTTATAACTAATAAATATTGATACCATATTATTAAACAAAGTTCTGGTCCATACATTATCCAGATTTCTTTATTTAATGTTTCTTTAATATTCTTTCTAAACTAGGATGCCATGTAGAATACCACATTAGATACCTCTATGAAGTGTATGAAGATATAAAAGTTTCTAACACTGTTCTTGTTTTTGATGGCCTTGAAGTTTTTGAGGAGTACTAGTTTTGAGTAGTGCTAGTGAAGCATTTTGCAGCATCCCTGAAATAGAATTTGTCAGTTATTTTTTGTCATAATTACACTGAGTTTTTGGGAAGACCACAAAGGTAAAGTATAATTTTCATCATATTGTATCAAAAGTACATACTATCAGTAACACATATCTAACTAATGATGTTTACTTTGAGAATTTGGAAAGTTATTATTTTTCTCCTTTTTTAAATACTTTTCCTCCTCTTGGAAATAAGTTATTATGCATAGCCTCAAATTAAGGAGTAGGGAGTGCCATAGCCAAAAAGCCATTACCTAACCCAAGATCATAAAGATGTTACTTGTATGTTTTAAGAGTTTTATAATTTTAGCTTTTACATTTAAGGGACTATAATCCATTTTGAATTTTTTTGTGTATAAGTATGCTAGTGGTCCTGGTTCATTCTCTTGCATGTAGCTATCCATTTGTCCCAGGACTATTTTTTGAAAAGACTATTCTTTTCTCTCTAGGCCCTTTTGTCAAAAATCTATTTTCCATAAATTTGATAAATTATTTCTGGACTCTCAATTCTATAACTGATCTCTTGTGCTAGTGCTGCATGGTTTTGATCACTGTAGCTTTGTAATAAGTTTTGCAATAAGTCTTCCAACTTTGGTCTTTTCCAAGAATGCTTTGGTTACTCTGGGCCCTTTTAATTTTCATATATATTTTTTAGAATCCCAATGTGTTGATTTATTCAAAAGAAAAATATTCAGCTTAGATTTTGGATTATGGTAGGAATTATATTGAATCTATAGAGTGGTTTGTGGATTGTTGCTATCTTAACAAGTTTAAGTCTTCTGAACTATGAACTTGGGGTTCTTTCCATTTATTTAGATCTTTTACAATTGATTTCAGTAATATTTTGTAGTTTTTGTGTGCCAATATTGCACTTCTTTTAAAAATTTTACTTGCATTTTATTCTTTTTGAATTCTATAAGAGATTTTGTAAAAAACTATTTTTGAATTGTTCATTTCTAATATATAGAAATACATTAGTTTCCATATATTGATCTTGTATCCTAAGAGCTTAGCAACCTTGCTAAGCTTATTTATCCTAAGAGCTTAGCAACCTGGCTTATTTATTCATTCTAATAGGTTTTTGTGTATTTCTCATTATTTTCTATATACAAACAATATCATCTGCAAATAGATTGGTTTTCTTCATTCTTTCCAATCTTTATTCCTTTTATTTTCTTGCATAATATACCTGGATAGAATTTCTATTACAATGCTTAATATAAATGGTAAGGCCAGATATCCTTAGGTTGTTCTGTATCTTAGGAAATGGGATTTGACATTTCACCATTAAGAATAATATTAGCCATGGATTGTTTCTACATGCCCTTCACAATGTTGAAGAAGTTCCCTTGCATTCCTAGTTTGTTTCATGGTTTTATCATGAAAGGATATTTGATTTTTTAAAAGTTCTTTTTTGGCATCTATTGAAGTGATCATATGTTTCCCCTGGATTCTATTAATGGGATGGACTGATTTCAGATGTTAAACCAACCATGCATTCCTATCATAAATTCTACTTAGTTATGGTCTATAATCCTTTTTATATATTGCTTGGTGCAGTTTATATTTTGTTGAGTATTTTTGCAACTATATTCACAAGGGATATTTGTAATTTTTTTGTGGTTTTTTTTAATGGATTTAGTATCAGGATAACACTTTCTTCATAGAAAGATTTAGAGATAGACTGTAGTTAGTAAGGATGGGAATACCATTGTATGAGCATGGAAATGCTGCATTTGAAGTAGTCTGTGCAGTAACTAATAATCACCTAGCGTAGAGAGGTTACATTGGTGGTTAGAAGTAGTCAGATTTGTGATATAGTCATAAATGGAGGCATTGAAATTTGCTGGTGGGATTAGATGTGAATGTGAAACAAAGAGAGAAATCAAAGATAATTTCCAAGTTTTGTTCTAAACAAATTCATGGATGATCTTAACATTTATGAAGGAGTCCTTGAGGATTAGTAGAGAAGTTAAGATTCCTAAGAATGTTAAATTTGAAAGGCCATAAAAAGAAATACAAATTTAGAAATATCCAACTTACTCAGAAATCAGAGTATTTCCTAAGCAAAGAGTAAATATAGCAAAGGGATGAAAACTGAAGATACTGTGGTTTACTCCAACATTTGGAAATCAGGGGCATCAGAGACATGAAATAAAATCTTGTTGCATTATTTTAGATTTAGTTGTGTTCTAGCCTGAATATGAAGCACTGTTTTGTTTTTTTTTAAATGTAGCATCATCTTCCAGCTATGCAAGACAGTGGAGGTGTAGAGAAGAGGGTGTCTCTGGGTGATGGCGGAGGGAGAATACAACAATTGTGAGATATTAAACTCAGTGCTGTCCTGTTAGAGCAGAAAGGAAAATAGATCAAATTTAGGTACCGGCTGCCCAAGGAGGGAGCATTTAAACCAGCCCTAGCCGTAGGAGAATCATTGATCTCAGTAGTTCAAACTTGAGATCCCACAAACCTCACCACCAAGGGCTACAGTGCTCTGTGTCTCACAGTAAATTTGAAAGGTAGGCTAGGCCATAAGGACTGCAACTCTTAGTCACATTCCAGGACTGAACTAGGCCCAGAGACTGGGGACTGACTATGAGTGTATTTGACATGTTGAGACTGCAGCTGGGGCAGACAAGGGAGTGCTGGCATTATCCCTTCCCTAACCCCAGGCTGAACAGCTCACAGCTCCAAAGGAGAGATTTTCCTTCCACTTGAAGAGAGGAGAGGGAAAAGTGAGGAGGACTTTGTTTTACATTTTGGATACCAGCTCAGCCACGGCAAGAGAGAGCACTGGTCAGAGTTGTAAGGCCCCCATTCTAGGCCTTAGCTCCAAGATAACATTTCTAGACACACCCTGGTCCAGAAGGGAACCCTCTGCCTTGAGGGACCCAGTGCTCACATCATTCATCACCTGCCAACTGAAGAGCTCTTGGGCCCTGAATAACCATCAGTGATACCCAAGTACTTTATTGAGGGTCTTGAGTGAGCCTCTGAGACTTGCTGGCTACAGATGAGACCCAACACATTGCCAGCTGTGGTGGCTATGGGGCAAAAACCTGCTTGAGAAAAGAAGAGGGAAACAAACGAAAGGGAATTTTGTCTTGTACCGTAGGTCCCAGGACAGCCACAAGGTCGTAGAGCCCTAAGTAGGCTCTTGGGGTTCCTGATTCTAGGACTTGACTCTTGACAGCATTTCCGGAATGGCCCCGGGCCAGATGGGTGCCCACTACACTGAAGGGTGAGTCCCAGGATAGGCAACATGTACCACAAGCTGACTTAAGAGCCCTTGAGCTTTAAGAGAACATTGCAGTAGTCTGGCAGTACTCCTTATGGCCTGGGGTGGTGATGGCTACAGGCCAGACTCCTCTCCCTTTTGAAAGGGGAGGGAAGAATGGGAAGAACTGAATCTTGTGGTTTGACTAACAGCTTGGTCTCAGTATAGTAGAATATCAGGTAGATGGCTAAGGTTTTTGACTCTAGTCCCTGACTCCTGGACAGAACCTTAGGACCCATTTGGGGGCTGGAGGACCTTACCACCCTTAAGGGAAGGATGTAACCCTGGCTGGCTTTGCCACCAGCTGATTGTAGAGCTCCAGGGCTTAAAGCAAACTTACACAGTAGCCAGTGAGTGATTACAGCAGGCCTTGGGTGAGACCTAGTGCTGTGCTGGCTTCAGGTCTGACACAGCACAGTTATAGTTGTGGTGGCTACAGAGGTGCTTGTGTCACTCCACCCCCAGCGTTAGGTTGCTAAGAACATGGAGAGACTGTTCAGGAGAAAGTAAGAGAAGAGAATAAGAGTGTCTACCTGGTAATAGAGAGAATTTTCCCAGATCTGGTCCAAGACCACCAAGGCAGTACCTCTACAAGTTGGGAAGAACAACAGTGTTCCTGAGCTTGGGGTTTCCTCTAAAGCAGATACAGCTTAGGTCATGACACCAAAGTCCTTTAAGATATCTGGAAAGCCTTCTCATGAAGGATGGGTACAAATAAGCCCAGACTGTGAAGACTACAATAAATACCTAACTCCTCGATGCCCAAACACTGAAGAACATCTACTAGCATCAGTACGATCCAGGAAACATGACTTCATAAATTGAACTGAATAAGGCACCAAGGAAAATCCTGGAGAAACAGAGATATGTGACCTTTCAGATAGATTTCAAATAGTTGTGTTGGGGAAACTCAAATTCAAGATAACACAGAGAAGAAATTCAGAATTCTATCAGATACATTTAACAAAGAGGTTGAAACAATTAGAAGTTCTACAGTTTAAAATGAAACTGACATGCTGAAAAATGAAGTAGAATCTTTTAATAGTGTGATTAAGTAAAACAAAAAGAATTAGTGAGCTTTAAGACAGGCTATTTTAAATGCACAAGATTTAGAAAATAGCCTCAAAAGGACAAATCTAAGAGTTATTGGCCTCAAAGAAGAGGTAGAGAAAAAGATGGGGTAGAAATTTTATTCAGAGGAACAGTATCAGAGAACTCCCCATACCTAGAGAAAGATACCAACATTCAAGTAAAAAGAAGGGTATAGAAAATCAAGGAGATGTAACCTAAATAATACTACCTCAAGGCATTTAATAGTCAGTCTCCTAAAGGTGAAGGATAAATAAAGAATCCTAAAAGCAGGAAGAGAAAAGATACAAATAACATATGATGGAGTCCAATACATCTAGCAGCAGACTTAGCAGACTTTTCAGTGGAAACCTTGCAGGCTGGTAGAAGGTGGCATGACATATTCAAAGTGCTGAATGAGAAAAAACTTTTACCTTAGAATAGTATTATCTGGTGAAAATATCCTTCAAAATGGAAGGATAAAAAAAGATTTTCTGAGACAAAAGCTGAGATATTTTATTAACACAAGACTGGTCCTACAAGAAATGCTAAAGGTAGTATTTCAATCAGAAATAAAAGGATGTTACTGAGTAATAAGAAATCATCTGAAGGTACAAAACTTACTGATAATATAGTAAGTACATAGAAAAACACAGAATATGATAACACTGTAACTGTTGTGTGTAAACTGTTCTTATCCTAAATAGAAAGAACAAGCGATGAACCAATCAAAAATAACACCTACTACAAATTTTCATGACATAGTACAGTAAGATGAAAATAGAAATAACTAAAAGTTAAGCAGGGGATAAAGTTAAGGTGTAGCATTTTTATTACTTTTCTTTTTGCTTGTCTATCTGTTTATGAAAACATTAAGCTGTTACAAGTTTAAAACAGTGGGTTTTTATAAGCCTCATGGTAACCTCAAACCAAAAAACATACAATGAATACACAAAAAAATGAAAAGCAAGAAACTAAATCCTATCACCAGAGAAAAATCACCTTCACTAAATGAAGACATGAAGGAAAGAAAAGGAAGAGAAGACCTCTACACAACCAGAAAATAAGAAAATGGTAGAAGTAAATCCTTACTTAACAATAATAACACTGAATGTAAATGGACTAAACTGTCCAATCAAAAGACATAGTGTGGCAGAATGTACAGAAAAAGAAAAACCGGACCCATAGATCTGTTGCATACAAAAAATACACTTCCTGTATAAAGATACACAAAAACTGAAAATAAAGGAATGATAAAACATATTCCATGCCAACAGAAACTAAAAAAGAGTAGGAATTGTCATACTGGACAAAATAGATTTCCATTAAAAATTTTACAAGAGATAAGAAGATCATTATATAATGATGAAGGGGTCAATTCAGCGAGAGAACATAACAATTATATACGCAGCTGGGCACAGTAGCTTACATCAGTAATCCCAGAATTTTGGGAGGCTGAGGTGGACAGATCACCTGAGGTCAGGAGTTCGAGACCAGCCTGGCCAACATGGTGAAACCCAGTTGGTACTAAAAAAAAAAAAAAAAAAAAATTGGCATGGTGGTGGGAGCCTGTAATCCCGCTGCTTGGGAGGCTGAGGCAGGAGAATCACTTGAACCTGGGAGGTGGAGGTTGCAGTGAGCTGAGATCACACCAGTGCACTGTGAGTGTGTATGTGTGTGCATGTGTGCGCGCGCATCCAACACTGGAGAACCTAGATATATAAGTCAAATACTGTAGAATTCAGTGTTCTTTTCTTCAGTGATTTAAGCCCACCACAAAGTGTAATTATCTGAAAAATTATATTAAAATAATGTGGTCATATTTATTTCTAGATTCAGGCAAAATGAATTCCAATAAGATACCAAGTTAAAGATGTAGACAGCAAGTTTGTTTGATTTAAATCATGACAGATCCAAGACATGACTTCAGGAGATTTTACAGTACCACTACCTCCCCAGCATTTCCAAACACTCAAATCTTCTAGAAGAGAGATCAATGGGCTTACTGTGCAAATAGTCTCTAGGTATGACTTTCATAAGAAACTTCATTTCATAAATAATTTCCAGTTAGAAATTATTACATTTCTCATTACACATGCTTACTTTCTATTCTAAAAATATTGGCTTGGCATATCTGAGTAAAGGTTGAAACAGTTTTTACAAGCTCAGAATCAATCTCTTTTTTTATGCTTGTTTAATTCAAAAGCAGCCGATAGAATATTTTAAGATTAAAATGAAAATTTTATATTAAGGTGAAAAAGAAGTTTTATCTCCAACAAAAATTACAGTCATCTTTAAGCCATGTGAAAAGAAGTATTAGATAAAATGACTGTTTGACTTCTAATTTGACTGTTTGACTTCTAATTTATCATTATTTCTGTTATCTGATTTCATAAAAATATCACTAAAGGATTCTTTCTTGTAAGAAATAGACAATGCATGGTCTGTACCCTTACATTTTATTATGATAATTGTTCAATGTGGCCTCAGTGCCAAATGCCATATTCTAAAATTACAAGTGTCAATGTGTGGAGGTGGAGAATGGAAAAGACAAGTGGGTATCAGCCTACAAGGATTTTGGTCTTAATGTAGGCTTATGTGTGTTGATTAATTATAGAAATAGAATGGAGGGAGATGAAAGTCATGTGAAAGCTTTTCTAATTTAACTCTTGACTAGAATTGCTCACCACAATTTTTTTCAGCTTGTGGGATATGAATTCTAAATCATGGAGTAAGTTTCCTCATCACACGCTGAGAGAGACATAGTAGATCAAATGTGAGAGCTTACATTTTAAAAATAAGAGCAAAAAAGAGACATTGTTGGGAGATTCTTTTTGATCAACTAATTTTAAAATTTCTTTTTGAATCAGATTAAAATTTCTACAGCATCTTTATCGCTTTTTCTTTGGTTAATTCTCAATGTTCTCATCAAATTATTTTAAGTTATGTTCTTTATAATGTTTGTCTGAAAAGTTGTTGGCTCAAAGTACATCAGTTTTACTTCAGTTTGTGCTTTTCAAAATTATATCAGATTTTCCATAAATGATCTCATTACACTGTTCCTTCAAATGCTGTTGTCTATAACTCAAAACGGAAATTTGCATTACACCACTGATCGACCCATCTGTCTATTAATCATCTAACCTATCAACCTAGAGAGACTGTGTTTGTGTAAATGTTTTTTTTTTAACCATTGTGGCTTCTCTATCATGCAAACATCAAAAAAAATATTTTCATAGATTTTTAAAACAATTAAACCTTGATTCTATCTTCCCCTTCTTTGCTCTATATGATTTCATTTTCTTCTCTAAACAGACTGATGATTCTTTCTGTGGCTTGAAAGGGAATTTACTCTGGGAAGACAGACCTTGCCTTCTCATGACACTTTGCTGACATCTAGGACATGTTTATTTATCATTCAAACAATCTATATACTCTTATCGTATGCATACTTTTTTTTTGCAATTATTACCTCCACTCTTTCACTTTGAAACATTGAGAAGTTACCTGACTACGTTCTACTCATAAATAAATGATGCATGTATTAAGGTTATTTTAGGCATTAGTAATACATATTATTTACTCAGAGCCAAGAGATGTGTAGTTTTCTGATGGCAACTAATTAAGCTAATTGTAAAGTTTTATTTCTTCCTTAGGAATTAAGGACTAGCCATGGCCATACTTTCAGTATTAAGCAAGAGAATATTTGAGGAACATATGCCCTGTTTTGCAGGAAACAGAAAAACATTTTAGAAATTTGTCTTTGCTATTCAATGAGCTTCTGTTGCAAAGACATATTATGAAGAGGCATATCATAGAGATAAGAGTACAGGACTCAGAGCTGCAGTGTGCCTGTAAATGTTTAACAACTGGCTCTCAGTGGTTATTGCCCATTGATTACTCCTGCCATGGCTGATTTCAAGCTTCTGATAGTTTAATAACTGGTTGCCAAAAATCCTGAAAATTTAGCAGATAGAAGACAGCTCTAACCACTGATTATTGTCTTGAGATGAAGTCTACTCTATGCTTAGCTACTGTATTGTCTGGGAAATCATTACTAATTATCTTGGAAAACTTAACCTATCAAAGGTGACCCTATTTTAGCATTAGAAATGAATAATACAGTGATCTTAGAACACTTAACTCTTATTATCACCTCTGTTTCTGACCTAGATGTTCTTTGCTGTTTGGAAGTCTTAAGTGTTCCATACATGAAGATTGATGCCTTTTATTGATTCCAAAAATGCTGTAGCCATTATCCTTCCTTTTGCCTGTTTTTTGTTTTTTCCCCTCACCTTCTGGATCTCCTAACAGATTTTCATCAGTCTTTTTCACTTTATACCCATGATTTTTAGCTCATTTTAAAAGTTATTGTATTCATAGTACTTACACCAATTAACAAACCGCATCTAGAAGGGCACCTACCAGCAAGTGGATGTTAAATGAATCTTTTTAAATAAATTAAGAAGTGAGATACTATGTTGCATTAGGTAACTCTAGACCTCCAATATCTATCAAGATGCATTGAATTTTTTTTTTTTTTTGCTCTGATATTTTCACTTCCTCAAAAATGCAAGTAAACTCCGAGAGTATACCTATTCCCTAAAGTTCACCTTTTGCCCCCCAAAAATCCACATTTGTTTAGTATAATTTACACTGATTATACAAATATCAGCTCTTCCTATTATGTCTAGGTGCTTTTAATTCATGCCTCATATTGCTCTATTTGTGCACAGAATCTGACTTACAGATCCATTTTTGTGCTAGCTTTTCTTCATTATACTTTAAGTTCTGGGGTACATGTGCAGAATGTGCAGGTTATATACGTGTACATGTACCATGGTGGTTTGCTGCATCCATCCCCCCATCATCGACATTAGGTATTTCTCCTAATTTTACCCCTCCCCAATCCCCCCAACCCCCTGACAGGCCTCAGTGTGTGATGTTCCCATCCCTGTGTCCATGTGCTCTCACTAATCAACACTCACTTATGAGTGAGAACATGCAGCTTTTGGTTTTCTGTTCTTGTGTTAGTTTGCTGAGAATGATGGTATTCAGCTTCATCTATGTCCCTGCAAAGGACATGAACTCATCCTTTTTTACAGATGCATAGTATTCCATGGTGTATATGTGCCATATTTTCTTTATCCAGTCTATCATTGATGGGCATTTGGGTTGGTTCCAAGTCTTTGCTATTGTAAACAGTGATGCAATAAGCATGTGTTTATGTGTCTTTATAATAGAATGATTTGTAATCCTTTGGGCTTATACCCAGTAATGGGATTGCTGGGTCAAATCGTATTTCTGTTTCTAGATCCTTGAAGAATTGCCACACTGTTCCAGTAGGGAAGGACTCAATCTACCCTGTAAAGGTATCCACCCATACAAGAAGATATTTAAATTTCTTGACACAGTGAGTATGAGTAAAGTCAATTTGCCAGCCTTGTGTGGGAGCAAATCCTGTGCATGGTGAGTGGGAAAGGGAGCAGATTTTTAAAATCCCTGGGGGTTGGTAGAGTGGCAGATGGAGCACTGAGATGTGATTGTTTTAAGGATGGACATCCATGAAGGGAAGGAGATAAGAGGTTCTAAGAGACAGGCCAAAGGCTTACATCCCACATGAAAATGGTTTTGGAAAGAAGGGAGGATAGAACGGGCTTGTGAGGCAGGAAGAAGGAAGTTTCCTTCATGCAAAAACCAACTGCTTTTAGTAGGCATTGATCAGTATCAGGATTCATAAGTAGGGGTAATTGATGAGAAAGAAAAATAGTGTCTGCTAGGAGGGATATCGGTGCGTTTGCTGCATTTTTAGCAGTTTCATTGGCAAAAGCATTTCCTTGGGCAATGGGATCTAAAGTTATTTGGTGCCCTTGACAATGGATGGCTCAGCCTTGGCTGGGAGGAGAGCAGCCTTAAGGAGGGCCTGTATTAAGGAAGCATTGATAATAGCAGATCCCTGTGTAGTGAGAAAGCCCCTTTCTGCCCATATGGCAGCATGGTGGTGTAGGATGTGGAAGGCGTATTTAGAGTCATAGATATTTACATGTAGTCCCTTAGCAAGAGCAAGAGCATGGGTTAAAGCAATTAGTTGAGCTTGCTGAGAAGTGGTAGAGAGAGGGAGAGTGGTAGCCTCCATGATAGATGAGTGGGCTACAACTGCATAACCAGCATTAGCCAGTGTTAAATGACTGGGCTTTGAAGAACTGCCATTATTAAACCATGTGTGGTCTGGGTCTGGAATGGGAAAGAGAGAAATATGTGGAAAGGGAGAGGATGCTCTATGGATTAGGGAGATACAGTCATGGGGTTCGGGGCTTGTGTTTATGTTTGGTATTAGATGAGAGGCTGGATTAAAATCGGGGCCGTGTGCAATAGTCACAGTGGGAGTTTCAATAAAGAGTGAATAGAGTTGTATAAGACTTGGGGCAGATAAACATGTGGGAGATGGGAAGAGGATACTAAAACCTGAAGGTTGTGAGAGCTGAATAAAGTGAGTGAGTGAGGCATAGCCTGTGATTTTGAAAACCTCAAGAAGGAGCAGAGCAGAGACAGCTGCCACATACAGGTATGAGGGCCAACGTAGGACAGTGAGGTCAAGTTGTTTAGAGAGGACAGCAACAGGATGCAGACCTGGCTCTTGTGTAAGAACTCCAACTGCACGATCCTGAATTTCAGCAGCGTATAAGGAAAGGATTAGGATGAGTTTGGGAAAGCTAGTGAGGGAGCAGTTTCCAGAGCTGTCTTTAAAGAGCAAAAGGAGTGAGGAAAGGATTTAGAATCTATGGGGTCAGTTAAGTTTCTCTTGGTGAGCTTATATACAGGTTTGGTTAGAATAGAAAAACTGGTATCCAAAGGTGAAAGTATCTGACCACACCTAGGAAGGAGAGGAGCTGCTGTTTGATAGAGGAATTCAGGGTTGAGATTAACTGGATATGGTTGGTGGGGAGAGCACGAGTGTTTTGTTGGAGGATGATGCCTAGACAGGTGACAGATGGAGAAGAAATCTGGGACTTAGAAGGGGACACGTGATATTCCTTTAAAAATAGGTGCTGAAGAAGCAGGAGAGTATCTTGCTGAGAAGCTTTATAAGAAGGGCTGCATAGGAAGTCGTCTTCCCAGTATTGAATAAGGTGAGAAGTCGAGGCACAGAAAGAGAGCAAGTTGTGAGTGAGGGCCTGACCGGAGTAGCGTGGGCTGTCCCCGAAGCCCTGAGGCAGGACAGTCCAGGTGAGTTGTTATGACTGGTGGGTGTCAGGGTCAGTCCATGTGAAGGCAAATAGAGGTTGGGAGGAGGGGTGTAAGGGAGTGGTAAAAAGGCATCTTTGAGATGGAGTACAGAATGAGCTGTGGAGGGAGGAATTGAGGACAGGAGAGTGTATGGATTTGGAACTACAGGATGGATGGGAAGGACAATTTGATTGATCAGGTGAAGGTCTCGGACTAGCCGGTAAGGTTTGTCCAGTTTCTGGACAGGCAAGGTAGGAGAGTTGTAAGGAGAGTTAGTAGGCTTTAGGAGACCATGTTGTAACAGACGAGTGGTAAGAGGTTTTAGTCCCTTTAGAGCTTGTTGGGGAATGGGCTTTTGACATTAGGCCAGGTAGGGATTATTGGGTTTGAGGGGTATAGTGACAGGTGCATGGTCAATTGCTAAGGATGGAGTAGAGGTGTCCCACACCTGTGGGTTAAGGTGAGAAGACGTGATGGCAGCCTGTGCAGTAGGCTTTGGGCCAGGTAAGAGGGCAGCTATGAGATGTGGCTATAGTCCTGTAATAGGGTAGCAGATAATTTGGTTAAAAGATCTCACCCTAATAAGGGAATGCAGTATGTGGGGATGACTAGGAAGAAGTGAGTAAAGGAGTGTTGCCCAAGCTGACACCAGAGTTGGGGGTTTTGAAGCTTGACTGTCAACTCCCACAACAGTTATAGGGGCTAAGGAAACAGGCCCTTGGAAGGAAGGCAATGTGGAGTGGTTAGCCCTCATGTCGATTAAAAAGGGGATGGAATTACCCTCCATGGCAAGAGTTACCCAAAGCTTGGCATCTGTGATGGTCCAGGGGCTTCGGAAGCAGTCGAGTAGCATCAATCTTCAGTTGCTAAGCCGAGAAGTTCTGTAAAGGAGTCAGCCGGAGAATATTGGGTTTGAATTCCAGGAGCCTTGGGAGTGGCTATAATATGAGCTGGAGAGTCTGATTTCCANGGCTTCCGGAGCAGGCTGGCAGTGTCACTCTTCAGTTTCTAAGCCAAGAAATTCTGGAAAGGAGTCAGCTGGAGAATATTGGGTTTGAACTCCAGTAGACTTGGGAGTGGCTATAATATGAGCCAGACCATCTGATTTCCAGTGAGGTTGCCCAAAGACAGTACACAGCTTAGAGGGAGTCTTGGGCTGTGAGCATTCATTAGCCCAATGTGCAAGCTTTTGGCATTTGAAGCAGGATGGAGCCCCAGGTTGTGGGCACTCCCTGGTCCAGTGGCCAGTTTTCTAACATTTGAAGCAAGGCCCTGGTGGAGGATGGCTTGATGGCGCATCCGACTGTAGTCGCCTGCATACCTGAAAGTTGTCATTGAAACAGTGGCTTACTGAGGAGACAAGCAGTTGCAGCTCTGAAATGAGTTGTCGCTTGGCTGCTTCCCCCCTATTTTTAAAACACCTTAAAGGTGAGGTTGATTATGCCTATTGTACAGTTTGAGGGCGTGAATCTAGTTTTTGAAGTTTTTTCCTAATGTCTAGGGCAGATTGGGTAATAAAATACATATTGAGAGTAAGGTGACCCTCTGGCCCCTCTGGGTCTAGTGGTGTGAAGCGTCTACGAGTTTCTGCCAGGCAGGCCATGAATTGGGCAGGATTTTCATGTTTGCCCTGGGTTGTTTCTTTAAGTTTGTCATAATTAACAGCTTTGTAAGCTGCCCACTTAAGTCCTTCATCTAAGCAAGAGACGATATAGTCATGCTTGGAGGCGAGCCCACCTGGTATTGCCAATTGGGTTCTCCCCTAGGTACTGCCCTGACACCCTCTTGGAGAGCTGGCTTATGGCATCTTTGGGTGTCAGCATAAAATTGAACCAGATTATAAGCCCTGTTTTGTTCATCTGGAGAAAGAGTAGATGTTAGAATGATATGTAAGTAAGTCATTCCAGGTTAAATTGTAGGACTGAGTTAGATATTGAAACTCTTGGATATATTTAGTGGAATCTGATGAAAGAGATCCCAAATGCTGACCAGTTTGGGACAGAGGAAAAGGAACATGCACCCTGAGTATGCCCTCTGCTCCAGCCACTTCTCAAAGGGGAAACTGTTAGATTGAATTGTGTCCCAGAGCCTGTGTGGGATGGGGAAGTGACAGAGGAAATATGCAAGGGAGGGGATGGGGCAGTGGGGAGATAACAGTTCAGTTCAGCCTGATGAGGAGTAGCCTGAGGGGAAGGGAAAGATCAGAAGGGTCTACTAGAGTGAGTAATCTGCACTGGCACTAGGGACAGGGGCATGGATAGGAGGGAAAGAAGGAGAATTTGAAAGGCGTCACATTGGGAGCAGAGTCTGGAAAGGGAGTGAAGTGTGAACAGTGGCTGGACATTGGGGACATCAGATCATTTGCCCATTTTATGACAAAAGTTGTCTAGATCCTGTAGGACAGAAAAATCAAAGGTGCTGTTTTCTGGCCACTTAGAGCCATTGTCCAATGTATATCAAGGCCAAGCAGAATTACAGAAGAAAATAAGACACTTAGAATGCTGCAGGCTAAGGGAGGGGAAGGGAGGAAAGGAGGGTGGGAGATTGCCCATAGTTTAAGAAGAGTGGTGGAGACAAGGACAGTGAATGCATGACCAAGCAGTTTAGCAGGTCTCCCAGACTAAAACTTGGTCTGAACCTGGGGTGAATTGACCAAAGGGGGCATCCCCCAAGTTGATCTGTCACCCTATGAGTGTGAGTGAATGACTGGAGCAGATGTTCCACAATGATCGGTCACTGAAGGAAACCAGTGTCCATGGTGACCAGAGCAAATGTCTCTTTTTTTTTTTTTTTTTGCTATAGAAATGTTTTATTAGGCCAAACTACTTACTATGAAAATGCTTTAAAATGCAGGAGGGGATGTAGAGACTCAAAGAAGCATGTAGTGACAATGGCTATCAGAACACACTTCGGTGATCAGTCACTGAAGGAAAACTGTCTTCCCAGTTCCATGACCAATGTAGGATTTTTTCTGTTCATGAACCTCAAGAAAGTTCTGTCTTTCTTGTCTCCACTGAAAGGAGAAGGAAGCTGACAGGCAGTGAGATGGGCTAAAGAAGAGAGTTGAGGCAAACTGCTTACCTGATCTAAGAATGGTGAGTGGATGCGCGGACTGGTCTGATGAACTTAGGTCATACGTAGGTCTCTTCACAGAGGAAACACAAGGGTAGAGGCAGGAGGTTTGGTCTCCTGTAGGAGTTCCCTCGTCCCAGGTTTTGGCACCGATTGTCACATGTGTCACTCACGTAAAGAGACCACCAGACAAGGCCATTTATTTCACGCTTGGATGCAAGAGGGCCAAGTCTGAGAAAGGAGTTAGGCAAAAGGGGTAGGAGAGGGGATTGGTTATATAGTTGGGGAAAATGGTCAGCTAATGGCGGTAATTTATCTTGGGGAGGGAGAGGGTTTCATGGGATGTGTGATCACAACGGGGGGGGTCATTTATTACAAACAAGCATGAATATATAAGTATGGGGAGTATCAGTTGCAGTCAGAGGGGAGGGTGCAGTAAATTACATAGTTACAGGGGTGGCGGTCTTGAGAAACCCAATGTCCGGGGGAAACTTTGCAAGGTTGAACAGTAGCAATGGATGCAGGTTGCAGCTATTAGTTGTGGGAGGAACAAGTTGTTTTGCCTCTTTCTGTTGCCACCTGGTTACTTCAGACTTCCTGGCTCCTGGGGGCCATCCAGAGGTGTATGTGTGGCTCACCAAGGCTTAAATAGCCAGGCTTAGACTTGGAGGCCTAGTAGGAATCATCCACAGGTACTGCAGAACAGCCAAGATTGCTGCCTGTGCCTTCCTCTTGTAGCTTCATCCCAGAAAGGTACCCGCCAGATGTCAGCCAGAGCTCTATTGTATGAAGTATCTCCCAGTCAAGGATAAATGGTCTGGGAGCTGCCGGGCAAGGACACTTAAGTCTGCTGAAGCTGGACCCACAACTGCCCCTTTTCCCATGTGTTCTTTTCCAGGAAGATGGGGCCTTTATTTATAAGTCCCTGATGGGCTTCTGCCTTTTTTTAGAGATGCCCTGCCCAGCAAGAAGGGAGTCCAGTCACAGTCTGCCTGCAGAGACCTTGGTGAGCTACCGTGGGCTCTTCCCAGTTGCTGTATAAACTTTCCAGTGACTTTGTTTATACACAGGCAAGATTAAAACCACCTACCTGAGCCTCAGCAATGGCGGATGCTGTGCTGGCTGTGAGTATTTCAAGCCAGTGGATCTTAGCTTGCTGGTCTTCGTGGGGCTGGGACCCGCCAAGCCAGATCATTTGGCTCCCTGGCTTCAGCCTCCTTTTTTTCAGGGGAATGAGCAGTTTTATCTCGCTGGCATTTCAGCCGCCACTGGGATATGAGAAAGAAAAAAAAAAAAAACAACCTGCTGTGGCTAAAATGGCTTCCCAGTTTTGTGCTGGAAACCCAAGGTGCTAGTGTGGTAGGCACCAGAGGGAATCTCCTGGTCTGTGGGTTGTAAAGATCATGAGGAAAGCACATTATTTGAGCCAGAGTGTCTGGAAAAGTCCCTAATGGCTCCTTCCCTTGGCTAGGAGAGGGAGTTCTCTGGCTCCTTGTGCTTCCAGGGTGAAAAAGTGCCCCACCCTGGTTTCATTTGCCCTCCTTGGGCTGCACTCACTGTCTAACCAGTCCCAATGAGATGAACCTGGCACCTCTGTTCGATATGCAGAGATCACTCACCTTCTGGCTCGTTCTGGCTGGGAACCAAAGATGGAGCTCTTCCTAGTCAGCCATATTGGTGGAAGTCCCAAATGGAGGTTCATGAAAGCAATCAGAGAGAAAAGACAGCCTTCAAAACACCAAACATTAGGTTGAGTAGTTGCTTTCCCTCATGCTACTCCACAAGGCCTACAGCAGTTCATCAAAATTACCGTTTAATTGTTCTTATCAGTACATGACACCAGCAGCTTTTCTGAGGCCAGAATCCTAGGACTCTATGCTTTCATGGCTTTTATCCCTCAAAACCCCACCAATTTCAAGGTAAAGAGCAAAGAAAATAAAGAGCAAAGAAAAATCACTTTATGTTTCTAGCAAGTTGAGGACAAAAGTAGCCATTTTGAAATATGCCCACAATGTATTTAACAACAGGAACCTACTTTCCAAGGGAAGAAAATTTACTAGACCCTTATTCAATCTGAGGGAAGGACAGCCAACTCAAGCTCACGTTAGTTTTCATATCTCACTTAACTGGAAAAAATTTATAAAAAAGATGAAGCTGAGAAACATTTCTGAATGTCATAGCATAGAAACTCAAGCTCACTGAAAACACCAAGAATCATATTACAGAATACTTCCCTTCTTCCCCACTTAAATACAACATCGATGGATATCCTGTTACAGCAGTGGATTACATCATAAACAGCTGAAAGTTACAATCTCTTTAAGGAGGCATTGTTGGCTTAAAGACATAGGGCAGGAAAAAACCAAGACACTAGAGGAACCCAAAGCCTCCAATATCTACATCTACAACAAACATTAAAAACATCCAGCCTCCTAGCCAGATTAACATGACATCTCACATAAATGCCTGTTTACCTTGGTTTCTATTACCCAATAGATTATGTCTGGCTTTTACCAAAAATTTATAAGGCATACGAAGGGCAAGAAAGAAAACAAACCCACAGTCTGAAGAGCCAAAACAAGCATCAGAAGCAAACTCATATATGACATCAATTTTATAATTATCAGATAGAGAATTTAAAGCAACAATGATTCATAAATTAAGGCATCTAATGGAAAAAAGTAGAGAACATGCAAGAACAGATAGGTAAGGTAAAAAGAGAAAAATTTCTTAAGAAAAAATAGAAATTAAATGATAAAATCCAAAATCATATGGGCATATCAGTAAATTGTACATGGCCAAGGAAAAAATTATTCAGTTTGAAGAGATGTCAATAGAAACTTCTCAAACTAAAATGTGAAACGGAAGAGGAGGTGGGAAACAGAAAAGCAGAATATTTCAAGTAATAGTTGCTGAGAATTTTGCAAATTTAATGAAAAAATTAATTTTGCAAAACAAATATAAACATCATGGTCCTGTTTTCCAAAATCAGGTTTTGACACGTATTAGATGTCCAGTAATTTTTTTTTTTAGATGGAATTTTGCTCTTGTTGCCCAGGCTGGAGTGCAATGGCACAATCTTGCCTCACCGCAACCTCCGCCTCCTGGGTTCAGGCAATTCTCCTGCCTCAGCCTCCCAAGTAACTGGGATTACAGGTGTGTGCCACCATGCCTAGCTAATTTTGTATTTTTAATAGAGACAGGATTTCTCCATGTTAGTCAGGCTGGTCTTGAACTTCCGACCTCAGGTGATCCACCCACTTCAGCATCCCAAATTGCTGGGATTACAGGTGTGAGCCATTGCACCTGGCCAATGTTCAGTAAATTTTATTATATGGGTGGGTGTTGAACAATGAGAACACATGGACAGAGGGAGGGGAGCATTACACACTGGGATCTGTTGAGGGGAAATAGGGGAGGGATGGTGAGGGGTGGGGAGAGATAGCAAGGGGAGAGATGCCAGATGCAGGTGATGGGGAGGAAGGCAGCAAAATCACACTGCCACGTGTGTACCTATGCAACAATCTTGCATGTTCTTCACATGTACCCCAAAACCTAAAATGCAATAAAATAAATAAATGGAAAAAAAAGTTTTATTATATGAATGGGTGAATGGAAATGAAAAACAACTGAAATAGAGATATAGAGAGGTTGAACAGAAGCAAAGCTTTATAAAAGATGAGTAGATGCCTATTCCACATATTTTTTAATTTTATTTTTATGCATTTAAATAACATTTGCCTTAAAAAATAAAAATAGAATCCTTACAGGACACTGAGGAGGATAGATACCACCAAGGCATATCATATGCAAACTGCATATGAAGATCATATGAATTTGAAAACAAAGAGAAGATCTTGAAAGAAGCCATAGGATCATACTTCACATTGCAAAGCATGCAAGCAAGAAGCGAGTGGAATGTTTGCTTTGTTTGGATGCTAATTTTTAAATTTTAAATCCAAGGTTCTCCAATATTTGAAGTATTGAATGAAGAATAAAGGAAAAACACCAACCTCAAATTTTGTATTCACCAAAATTATTCAAAAGCAAAAGAAAATGATTTTCTCAGACAAGTAATTATAAATTTATTTTTAGTAGATCTGCCTGTAACAAATGTTAAAAGATACTCTTCAGAGAGTAGATAAATGGTGGCGAGAAACTCAGATCTATCTAAATAAAGGAAAAGTGTCAGAGAAAGACTAAATAAAGTAAAATAAATATTTTATTTGTATTAATTGACACAGCTAACAAGTGAGCACCCTACCACACTGCTGCTGCTGCTGCTGGAACATGCAAACGAGGATGGGTCCCGCTGTCACCACAGTCCCTGACAACTCAGAAAGCCAGTGTGTCTTCTTTTCTCCAAATGACCACACTAACTATACAACAAGAGTTCTGAGCCAGCCTGAGATGGCTGAAATGACATAAATAGAAATCAGAATATAGATAGGAATGAAGATTATTTAGATGTAGGAATATGTCGAAATGCAATCCATAAATGGTAAGAATCACAATAAAATAGTGTGGGAGCTGACAAACAAAATAGCCAAAATATAAAAGAAAGTAACCAACCAGACAGAGCCAAAAAACACACTACAAGAATTTTATAATGCAATTATAAATATTAATAGCAGAATAGACTAAATAGAGGAAAGAATCACAGAGCTTGAAGATTGGCTTTGTAAAATAAGACAGACAAGAATAGAAAAAAAAGAATGAAAAGGATTAGAAACCTTTGAGAAATATGGAATTATGTAAAGAGATTGAATCTATGACTTACTGGTTTTCCTGAAAGAGATTAAGAGAATGGAACCAACTTGGAAAACATTTCTCAGGATATCTTCCATGAGAACCTTCTCAAGATATCTAGAGGGTCCAATATTCAAATTCAAGAAAGGCAGAGAACCCCAGTAAGTTACTTCACAAGAAGTATTTATTTCTATCCCCAAGACACATAATCATCAGATTCTCCAAGGTCAAAATGAAAGAAAAAATGTTAAAGGCAGCTAGAGACAAAGGCCAAGTCACCTACAAAGGGAAACTCATCACACCAACAGTGAATCTCAGCAGAACCCCTACAAGCCAGAAAAGATTGGGGGTCAATATTCAACAGTCTTAGAGAAAATAAAAACCCAGAATTTCATATCCAGCCAAAGTAAGCATAACAGGCAAAGAAGATACATGATCCTTTTCAGACAAGCAAATTGTAAGGAAATTTATTAAAAACAAACCTACCATATAAGAGCTCTTGATAGAAGTGCTAAATATGGAAAGGAAAGACTACTCTCAGCCTCTATACACAGTCCAATGACACTATAAAGCAACCATCTAAACAAGTCTGCAAAATAACCAGCTAACATCAGGATGACAGGATCAAATCCACACATATCAATAATAATCTTGAATGTAAATGGGCTAAAATGCCCCTTTAAAAGGCACAGAGGGCAAGATAAAGAACAAGGACCCATTGGTATGGTGTCTTCAAGAGACCTACCTTAAATCAGCAAAGGTCAAAAAAGACAAAGAAGGGGATTATATAATGATAATGAGTTCAATTCAACAAGAAAACCTAACTATCCTAAATATATAAGCACCCAAAATAGTAGCACCCTGATACATAAAGCAAGTTCTTAGAGACTTTCAAAGAGATCTAGACTTCCACACATTAATAGTGGGAGACAAAGATATTCAGGACCTAAAATCAGTACCAGATAAAATGGATATGATAGACATTTACAGAATTCTCCATTCCAAAACAACAGGATAATTCTCATTGCCACATGGCACATAATCTAAAATAAATCACAAAATCAGGAATTAGACACCCCTCAGCAATAGCAAAAACTGAAATCATGCCAGTTTCCTGGACCAGAGCACAATCAAATTAGAAATCAAGGCTAATAAACTCACTAAAAATCATACAATTACATGAAAATTGAATAACCTGATCCTAAACTACTTCTGGGTAAATAAGAAAATTAAGGCAGAAATCAATAAGTTTTTTTAAACTAATGAGAACAAAGATACAACATAGCAGAATTTCTGGGACACAGTTAAGGCGTGTTAAGAGGGAAATTTATAGTACTAAATATCCACATCAAAAAGTTAAAAAGATCTCAATTTAACAACCTAACATTATGATTAAAATAACTAGATAACTAAGAGAAAAATAACTCCAAAGACAGTGGAAGGCAAGAAATAACCAAGATAAGACCTGAACTGAAGGAAACTGAGACATGTAAAACCATTCAGAACACCAACAAATCCAGGAGTTGTTTCTTTAAGATAATCAAATAGATAGACCACTAGCTGAACTAGTATGTTTAGTAAATAAAGTATGTTTAGTAAATAAATATGAAAAAAGAGAAGATCCAAGTAACTCAAAGAATATTATATACACCTCTATGTACGTAAACTAGAAAATCTAGAAGAAATGGATAAATTGCTAGACACATATACCTTCCCAAGACTGAGCCAGGAAGAAGTTAAATCCCTGAACAGACCAATAAGAAGCATCAACATTGAACCAGTAATAAATATTCTACCAACCAATACAAGCCCAGGTCCAGATGGATTCACAGTTAAATTCTACCAGATGTGCAGAGAACAGCTGGTACTATTCCTACTGAAACCAATCCAAAACGTTGAGGAGAAGGAACTCCTCTTTAACTCATTCTTTTAAGCCAGAGTCATCCTGATACCAAAACCTAGCAGAGACACACATACAGAAAAGAAAACTTCAGGTCAATATCTTTGAAAAATATCAATGCAAAAATCCTCAGTATAATACTGGAAAACTGAATCCAGAAACACATCGAAAACCATGATCAAGTAGGCATTATCCCTGGGATGCAAGGCTGGTTTAATTTCTGCATGGAGAAAATGTGTTTTTTGTCCTTAGATCTGTTTATATGATGAATTACATTTATTGATCTTCATATAAATCAAAATACAAATCAGAAATGGCTTCCAATAAATTTCAACACTACTTCATGTTAAAAAACTGTCAATAAAGTAGGTATTGAAGGAACATACTTCAAAATAATAAGAGCAATTTATGACAAACCCACAGCCAATATCATACTAGATGTACAAAAGCAAGGAAGCATTCCCGTTGAAAACCAGCATAAGACAAGGTTGCCCTCTTTCACTGCAACATAGTATTGGAAGTTCTGGCCAGAGTAATCAGTAAGAAAATGAAATAAAGGACATTCAAATAGGAGGAGAGGAAATCAAACTATCCCTGTTTGCAGATGACATAATCCTACATCTAGAAAACTGCATATCATGGCTCAAAAGCTCTGCTTCTTAAGCTGATAAACCAAGTTCACCAGTTTCAGTATACGAAAATGGCATTAAAAAGTCTCTAACATTTTACACACCAACAACAGTCAAGCAGGAGCTGAATCAGGAACAGAATCTCATTCACAATTGCCACAAAAATAAAAATACCTAGGAATACAGCTAACCAGAAAGGTGAACGATCTCTACAAGGTAAATTACAAACTACTGCTCAAAAAAATCAGAGATGACACAAATGGAAAAACATTCCATGCTCATGGATAGGAAGAATCAATATGGCTAAAATGGCCATATTATCCTAAGCAATTTATACATTCAATGATCTATTAAACTACCAATGACATTCTTCACAAAACTAAAAAACAAAAAAACCCAAAATTGTCTTAAAATTAATATGGAAGAAGAAAACAGTTCAAAAAGTCCAGGTAATCCTAAGCAAAAAGAACAAAACTGGAGGCCTCACAAAACTGGGCTTCAAACTATACACTACAGGGCTACAGTAACAAAAATAGCATGATACTGGTACAGAAACAGACACACAGAACAATGAAATGAGTAGAAGGCATGGAAATATAGCTGCACACCTATGACTATCTGATCTTTTATAAAATTGACAAAAACAAGCAATGTGGAAAGAACGCCCTATTCAATAAATGGTTCTGGGATAACTGGCTAGCCATAGGCAGAAGATTGAAATGGACACCTTCCTTATATTGTATTAAAAATTAAATGTAAAATCCCAAACCATAAAAAGCCCTGAAGACTACCTAGGCAATACCATTCTGGATATAGGAATTGGCAAAGATTGTATGACAAAAATGGCAAAAGCAATTGCCACAAAAGCAAAAAATGACAAATGGGATCTAATTCGAGGAAAGAGCTTCTGCAAAGGCAAAGAAACTATCAACACAGTAAATAGATAATCTATAGAATGGTAGAAAACTTTTGCAAACTAGGCATTTGACAAAGATCTAATATTCAACATCTATAAGGAACTTAAAAATTTTTCAAGAAAAAAACCATTAAAATAGGCAAAGAACAAAAAGGGACACTTTTCAAAAGAAGACATACATGTGCCCAAAACGCATATGAGAAAAGCTCAATATCACTGATTATTAGAGAAATGAAAACCAAAACCACAATGAGATATCACTTCATGCCAGTTAGCATGGCTATTATTAAAAGGTTTAAAAATGACAGATGCTGACAAGGTTGTGGAGAAAAGGGAATGCTTACACACTGTTGGTGACAGTATAAATTAGGTCAACTATTATGGAAAACAGAGTGTTTTCCTCAAAGACCTAAAGGCAGAACTACCATCTGACCCAGGAATTTCACTACTGGGTGTACTTAAAGGAATATACTTATATACTTACATACTTATAAGAATATACATCATTCCATTATAAAGACACATATACATGTGTGTTCATTGCAGTATTATTTAAAACAGCAAAGACATGGAATCAACCAAAATGCCCATCAATGATAGACTGGATAAAGAAAATGTGGTATGCATATACCATGGAATAACATGCAGCCATCAAAAAGGACAAGATTATGTTCTTTGCAGGAACATGGCTGGAGCAAAAGGCTATTACCTTTAGCAAACTAATGTATGAACAGAAAAAAATATCACATGTTCTCACTTATAAGTGGAAGCTAAATGATGAGGACACATGGACACATAGAGGACAACAACAGACATTAGGGCATACTGGAGTGTGGAGGGTAAAAGGAGGTAGAGAATCAGGAAACATAACTAATGGGTACTATGCTTAATACCCTGGGTAACAAAATAATCTGTACAACAAACCCCTATGACACACCTCTCAAATCAAAAGATGTACAGTGTCTGAATGGATGAAATAAACAGGACCCATTGAAACACACTTCACCTACAAAGATAACATATACTGCAAATGAAAGAGTAGAAAAAGATATTCATTGCCAATGGAAACCAAAAAAAGATCAGAAGTAGCTATACTTATAAGAACAAATAAAGAAGGTCATTATATAATGGCAAAGGGGTCAATCCAGCAACAGAACATAATAATTATAAATATATATGCTAACACTGGAGCACCCAGATGTACAAAGCAAACATTTTTAGAGCTAAAGGGAGAAATAGACCCCAAAACAGTAACTGGAGAGTTCAACACCTTATTTTCAGCATTGGTCAGATCTCCCAGGCACTCAACAAAGAAACATCTGATATGATTTGGCTGTACCCACCCAAATCTCATCTTGAATTGGGTTCCCATAATCTCCACATGTGGGAGGGGCCTCATGGGAGGTAACTGAATCATGGGGGTGATTACCTTCATGCTTTTCGCATGATAGTGAATAAGTTCTTATAATATCTTATGGATTTATAAGAGGTTTTTCCTCCCTTTTGCTTGGCACTTCTCCTTGTTGTCACCATGTAAAGATGACGTGTTTACTTCCCTTTCCACCAAATAATAATGAAAACATAACATACCACAATGTATGGGATACAGTGAAAGCAGTACTAAGCAGGAAATTTATAGCCCTAAGTGCCTACATCAAAAAAAGAAGAAAAATGTTGAAAAATAACCTAGCAATGCATCATGAAGAACTAGAAAAGCAGAGCAAACTGAGCCTAAAATTAGTGGGAGGAAATAATACAGATTATGTCAGAAATAAGTGAATTTGAAATAAAACAACACAAAACATTAATAAAACAAAAAGTTATTTTTTCAAAAGCTTAACAAAACTGACAAATCTCTAGCCAGACTAATGAAGAAAAAAAGAAAGAAGACCCAAATAAATAAAATTAGAGATATAAAGGAGACATTGTAATTGATACTGCAGAAATTCAAAGGATCATTAATAGCTACTATGAGAAAGTATATACCAATAAATTGGAAAATTTAGAGGAGATGGATAAATTCTAAGACACATGCAAAACATGCCAACATTGAACTATGAAGAAATCCAAAACGTGAACACAACAATAAGATTGAATCCATAATAAAACGTTTCCCAGTAAAGAAAGGACCAAACCCAATATATCGACTACTGAATTCTACCAAACATTTAGGGAAGAACTAATGGCAACTCCACCCAAACTATTATAAAACATAGAGGAGAAATGGATACTTGCAAATTCATTCTACAAGGCTGGTATTATCCTGATGCCAAAACCAGACAAAGGGGTAGAAAGAAGCGAAAAACTACAGGCCAATATCTCTGTTAACTATTGATGAAAAAATCCTCAACAAAATACCAGTATACCAAATTCAACAATATATTAGAAAAATCATTTATCCTGAAGTATGTTTTCCAACTTTGTTCTATTCTCCTCATTTCTGTCTGGTACCCCAATCAGTCACAGATTTTGACCTTTTACATAGTCCCATATTTCTCAGAGGTTTTATTCATTCCTTTTCATTGTTTTTCTCTATTCTTGACTGCCTTATTTTAGAAAGATAGTCTTCAAGCTCTGAGATTATTTCTTCTGCTTGGTCTATTTTGCTATTGATACTTGTGATACAGTCATAAAATGAGATATTATTCTAAGAAAAAAAATGAGCTAGCAAGACATAAAAATGCATGAAAGAAACAAATCCATTCTAAATGAAAGGAGGAATGGGTGAATAAAGCTTAGGAGATTTGACTTTCTAGGACAATGAAACTATTCTATATGATACTATAATGATTAATACATACCATTGTGCATTTGCCAAAAAACACATGTATTAGTTCATTCTCATGCTGCTATGAAGAAATACCCAAGACTGCGTAATTTATAAAGAAAAGAGATTTCATTGACTCACAGTACTGCATTGCTGTGGAGACCTCAGAAAACTTACAATCATGGCAGAAGGGGAAGCAAACACGTTGTTCTTCACATGGTGGCAGAAAGGAGAATTGAACCAAGAGGAACTGAAAGAAACATGTTGATTAAATTTAACTGGTATCTTAGATAGGATTTTAGAATACAAAAATATATGTATATAGTGTAAAAAAAAAAACTAAATCAACTATGGACTTGAGTAAACAATAATATATCAATATTTATTTGTTGTTACAAGTGTAACATAGTAATGAAAGATGTTCAAGGCAATATGAAGACACATATTCTCCTTATCATTTAAGTAACTACAAGGTATTTAATGGTATCCCTTAGTGTAATGTCTAAGGCCAAAATATTTAATACAAAACTAAATTGATAAAATTAGGCCAAGCCAACATGAACACAATTGAGGATTCTGAGTGTATATGACAAAAAGAAAATGAAAAAAAACTGAAATTATGCATTTTGGTCAAGAATATAGCTTAGCTGTATTCTATTAAAAATTCAGCAGCTGAAAAATGACTTGAAAAAATTTAGAAACAATTCAGATAAACTATGTTATAGAATATAATTGAGCTTTAATGAGAAAATTTTCAGATTCAATGAGGGCATCCACTGTGAATATATAAATTATATGAGAAAGTACAGTACTCAAAATAGTCTCTTTCATATATTAAACTAAGCATAAGAGATTGTGAATAATACAATATTAACTATGTAAGGGATTTATAACATGGTTGATTAGCAAATTCAAGCATTAAAATTAGCCTTCAGTTCTAAGGAATAAATCTGATGAACTGGTATCTACACATTCTGAGCTTTACAGTTGATTCAAGTGTTACAAAAATTATTGCTGCTGAATGAACAAAAATATGTGTTATTAAAGTAACATATTTTGTAATAATTTAAATTTAATTACTTTCATAGTCAATTAAATTTTTAACTCTCAAAAACCTTTTCAGGTAGGAGGGAAATTATTTCCATTCTAGAAATAAGATAACTGGGGATTCAAAAATAAGTCATGTAAGGTTAAATCAAATTTGAACCCAAATCCCCAGCTCCCTAGCACTTAGTATGTGCTCATTAAATATAAATGGAGAGCACAATTCCTCTGTTAACACAAGTGTTTTAAACCATTTACTTCAGAATAAAGCACATTATTGCATGTTTACTATGTGACAGCCTCTGTGCCCTTTGCTGGGAATACAATATGAGAAAAATATGTTTCATATAATCTGCATTCCCCAAGTATCAATTTCGTGATTCAGATATTGGCTTTGGGATCCTTCTCATGTTTCAAGAATTCTTTGGTGGTTTGTACTGCAGAGGTATTATTCTAGATATGTAATATTAATAGTTTGTCAAAAGGTAGGCTGATAATAATCAAAAATATCCCTGCAACATAATCCACTTGAGAATCTGAAATCAACAACCAGTTGTTGGGAAACTAAAATCTCTCCTGCCACTTAAGAGAACACCCATGTTTATTGACTGAAAATAATAGACTTTCTTATAATTCATTTACAATGTTTTGATAATTAACTTAAATAGTAGATATATATCTTGAGAAATGTCTGTACATATCCTTTACCCACTTTTTAAAGGTGTTACTTGTTTTTATCTTGGTGAGTTAAGTTGGTTGTAGATGTGGTATGTTAGTTCTCTGTCAGATGCATGGTTTGTGAATATTTTGTCTCATTCTATATATGGTCTGTTTACTCTGTTGATAATTTCTTTTGCTATGCAGAACATTTTTAGTTGAATTAAGTCACATTTGTCTATTTTTGTTTGATAGCATTTCCTTTTGAAGTCTTAATCATGAATTATTTGCCTAGGTCAATGTCTAGAAGAGTTTTCTCTAGGTTTTCTTCTAGGATTTTGTATCTTTCAGGTCTTACAGTTAAATATGTAATCCATTTTGAGTTAATTCTTGTATACAATGACAAAAATACCAAAAAAATTCTCGACATCACTAGTCATCAGAGAAATGTACAATGAAATATCATCTTACGCCATTAAGAATGAGCATTATTAAATAGACAAACAACAGATGTTGGTGAGGATGCAGAGAAAAGTCTTCCATTTTCTCTGCATCCTCACCAATATCTGTTATTTTGAGAATGTAAATTAGTACAGTCTCTATGGTAAACAGTATTGAGATTTCAAATAGCTTAAAATACAATGGCTATATGAGCCAGCATCCCCACTACTGGTCATCTATCAAAGGAAAATAAATCATTACATAAAAATATACTTGCTTGTATGTTTATCACAGCACTATTCATAATACCAAAGTCATGAAATCAACCCAATTGTCCATCAACAGATGATGGGACAAAGAAAATGTAGTATATATGCAGCCACAAAAAAGAATGGAATTATGCCTTTTGTGGCAACATGGATGGAGCTGGAGGCCATTATGCACAGTGAAATAAACATAAAATCAAATAACACATATTCTCCTTATAAGTAGGAACTAAACATTGAGTAATCATGGACATATAGATGGAAATAATAGACACTGGGGACTTCAAAAAGGGGGAAAGAGGTGTGAGTTGAAAAATTACCTACTGGGTGCACTTTTTACTATTTGGGTGATGAACACATTAGAAGCCTAAACCACGCCATTATGCAACATATTTATGTAACAAACCTGCACATATACCCCATGAAACTACAAAAATAAGTAAATAATTATACACACACACGCACGCATGCACACATACACACTTGGCTTATAGAATTTTTATGACAAAATATACACCTTAATATGAAGATATAGTGAAAAAGGTTTAACTATTAAATTCCATTCAACTCTTATTGTCTTTATATAATAATATTATAAGTTCTTTAGACACACACACACATATTTGCTAGGAGGAGGAGGAGGAAAAGAAGGTGGGGGAGAAGGAGAAAGAAGAGGAGGAAGAAGAGAGGAAAATAAATTATAATCTTTGTGTAGCCAATAGATCTTTGTCAGAGGTCTATTTTGACCTAAAACACCCAGTCTTTCTATTATCTAGCAAAATAACAATCTGGTGCAAATTTTTATTATTCTTATTACTGAATTGCATTTATTTGAAAGGCTAAATCCTCATTCTGGGCATGCTTAATATGTAAATGTGTTACTGAACAGAATTTTTATCTTCACTTTATTACCCTATACATCGAAGCAGAAAATTTTTAAGAGACCCTACACTGCCACACACATCTCTGCTTGGGCCCCTAAAGGATTAGTTGGTATTCTTTTGTTCTACACATTAATGGCTAAAATTACATTAGCAAAAGCCTAGCTGATTTGAAAGGCTTTTCTTATCCATGTTGGCTAGTGTGTCCTAAAGGACTTAGCCCACTGTACCAAATTCTTCACTGCTGGCCAAAAGATGTCTAGATGTGTATGAAAGTAATTTTCTACTTTCCATTACCATCTGTTCTCAAATTGTCTTTTCATGTAGATCTGACAGATGCTCTGGGACTGCCTTCTCATTTCTCTGTGCATTTTCTTCCTAAAACTAAGTTGGATCTTTTCTCCCCCCACCGCACACCTGCCTTGGCTGCAGCTGCTCCCTGGAACACTTGCAGGGTATTCATTATGGATAATTGAGATATCCTTCCAAACCACCTTACCATTAATTATTTAGTTGCATCAAATTTCCTCTTTTAAAAATCAGAGATACATTGGTTTTAAACATGACACATATGGCAAACTTAATTTTTTTACCTTTTAATAATACATTCCAAATTTTCAATACCATAACATTTTTATCACTTTCGCTTTGGCTAAAATCAGATGAAATTTAAGTATATTGGCATGTTGGGATAATTTGTGAAATATTTAATTATCTAATATTTAATTATGTATGTACAGGACCAGTTATACAATTCACAAGGTCTAGCACAAAATGAAAGTGCAAAGCTCCTTGTTCAAAATTTATTAAATCATGTTCTGGTGGTGTTAAGGCATTAAACAAAGCATGAGGCTCCTGTAAGCACAGAGCATCATGTGACTTCACTTGTTGCATACTCATGAAACCAGATCCTGTCTACATATAGCATTTTTTTTTTTCTGATCAAAGCTCATATATTAGAAATAATAGGTAATTAAATTTTCAAAACTTTATATTCACGATGAAAATTCTGGTGTAGCTTCAGTAATGTTTAACATTTTTCTATAAACTGTTTAATCAATTCTTTAATATTACTGAGTTGTTAAATTTTTTCTGCTAATACAGTGTTCTTTGATTTTTGTACTGTTCTTGAATTCCTTATTTTGAAGTCCTAAAGGTTAAGACAAAGGGTTTTGAAGATAGAGTCAGTGTGAATGTCAGCTCCAACACATACTGTCTCATGACCCTAGCAGGGTCCTTACCTCTCTAGGCCTTCATTTACTAATAGACAAAATGAAGTTAAGAATGACATACATCTCCTAGTGTTTTCTTTTGTTTTTGTTTTTAATGGGGATTAAACAAGTTAAATTAGTAATGACTCTAGGATAGTGTCTAAACATAGAAGGAGCATATGAATGTTAAATATTAGTTGTTTATTAAAACTAGCTTCTAAGCCCTAATTCTGGTATCATCCTCTGTTGATACTCATTGTAAGCACATCTTCTGCCTTTGTTTCCTCTTTTCTGTCTCTCTTCATTTATTCTATCATATCATTTGATACAGATACTGTATTTCCTTCCTGTGTATTATACATTCTCATAAATCTGAAGTTTCCAACTCTCAAAATCGCCCTCAAATTGTTCTACTAGTAACCTTTCTGTGTCCATTGTGAGATCCTGAAGATGGTGATAATGAATTCAGCTTTCATGACCACTTGAATCTTATAAACTGATGCCTTTATAGCTTTTTGGCACATTCCTCTTTCTACAACTCATGAACCTTATTTATATAATTCAGTCCTTGCCTATCAGGCTATGCATAAACACAAGAGACATCATCCGTATTTTGAATAACTGCATTTGAAAATGCAAAACTTTCTCCTGTATGCAGTAAGTTTTGTTCTTTCACTGCTTCATATCAAAATAACTCAATTGCAGAGCTCTAGCTTAGACTAATTGCCACAGGTCTGAGAAACCCTAAAATCTATCCATCTTCAATGGGAACTGAAGTAAACATTCACTATTTACCTTAATCAAACTAAATGTCTAAGCCTTTATGCTACCCTGTGTCACAGGGTTCTTTATCCTTGTTTTACTGAGCACATCCATAATCCTATTCAAACCCCTTTCCTCTCCTTTCCTTTAAGTCTTTTCAATATGTCCACTAGAAGACCCAATTTGTGATAAGAAGACTCACTATGTTCTCACTTTCTTCTTAGACTATGTCCTCCACTTTCTTACCTTAGGATTACTTGAATGTGCGTTGAGGATCTAGTTTCTAATGATACTCCTGGAGTGAAAGCTGTGTCTCTCCAGATATCATATCTGTGAGACAAACAGCCTGAAGGATGGCTTATTGTCTTAATTAGGGTATCAGCCAATATTACCTGTTGAACAATAAGCTTTCATGTTAGTAAATATGCAAACTATGAATCCTTGAATCTTTGAATCCCTTAAATTCAGTGTTGATATTGAGATATGATGTTCTGTTCCAGTCATTATGTTGACTGTTACCTATGACCAGCATCTGAGAAAGCCATCTCACAAAGACTCTCTATAACCAAGAAATTAATACAGAGCCTTCACCACTGAAAGCACACAGAGTTGAAGCCAGGTGACTATAAATATTAATGTCACATTCTCAAAGAGATGTTGTGTTTAACTTTTAAGCATTTGTCTTATGAATCTTACCACACTGTTCTGGGATATGTGCAAATTTTACTACTTTTGAAATTTGCATATAGGTTTATTAATAATCATACACAAATATGTATATGCTTTCCCTCTTTTTGCTATTTTATGTATTCCTTTTCTCCTCATTTAATATCACCTTATCTGGAATTTACTTTGTTATGTGGTTAGAGCTAACATTTTTGGTTTTCTAATGACTAACCTAGCTGTTTAAGTATCATTACTGCAATTATTTTTGTATGGTTTGGGCATTATATATGAGTCAAGTGGTTTTCCTATTCTACCTTTATCATACCACATTTGTTATAAACTAATTTCATAGTTATGTGGAACAATTTTTAGGCCTTCTACTATACTAAGTGCCTTTAGCTCTCTAAGCACCACTCTATTTCAATAATTGCTGAAAATGAGGATTGTCTTAGTTCTTTGGAATGCTACAAAGGAATACCCAAGGTTGAGTAATTTATAAAGATAAGAGGTTTGTTTGCCTTATAGTTCTGCAGGCTATACAAGAAGCATGACAACAACCAGCATTTGCTTCTGGTGAGAGCTTCAGACTGCTTACACCCATGGCAGAAGATAAACAGAAGCCAGCTCTTCAGAGATAAAGTGGTAAGAAAGAGGCAAGACAGAAAAAGAAATAGATGCCAGGGTTTTTCAACAACTAGTCCTTGAGGGTACCTAAAAGTGAGACTTATGCACTCCTGTGAGTGTAGCACCAAGCTACTGATGAAGAATTCACCCCTACATCCCAAACACCTCCCACCAAGCCACACCTTCAACACTGGGAATCCAATTTCAATGTGAAATTTAGTGGGTCCAAACACACTCTAGCAATGATGATGATCATGATGATTATGATCATGGTTTCAGCATACAAGGAGCCAAGACTCCTCATTAGTCTCCTTTCCTAAATAGTCCTAGCTATTTTGGTTAATTATTTTATGACTCTGTCATGTCTAAGAAAGAAGTTCCTGATGATATTTTGGTCATAATTGCAGTAATTATATTGATTAGTTGTAGGCAATTAGCAACATTACAGTGGTCATTTTTTCTATCAAAGAACACAGACCACTGTATCCATTTATTTAGATGTTCTTAATCTACAGTAAAAATTTTTTTATTTAAAGTATTCTGATTTTTCTTTATTATATATTGTGATGGTTAATATTGAATGTCAACTTAATTGGATTGAAGGATACAAAGTATGGTTCCTGGGTGTGTCTGTGAGGGTGTTGCCAAAGGAGACTAACACTTAAGTCAGTGGACTGGGAGAGGCTGACCCACCCTCAATCTGGGTGGGCACCATCTAATCAGCTGCCAGCACAGCTAGAATAAAGCAGGCAGAAGAGGTTGGAAAGGGCAGACTTTCTGAGACTTCTGACCTTCCTCTTTTTCCTGTGCTGGACACTTGATGTCCTTGAACAGCAGACTCCAAGTTATTCAGCTTCTGGGCTCTTAGACTTACATCAGTGGTTTGCCAGGGCTCTCGGGCCTTTGGCCACTGACTAAAGGCTGCACTGTCATCTTGTCTACTTTTGAGGTTTTGGGACTTGGACTGGTCTACCACTAGCTTCCTTGCTCCTCAACTTGCAGACAACCTGTAGTGGGACTTTTCCTTGTGATTGTGTAAGTCGATTCTCCTTAATAAGCTCCCTTTCATATATACATATGTCCTGTTAAGTCCATCCCTATTGAGAACCCTGACTAATACAGATTTTGGTACCAGGAGTGGTTCTAGAGGAACAGAATTTTAAGGATGTATTTCTTTAGTTGGTTTTGGGATTTTTGGAGTTGGCTGCTTAATATGATTAGACACCAAAATGTTAAGGATTCTACTTTTAATAGTATAAAGAACACTGATAGTCTTTGGTGTGAACTGTTTAGAAAGTTAGGCAAAATGAAAGCATTTGATACTCCTGATTCACTACTCGTGAGAGACAAGGAGTTTAGTGACTCTGTACATAATACCTTTGACTATATGTGGAGAACCAAGGAATATAATGAAGTTGGTTGGTTGCTCCTAAGTTCACTGGGCAAAATGATGAACTAAAAAGATGAGCTCAGGCATTCTAACTCCCAGTTCCATACGCACATCCTGAACCTCTTCTTTTTTTTAAATTTGGAAATGAAGTCTCACTCTGTTGCCTAGGCTGGAGTGCAGTGGTGCAATCTTGGCTCATTGCAACCTCCACCTCCCAGGTTTAAGCAATTCTTCTGCCTCAGCCTACCAAGTAACTGGTGCCACCACACTCTGCTAATTTTTTGTATTTTATCAAAGACAGGGTTTCATCATGTTGGTCAGGCTGGTCTTGAATTCCTGACCTCAGGCAATCTGCCCACCTTGACCTCCCAAAGTGCTGGGATTTGCAGGCATGAGCCACCATGCCCGGCTGAGCCTCAAGTCTTCTAAAATTGCCCTGAATGACAGTCTTTTTTTTCTGTAAAGGACTGAAATTGCAGAAAATCAGACGCTAGCTCTTATTATGCAAGTGGCTGATCTGGAATGAAAGGCACACACTCAGTCTCACCAGGTGTTTACTGTTAAAATGAGGGCACTGAAATGGGGACATATGGGAGAACCCTGATGAAGCTGGGGACACTGAGCTTATAAACTCTGATGTGCCTTTTTTTGCCAAAGGAAACAGCCTGCCCACAGCCAGTGGTGGCAACATCCCCTTGCAGATCCAGGCTGCCATCAGCCTTTCTACCTTTGTCTGAGGAGATGAATCATGCACTGCCTGAGGCAACAGTGATTGCCTCCCCTGAGGTAGTTGCAAGGCAAGACAATGCTGATGCTCCTTATGACCCACCGTAACACTCCTGTCTGCTTCTAGACCTATAACTAAACTAAACTAAAGCTCTTGGCAGGCTTCCGGAGGTGAGGTTCATAGTGTGCCCCATAAGGAGTTACACTAAACCCCAAAATAAATGCTTGAGTTTTCTAACTTATATAAGCAGAATTCTGAAGAACAGACATGAAAGTGGATATTAAAGGTGTGGGGTAATGGTGGAAGGAATTAAAGTTGAATCAGGCTGAATTTATTGATTTGGGATCACTAAGCAAGGATTTTGCATTAACCGTTGCAGCCCAGGGAGTTAAAAAAGAAAGAAAGAAAAGATTCTAATAGTTTATTTGGCTGGTTAACTGAAACATGGATCAAAAGATGGCCCACTGTGAGTGAGCTAGAAATGCCTGATCTTCCTTGGTTTAATGTAAGGAAGGGATCCAAAGGCTTAGGGCGTTTGGGATGCTAGAGTGGATTAGTCACTTTAGATCCACTTATCCCAGTTGGGAGGGTCCAGAAGACATATCCTTCACCGATACCTTACAAAATAGATTTGTGAGAGGAGCACCTGCATCATTGAAGAGCTCTGTGATTGCTCTTCTCTGTATGCCATATCTTACATTGAGAATCACAGTCACTCAATTAGAAAGTGTAAATGAAATGAGAATAACTGGATCCTGAGGTGGCACTCAACCGTCAAGGGTAAGGTGGGCATAGCTACCCTAATGGACAGCAGAGACAAAGCACCAATTAGACGTCTGACTCACGTAGAGCTCTGGCATTGGCTGATTAATCACAGCTTTTCTAGAATTGAAATTGGTAGGTAGCCTACTGTATTCTTAATTTATATAAGCAGAAAACTTCCAGGTTGAGTGGACAAAAGACTAATTTGAATTATAAAAATAGAGAATCACAGCCCCTCAATCTATTTCCAGACTTGAGCCAGTTTAAGGACCCAGAACCCTTTGAATGAAGAGGAGGCCTGTTTTGCAACTATTGAGATAATCACCTGTTTTTTGTCTTTGGTTCTGTTTATGTGATGGATTACATTTATAGACTTGCGTATGTTGAACCAGTCTTGTATCCCCTGGATGAAGCCTACTTGATCATGATTAATAAGCTTTTTGATTTGCTGTTGCAATCTGTTTGCCAGTATTTTATTGAATATTTTTGCATCAATGTTCATCATGGATATTGGCCTGAAGTTTTCTTTTTAGTTGCGTCTCTGCCCAGTTTTGGTATTAGGATGTTGTTGGTCTCATAAAATAAGTTGGGGAGGATTTGCTTTTTTTGTATTGTTTGGAATAGTTTCAGAAGGAATGGCACCAGCTCCTCTTTGTATGTCTCGTAGAATTCGGTTGTAAAACTGTCTGGACCTGGGCTTTTTTTAGTCGGTAGGCTATTAATTACAGCCTCAACTTCAGCCCTTGTTATTGGTCTATTCAGGGATTCAATTTCTTCCTGGTTTAGTCTTGGGAGAGTGCAAGTGTTCAGGAATTTATCAATTTCGTCCAGATTTACTGGTTTGTGTGAATAGAGTTGTTTGTAGTAATCTCTGATGGTAGTTTGTATTTCTGTGGAATCGATGGTGATATCCCCTTTATCATTTTTTATTGTATCTATTTGATTCTTCTCTCTTTTCTTTTTTATTAGTCTGGCTAGAAGTCTATCTATTTTGTTGATCTTTTCAAAATCCAGCTCCTGGCTACCCTCAATAAACTAGGTATTGATGGTACATATCACAAAATAATAAAAGCTGTTTATGACAAACCCACAGCCAATATCACACTGAATGAGCAAAAACTGGAAGCATTCCCTTTGAAATCTGGCACAAGACAAGGATACCCTCTCTCACCCCTCCTATTCAATAGCATTGGAAGTCCTAGCCAGGTCAATCAGGCAAGAGAAAGAAATAAAGCTTACTCAAATAGGAAGAGAGGAAGTCAAATTGTCTCTATTTGCAGATGACATGATTGTATATTTAGAAGACCCCATCGTCTCAGCCCAAAATCTCCGGAAACAGAGAAGCAACTTCCACACAGTCTGAGGATACGAAATCAATGTGCAAAAATCACAAGCATTTCTATATACCAATAACAGACAAACAGCCAAATCAAAAGTGAACTCCCATTCACAATTGCTACAAAGAAAACAAAATACCTAGGAATACAACTAACAAAGATCTCTTGAAGGAGACATACAAAAGGCTGCTCAATGAAATAAGAGAGGACACAAACAGATGGAAAAACATTCCATGCTAATGGTTGGGAAGAATCAACACTGTGAAAATGGCCATACTGCCCAAAGTAGTTTATAGATTCAGCTCTATCCCCATCAAGCTACCAATGACCCTCTTCACAGAACTGGAAAAAACCACTTCAAACCTCATATGGAACCAAAAGGGAGCCTGCATAGCCAAATCAATCCTAAGCAAAAAGAACAAAGCTGTAGGCATCATGCTGCCTGACTTCAAACTGTACTACAAGGCCACAGTAATCAAACAGCATGGTACTGGTACCAAAACAGACATAGACCAATGGAACAGAACAGAGGCCTCAGGATTAATATCACACATCTACAACCATCTGGTCTTTGACAAACCTGACAAAAACAAGCAATGGGGAAAGTATTCTCTGTTTAATAAATGGTGTTGGGAAAACTGGCTAGCTATGTGCAGAAAGCAGAAACTGGACCCCTTCCTGACACCTTTATTAAAATTAACTCCAGATGGATTAAAGATCTAAACATAAGACCTAACACCATGAAAACCCTAGAAGAAAACCTAGGCAGAATCATTCAGGACATAGGCATAGGCAAGGACTTCATGGCTAAAACACCAAAAGCAATGGCAACAAAAGCCAAAATAGACAAATGGGATCTAATTAAACTCCAGAGCTTCTGTACAGCAAAAGAAATAATCATTAGAGTGAACCGGCAACCAACAGAATGGGAAAAAATTTTTGCAATCTACCCATCTGACAAAGGGCTAATATCCAGAATCTACAAAGAACTAAAATAGATTTACAAGAAACAAACAAAAAAGTGGGCGAAGGATATGAACAGACACTTTACAAAAGACGACATTGATGAGACCAACAAACATAGGAAAAAATGCCCATCATCACTTGTCATTAGAGAAATGAAAATCAAACCCACATTGAGATACCATCTCATGTCAGTTAGAATGGCAATCATTAAAAGATCTGGAGACAACAGATATTGGAGAGAATGTGGAGAAATAAGAACACTTACACTGCTGGTGGGAGTGTAAATTAGTTCAACCATTGTGGAAGACAGTGTGGTGATTCCTCAAGGACCTAGAAATAGAAATACCATTTGACCTAGCAATTCCATTACTGGGTATATACTCAAAGAATTATAAATCGTTCTATTATAAAGACACATGCACACAGATGTTCATTGTGGCACTGTTTACAATAGCAAAGACCTGAAACCAACCCAAATGTCCATCATCGATAGACTGGATAAAGAAAATGTGGCATAGATACACCATGGAATACTATGCAGCCATAAAAAATGATGAGTTCGTCCTCTTCATAGGGGCATGTATGAACCTGGAAACAATCATTCTCAGCAAACTGACACAAGAACAGAAAACCAAACACCATGTGTTATCACTCATAGGTTGGTGTTGAACAATTAGAACATGGGAACACAGGGAGGGGAGCATCACACACTGTGGACAGTAGGGAGGTGCTGGAGAGGGACAGTGGAGTTGGGGAGGGTGGGGAGGGATGAGGGTAAAAATACCAGATATAGATGATGGGGGGATGAAAGCAGCAAACCACCTTGCCATGTATGTATCTATGCAACAATCCTGCGTGATCTGCACATGTACCCTAGAACCTAAAGTACAATTAAAAAAAAAAAAGAACCAGGAAAACTATAAAATCATAGAGAAAGGCATTCTACACATACCAACAAGATGTCCTTGAATAAGTAAATGGTTAAACAAAGTACAGTATATTCATACCAGGGAATACTATTCGGCAATAACAAGGAACAAACTATGGATAACACAGCAACTTAGAAAACTCTCAGAAATTATGCTAAGTGAATAAGCTAATATCAAAAGGTCATATACTTTATAATTCTATTTATACAGTAATCTTGAAAAACAGATTAGTAGTTGTCAAGGATCAAAGATGGTGGTGGTTGGGGGGAGAGAAGGAGCTCTTTCTAGGTATGGCTAGAAAAGAGCAACATAAGGGATGCTTGTGGTGATAGAGCTGTTCTGTAGCTTGACTATATTAATACCAATATCCTCGCTGTGCTATTTGTAGAATAGCATTGTAAGATGTTACCACTGGGGGGAAACTGAGTAAAGAAACATGCTACCACTTTATATTATTACTTATTACTAAATGTACAATGATTTTAAAACATTTAATTAAAAAAATAAAAGCAAATAAATCTATCTAAATTTAAAATGTAAACCATAGTCAAAGGCCAGGGCTGGCGATGTAATTTTCAGGCTACACTGCAAAAAGAAAATGTAGGCCTTTTAACTCATAAATTAAGAATTTCAAGACAGTGATGACAAAGCATTATACTAAGTAGGGCACTTCTGCATACAAGATCCTCCATGACCACATAGGATACAAGACCCTTATCCCACCCCTACACAAGGTTGGGATTTTTAAAGCCTTCCTACACTCCAGTGCATCATTAACCAGCATTTTGAGCCTAAAAATTCACTTTCCACCCTTTTTCTGCTCTGTTACCCAAAAGCAATGCTTTGATGAGAAATCCTGGAAGCAAAATCAAGACGAAACACCAAAAATAAAAAATAAAAATAGGAAAATCTAGTAATACGAATATCGTCTTTTTAAAAAATTTTAGTATCCTGTCATTGCTTTTTAAATTTTATTTATAAATACTACAATAAAACACTATTTTGATTAGTGGTGCCTCCTTAAATTTTGCTCCAGAAGCTTATGTCCCACTCATTTCCCCCTAGTCAGGCCTGCTAGGGAGTGTGACCAGTGTGACCGGCATCTCTCAGGCTCCCTTTTCCCTTGGCTTTAGCTTGGGGTTAGCAGGCCTAAGGGGATACAAGGAGCAGATTCATGGTGAGAGAGTGAGTTTAGAATACCTATTTCCCCAGTTTCTCACTTCCAGCTTGCAAATTGGCAGTGGCTGTATTCCTAGTTTGAAGGTGATGTACTTTGGCTACATCCTCACCCAAATCTCACCTTGAATTGTAATAATCCTCAAGAGCAGGGCCAGGTGAAAATAACTGAATCATGGGGGTGGTTATCCCCATACTGTTCTCACGGTAGTGAATAAATTTCACAAGATCTGATGGTTTTATAAATGGGAGTTCCCCTGCACAAGCCCTCTTTGCCTGCTACCATGTAAGATGTGACTTTGCTCCTCCTTCACCTTCCACCATGATTGTGAGGCCTCCCCAGCCATGTGGAACTGTGAGTCCATTAAACCTCTCTTTATAAATTATCCAGTCTCAGGTATGTTTTCATTAGCAGCATGAGAATAGACTAATACAGAAGGTCACATCATAAGGTGGTCTTTACGACAGCTATCACTTCATCTCTATCTAGGTTCTACTAAGCATACCTCCCCCTGTATCCTCAGTCCCAGAGTAAATGATAGGTCCTTGTTGTTGCTATCCTTGAGTGCTTCACTATTCATTCCTCATGATCTTGCAAGCAATCCCTTCATGGAACTGTTGCCCACTTGCTCCTTGAGTGTTACATCTGTTTCCTGTTAGGACCTTGGCTGATTAGTATTTCTAAAACATTTTGCTTAGAAGTATATTAGATTCTCCCTTGTTTCTATCATGTATTGCATTGTATGCAGAATTGCCATTTCTGTTAACAATAGATATTTGATGGGAGAAGTGGCTTTCTTACTTATCTGTATATCACACCTAAGTCCTTGTACAGTGCCTTAAATATAACTTGCAACATATGCATGAGTGTCAATTTTAACTTATTGTGTAAAAGCAATAAAAAATTAACCTATTCTGTAATCAAGAATGAAATCCTAAAGTGTTTTGAGTGAAGACAGCAGACGGCAAAAATAAAAAGTTAATTTTGGGAAGCTAAAAAAAATTCATGTATGTGGAGGCTGTTCCATCATTGGATTCAATACTTTTGGAATGAGTCCACTATATATGGGAATTTTTCAGTGCTGGATGCCAGATCTTCTTTTTCAAAAAGGCACTGGATAATCAAAATGTAGTGTGAAATCTGGTTCTTAAAAATATATTTTAGAGCAATTGTCAATGCCAGTAGTCATTCAAACTTATGTCTCAAATATATACATATATAGAGAGAGAACAAAATGGTATATTCAGTCACTTTATTCAACTACAGATTTTATTTATATTTAAATTCCACATGCTGTTCCACTAAAATTTTATATGTATCTCAGCATCAATAGCTGTATCAGTAACATATCACAGTAAGTAATGTTCATAATTAGATCCAAAATTTCAAAAAAAGATATTTGCAGGTAGATGAGTTTATGGCATGAATTGAAGAAACAGCATTTATATCACTAGGCTTCAAGTTGCTGAAAAGCTTTAAACATTATAATGATATTCCTGGTGGATTCAGGTAGCTAAAATTTGAGTACAGTTAAAATATCTCCTGATAGGCACATGCGCAAGCGTGCGCACACACACCCACCCCACCCCCCTCCACACACAAGAGATTGAGCCATATCTGTGAGAGACATTAATGAGAAAACACGTTGTACTGTCACTATTTTCACAGACTCAAGAAAAGCAAAGAACTGGATAATAAAATCAATATTTGGTCTATTCGTTGCTGTAATGTTAAAATACGATTTTTCAAAAGGAAACTAAAGTCACAGAAAACCAAAACAATGGCATACTTCATAGACTATGAAATGACATAGTCTCTGTCCAGATTTGATCATTTACTTCACAGTTACCAAGACCAGATACAAAAGCAGATGCCAATAGAAAGGCAACTATATATGTATAGCATTCACAAAGAGCTTTGTAAGAACACCTGAAAGAGTCTTCAGTGAATTCAGGCTAGTATTTTAGTCTTATATTAGTCCACAGTTTCACAGTAATGCACACTTATTCATTTAGTAAACAAATGTTTATTGAGGCTGTACTACATTCCAGGTGGTGGCATAAAGGTGGTGAGCAAGACAAATTGGTTATCCCCCTCATAGAGCTCAGGTGATAGTGAGGGAGAAAGATAATACACAAGGAAACAAGATATGAGATAATTCCAAAAAGTGCCAATTGTTACCATTAAAATAAAAAAGTGTTAGTGAAGGATAGTGAGTGCTGCAGGTGAGTTGGTTTATTTAGGTTATTTTGGCAGAGAAAGCTTCTGTGAAGAGGTTATAATTTAATAAAGTGAAATTTAAAAATTAAAAATGAAGATCTTCAACTTTGTGAAGATCTGAGAAATGCCTGTGGCGTTGTCCTAGGGATAATGTGAACTTTGCATTTTTATGGGAAGAGAAAAAGTTATCTGTGTAGCTGAAGAGGTGAGCAGGGCCATGCCAGTGTGGCCTTTTAAGACATATTGAAGGGTCTAGTTTCTGCTCTAAGCTTGGATAGTAGAACTAATAGTTTCTGTTTCATATGCTATGTGCTTCTTGGAAGATTTATAGGTAGTTTATTTTATTTATTTATTTATTTTGAGGAGTTTCGCTCTGTCACCCAGGCTGGAGTGCAGTGGTGAGATCTTGGCTCACTGCAACCTCCACCTCCCAGATTCAAGTGATTCTCCTGCCTCAGCTTCTCAAGTAGCTGGGATTACATGGCTCACTGCAACCTCCACCTCCCAGATTCAAGTGATTCTCCTGCCTCAGCTTCTCAAGTAGCTGGGATTACAGGCACGTAGTACCACACCCAGCTAATTTTTGTATTTTTCGTAAAGACAGGATTTCACCATGTTGGTCAGGCTGGTCTCGAATGTTTGACTTCATGATCCACCCACCTTGGCCTCTCAAAATTCTGGGATTATAGGAGTGAACCTATAATCCCAGCCTATAGTTATTTTAAGCACAACAACCAACCTTTTGTTGGTACAAATTTAAGCAAAAATTATTCTGTAACTGGAACATAAAAGGTCGATTTACTAATACTGTATATATCAAAACATCACATTGAGTGGTTAAGATTATAACCTTTTGTGACACATGGTTTAGAGTTATAATTTCAGCTCTATAGCTTAAGTACTTGGCTTAATCTTGGACAATTTAAACTCTCTCAACTTAGTCTCTTCCTTTATAAAATGGTGACTAAAATATGTATAGTATAGTGTAGCAGTGTAGATTAAGCAAGATGTCTTTGTTGTAACATATGACACTTTATAAGTGCTGAGGAAATGGTAGCTATTGTTGTTTTAATTATTATTATTACATTATACCCCATATTGGTGTTTACTATGTTAATATTTAAGTTTTAGGTTGAATTTCTTGCCTTGGTCAAATATTCTAGAAGCTTATCTCATAAAATAATTTTTGTGCAAATCATTTATTAAGAGTACTCTTAGTAGGAACTGGCAAAATATTGGTCAAAGTAGGACAGAGAAGGGTAGAAGGAAAACAAGGGTATAATCTGAGGAAAATCCTACAGAGGAGGGCTTTAGTCTGCGGAAGAATTTTGGAATCTAGATTATGCCACAAAAGTATCCTGATTCAAAGCAAGAGAGCTGAGCTTTCTTACTTCAATATCTGCCAGTCTGGTCAGTGGCTGCTTAAATACTCCTAGTCCCGACTAAGAGAAATACAGTTGATTCTTGTTATTCATGGTAGTTATGTTCTACAAAATCATAGTGAACACTGAATGATGAATCCTGATCATTGTACTTAGAGGAAATAAAAGGTTAGGTTCCTATGATCCTTTCCTTACATTTTTCTTAACCAATCACCATATAACCTTGTTTTATGGGTTTCTGTTAAAGATACCTTACTTAACATACATGCTTTATTCATTAACATTGAATTAATGGACAACAACATTATAACTCATGCCTAAATTAAGCTTATCTCTCATTTATATTTTTTCCATAAGGCACATCATTGATTTAGAGGTTACAAATGAGTTTTAGTAAGTAGATGAATTCTCAAATACAGTATACATGGCTCATGAGGATCTACTCCACATTATCAGAAATCCCTTCTCTTTGGATGTAGGCAAGGTGGCTTCGGTGGCCAATGGCAGTGCTCTAAAGTTAAGATTCAGGATATTAGAAGTGAAGGGAAGAGCACGGGCATTATCTGATACAGGCACTAACATGCTTAAATTAAAGAACAACAGTAAATACTAAATTATCATGTATGGCGACAGCATGGGAATATATTTGTGTATTCTCCCCAGGGACTCCCAGAAATCACACATATCGTTAATATAAAAATTAAGTGAGCTTAATGGTGACACAGTCTAGAAAAAAGGTAAAATCGTATTCAAAGATAATATGTCTAAACAGAAATTTCTGAATCTAGTCTGTTTGTAATTTTTCCTTTTTTTTTTTTTTCTGAGATGGACTCTCACTCTGTCACCCAGGCTGGAGTACAGTAGCAGAATTTTGGCTCACTGCAACCTTCTCTTCCTGAGCTCAAGCAATTCTCTTGTCTCAGCATCCAAGTAGCTGAGACAACAGGTACATGCCACCATGTCCAGCTATTTTTGAATTTTTAGCAAGACGGGGTTTCCCTATGTTAGTCAGGTTGGGCTTGAATGCCTGATCTCAGGTGATCCACCCTTCTTATCCCCCCAAAGCGCTGGGATTACAAGTGTGAGCCACCACACCCGGCCTAGTCTATTTATAATTTTCCCTTTTGAGGGATTACTACCTCCATCAAAGCTACTTACCAAATATTGCATACTGAAGATGTTTTCAGATTTCACCATATCTTTTTTTCACTTTATTTACCTTTGTGCATGGTTTATACATTTTCCAATATTTTGGCATATAATATTTTCTATGTATTGAAACTGTCATTTATGCTATTAGAAAAAATTAAAATTTACTTATCTTTTTCTGTTTTCACTATTCTTATATTTTTGGTAGACTTGCAAGATGACATTAATGTTTATGATTCCACAGAGTAATTCTCCAGAACTCTTAGAGGCCAAATATCTCAAGAGATTATTGCAAACTAGGTTTTGCTTACTATACTGAGACAGTTGCTAAGGATGCATTTTCGAGAAAAATAGTGAACAAAGACTTTTTTGTATAGCATGAGATCAGTCAAAGGGAAATGTTGTACCCTTTGGTTTTCAGTATAGGCATGTAACAAAATAGCTTTTATCTTCATTAACACAGAGGACAACAACTGGCATTTTAACAGAGGGCCAGAACTGTTTTCTACCTCCCTGAATTTTTCTGATTATTTACGATAAAATAAGGACACCATAATTGCTTATGCTCTCCTTATTCCTTCTATGCATGCTTCTTTCTGAAGTAAACAACCCCTTTCTTACTTCACTGTGACATTTTTAGGAGAGCAGCTGGCAGTGTACATTGCAGTTGACTCTATAACATCCAGCCCACTCCTCTCTGCACTATGCAGCAGCAGTGTGGTTTGGAGACTGACCTTTCTTCCAAGGGTGGGCGGTGCATAATTTAAGCCAGTTGGCTCACTACTGGAATCACCTGTGGAGTTTAAAAGCTATGATGCCTGGGTTTCAATGCAGAGACTCTGATTTAATTTGTCTGAAGTAGAGACTAAGATTTTTAAACTCCTCAGGTGACTTTAAACTGCAGTCAAAGTTGAGACCCACTGGTTTAAACCAGTCTTGCTAATTCCAGCTCCACTGACATTGATTAATTTAGAGGAGGGCCAAGCCAGCCCAAACATGGTGTTTGTATCAGTTATGATTAGTGTCAGCTGTCATCTTAAGAAAGCAGTCTGACGATAGACCAAAACTAAGCATGGTATGGCAGCTCAACAAAGCCATCAGAGTACCAGGGTTTTTCTCTATTTCTGTTAAAATCTTACGTCAGCCAGAAAGAAGGAGAAAGGGAATAGGAGAAGAAGGGCTCAACACCTCTTTTAAAGATTGCTGCTGGAATCCTCAAGTATACACATCACTGACAAGACTAAGAAATGGAGAATGCTCATCTCTTTTAGAGTTTAGTTGGAAGCCCCATACATTTCCTTTCCTTAGCAAAAACTTGATCACATAACTATATCCAGCTATGGGGGAAAATGCAATTTTTAAACAAGTGCATTGTAGCCCTAAATAAAATCAGATCTTCATTTTTTAAAAGTAAAGGGAGAGTGAATTAAGAATAGGCAGATAGCAGTATTGGTCATAGCACTTATCTTAGCTGAAATTGGTTGACCAATGACCCAGGCCAGAAAAAAGTTGATAGTAAAAGGAAAAGTAGAAAAGCGGAAAGAACCTTAGTTACACATCCATGTAATAATTACACCATCATGTCACTGAATCCACCAGCCTGAAGACCTCAAAGTAAATTTGTGAGGTCGGTAATTCTAATATAAGATAGTTTTCTGCTACTTGCAAGTCAAAGCTCATTCATAGTTACAAAGGCTAAAGTTGATTTGGTTATTCATTTTATCAAATGGTAGTATATTTTCTTTGTGGACAAAATAAAACTAGCACTATAGCATTCTTTGATTGTTTCCAATCTATTTGCAACTTGTCATTTTGGTCTAGAAAAGGCCTTCTAGTTGTTACCAGCTAATAAATATGCATAAAATCAGTTTATAAGAGGCAAATTGGGAATGAAAATATTTTGATATAATATGATATCATTAAATTCATTGCTAGAAATTAAATATTTTTTCTATTGGACCAGAAAAAAATAAGCTCAGTGCTTTAAACCTATTTATTCTTTAGCAAGTGTTTTAGTAAAAGAAAAAACATTATGTGGAAATTATTCCTACACTTGATTATTTCTTTAATTTGTTGTACCATTTTATGTATGTAAGAGGATTAGGTAGGATATATGTATTTTATGATATAAATGTATCTTTTGGGGGCATGTAAGGAGAATCTAAACCAGGCCCAAAATTTACAAAGACATCACTTAGGGCTGAAATCTTGTCCTGAAATTCAATTCAATAGAAAGTATGGTAATCTAAAATGAGCCAAAGCCCCAAACTAATAATTAAAATAATAATAAGGACAGTACTAGTTCTGTCTGCCCCTGTCTGTCTCAGGTAAACCAGTTATTACCATGGTACATTAAAAACTTGTCTACAAGTCAGGAATACTAAGACCAAGATATGCCCTCTTGGTATGTCTAGTTGTTCGGGCTTAAGCAAATAACTTAGCATTTCTGATCTCAAGATATTCATGTGGAAAATAGTTGGCTCTGATGGCTAGTCTTATAAGTCTGTTCCAATGTTGGGCTAATTAATGTCCTACCACTTTAATTCATATTCTTTCTCTCTACCGTCTAAGATGCAAACTTCTTTTATTAAAGAGAATGGTTTTCATATAGACAGGGTAGAGAGAGAATATCTGTTAAAGAAAATTTAACGTCCATATAATTGGTCTATTAAATGGACTAAACACTATCTTCTTTTTCCTGGTTACTTTCTTTGCCGTGTGTGCGTGTGTGTGTGTGTGTGTGTGGTTTCTTTGGTATTATTTTAATAGATTCCATAACTTTCCAGTTCCTTTTAGGTAAACAAACTCACTTCCTGGTTGTACAAAATCTAGTTCAATCTAATTCGGCACTATCGTCTCACATCTAATTTAAAATTTCTCCTTTAATCGTCCTCAGACTAGGCACAAGGATGGGTATCTGTATGAGAAAGGTGGAATGTGTTCTGTCCTATCTCTTTTCTTATTCTAAATAAACCGTTGCTTCTGGCTTCTTCTGACTGAGGGCAGAGGGAAAGTATAATCAGAGAAATGAAGCAAGATCTGACTTTCACTGTTTTACAGTGGGATAATTGATTCCCAGGGAGGCAGATGCCCAAATGCTGGCTCTTTCTCATAGTACACACATGGGAATGTCAGAGATTCCCCATTAAGAAGTCCTTTATGGCACCTTTTCCAGGTACAAATCATATAGTCACCAACTCATTGCTTACTGCCCCTCCAACTCCTGCCTTCTAACCTAAGACCCCACAATATTTCCCTCTCCTGGGGTCCCATCACACCAGGAGACATTCTCCTTAGCCAAGGTCCTTTTAGTCCTTTTGAGATGGCTCTAGTTTGGCAACCTTTTAAGCATTCACTTGCTCCATGGGAAGCCTTATGCCCTTTCCCAGCTAAAGAAAATAAAATGTGTTCTAAAGGTTGACATTCTTCTTTCCCTGGAATTAGAAGAGGTTATAGCCAACTTCTGTGAAAGGCATCAGTTTCTCTGACCAACAAACTGCAAGGGATACTTGTCTCATTGTCTTAAAAACTTCTTCCTACTCCCTTTCAGTAGCAAGTTAGAAAAGGTCTATACCCTTGAGCACTTTGGTAGTATCCAGGCAAGAAAACAACATTCCTATCTAGAAAGCCACTTCCAAAATCTCTGATGAGTTCTTTGGCTGATCCTGCTTTTTTACTTGAGGGGAGAAAGCTCTGTCTCCTCACTTCTACCCCAAATAAAAAACAGAAAAGCATAATCGTGTTCTCATTGCACACATTCCCATTAAAAGAGCCTCCTCTCTATCCAATGTCTAGACTTTACCTACATGGGCTGAAGATAGGTGACATGACTAAGATCTCAGGGTTGTTTATGAATTTAATGAGATTCCCACATGTTTTGTTCAAGTGTTTCCTTTTAAAGATAGAAGGAATTATTACCCATTATTCTTAGCTACAAGAAAAAATATACCCAAAATTCTGAAACAATCTTGTTTGGTTTATATAAAATTCATAGTGAAGACCTACAAAGGCTGTTATTTTATGAGCAAGTCTTGGAAGTAACAATTTTCTTTGAAATAGTATTTGTTATGTGAAAACACTGTCTAAATTACTCCTGTGTTTGGCCTTTGTTAAAAGAAAACGTGTGTCTGAAACATACAAAATACAACTGCTTTTTTTCTGGATGATATGTTTATATGTATCTCTGTTTAAGAGGACATGGAAACTATTTTATATTTTCATCACTTCTAGTTTTAGAAATAGAAACTTTGCTAAAACTCTTCTAGTTACTGCTCAAGTGTACATATGAATTATCTTGCAGCCAAAGAAATAAAACTAATATTGAATGATCAATATGACATTTATTTAGGATATGGAATATGTGGGAATTCCTTTTTTTCCTGCTTCCTATTATAGTGACAATCATTTACCTTTGAGCTCATGGTAATTGGTGGTTATTAGAATTAATCATATCATCCTCATCATAATTATTACATTTATTAGCTTCTTATATACATGGGAGCTGTGTAGATTATTCCATAAGCATAGAAAACTGACGTGTGCTTTCCTTCAATGTTTTTCATTTGAAGCCAAGCAATTCAAATAACAGTCTCACTGGAATGAAGACCATATTATAGACATAATTATCTCCATAATCACCATCATCATCATGAATGACTATAGTGTGCTGAGTTTATACCAGGTGCTTTGATTATAGTGTCTATAATTGTCAAGTAACACGATTGCTGTGCCTCTCAATTTTCTCTTTTCACATGTGAGGGTTTCACTAACTAATGGAGTAATTGTGAAATTCAGCCTCACTTTTCTTTGAGCCTCAGTCTTCTCTTGTGCTTTCCGAGTAGGAGTTCACCAGTGTTATTAGAATCTCCATCGACTGACAGAATTTAGAATAGAATGACACAGAGCCGACACCCTTACTAGATCCTGTAAGTCACCAGCAGACCAATATGATTAACTATACTGTACATAAGATACATTGGGAAATTAAAATAAAATGAAGCAAGACAATATCAGATGGGCATAAAATGAAAATCAACTAAAAGGAATAGTCCAGTTAATGTATTATTACTCCATATAGTACAAAAGATGTGGACACTCCTTCATCTCTATGGGAAGATTCCCTTTAGATGACATTTTACTTCTGACCTGACTCTTATCTTTTTTCTTCTTTACTTACTTATTTACTAATTTACTTACTTCTTTACTTTTTTACTTATCTTTTTCCTCACACACCTAACCCATCTTCAACTTTTTGCTTGACAATTTCAGTAGCTTGTACAGAAAAATTCCAATACATCCACTGACAATTTGTGTAGGGTCTTTTATTTCTAAAGGTTTACTTTCTGACTGTATTCATACGTTCCAGAGGGAGAAAACACCTTTCCCCTTGAGGATGAGTAAGTGAGTCTTTCAGGCTCAGCTTAGCCCTACCACAGGTTATCTATGAAGTTAGCATATTTACAAAGGCCAACAATTTCTCAGAGACCTCCCACCCTTCCTCTCTTCTCCCTCAGGGTTTTACTGAGAATTCTTTGGCTCTCACCTGCCTATCTCAAAGTGCAGCCATTTCACAAATAACCCAACCAGCCTGGTATTAACATTTCTCTCTACCCTTTATTATCCAGATGTTCTGCACCAGTAGACATTAAATTCTTGCAGTCCAGGTAGAATAAGAAAGAAAATGATTTCAACATTGCTACAAACTAGGAATTATTATTACTAATTTATAGATAAGCAAAATGAGACACACCTGGATGTGAATTTCTGTATCATTATTTACTTGCCTTGAATAGTCATTTAATTGTGCAGCTCACTTAAACTTCCTGGAACTAGGATTTCTCATCTATAGAGTACGGATACCTACCTTGGATGATTATTCTGAGGGGTAGAGGAATAAATAAAAAACACATACAGCCACATCTGTAACACAAGAGGGGCTCAATAATCTGTAAATTTTACCACTATTTTTGAATTGTTTCACTTGTCTAAATACAGCCATTATGTATCAGACACAGGGTTCACACTCTCAGGCTCTTTCAACTACACTGCAGAAACTATACTATCAATGCAGTTGAAGTAACTAGGAGTATTGATGGCATCTAAAAACATTCCAGAACAAAACAGATTCCACAGCCATCATCAGTAATTTTCCAATGATTCTGAGTAATGTCTGACCCTCTCCTTGTAGGAATATTGGATGAGACAGGGAGACCAGGTACCCCTACCTTCAGGCATGATCCCTAAAGCCAAAATATGGCAACTGGAGTATCTGCTTTACAGATTTTCCAGAAACAGATTTTGTGCTACAAGGGACTTTTCTTAGAGTCATGAAACTGGCAAATCCTTCATTAGGAATGAATAATATTCAGGTTCATGACTTACATTATCACATGTGACTGTATTACCAGAAATCCTCTAAGTAAATTTTTAATAGATAAGAAATGTTAATATTAATAAACAAGTATAAATATATTAATAGGATGTATTGGTATTTCCAGTTCAACATTCTAAGAAGACCTACTTTTATAAAGCTTGGGGAAAAATCCAGAAATCCTACCAGATATATTCATCCGTGTATTTAGTTCGAATTTCAACAGTTTGGGAGAAGACTCTTCTTTTTGCAGCAATCTTCAGTGTTATGGTAATGATGTCCTACAATTGTGACCATGTAAGTTTTTTTTTTAATCATTATGAGCTACTATAAAAATAACTGTATTATTATAAAATACTTTATTGTATTTTTTCAATTAATTCCCTATAGATACATATTGATATCAGTGTTTTCCTACAATTTTCTAAGAATTAGATTTTGTGACACATATTCACTAGTTTTAAGAAGTAATTCTTTTACTTCTTTAGCCCTGTCACTAAAGCAAAGATATAATCCTCTCAGTCCTCTAAATCTTATTATATGGTAGTGGTAGTGTTTTATTATGAATGTGCTGCCTATAAATCTGGGTTATTTAAATAAATTAAAGGTTACTTGTAAATTAAATATAATAACAATGATTTTAGATTTTAATATATAAAGTTGTGTGTATAAGATCACATGATTCTTTTCTAAAGTAATCTAGGAGATTCATATTGCCTAATAGTAGCAATGTTTGCTGAAATACAGTAGCATGATTTTAACAATGCTGCATTTATGCAAAATTCTTCGATCCTCTGGGAAATGGGAAAGGCTATGAATTCGTGTCCTGTGGCTGCTATACCAAAAACTGTGTTGCTTAAAACAACAGAAATTTATTGTTCCAGTTTTGGGTGATTTCAGGATTTTGTGCTGATTTCTTCCCATCTTCATAAATTTATCTACCTTTGGTTCTTGAAGTTGTTGACTTTTGGATGGGGTCTCTGAGTGGATGTCCTTTCTGTTGATGTTGGAGCTATTTCTTTCTGTTTTTTTTTTTGTTTTTTTTTTTTTTTTTTTTTTTTTTTTCTTTCTTTTTTTTTTTTTTTTTTTTTTTTTTTTTTTTTTTTTTTTTTTTTTTTTTTTTTTTTTTTTTTTTCCTTCTAACAGCCACCTCTGTTGCAGGTCTACTGAAGGTCCACTCCAGACCTTCCTGGCTGGGAGTCCCTTGTGGGGGCTGCAGAACAGTAGATTGCTGCCTGTTTTTTTCCTCAGGTAGCTTTGTCCCAATAGGGTAGCTGCCAGATGTCAGCCAAAGCTCTCCTGTATGAGGTGTCTCTTAGTAAGGATAAATGGGGGTCAGCGAGTCACTTGAGGAGGCAGAGCTCAAATGCTGTGCTGGGAGATCTGTTGCTCCCTTCAGAGCTTCCAGCAGGGATGTTTAAATCCACTGAAGCAGAACCCACAACCACACCTTTTCCCAGGTGCTCTGTACCAGGAAGGTGGGGGCTTTATTTATAAGTCCCTGACAGGGTGCTGCAGTTTTTCAGAGATGCCCTGTCCAGCAAGAAGGGAGTCTAGTCACAATCTGCCTGCAGAGGCCTTTCTAAGCTTTCATGGGCTTCACCTAGTTGCTGTGTAAACCCACGAAGATAGAAAGAAACAAGTGCAAAAAGGCTGAAATCACCAAAAGCCAGAATGCCTCTTCTCCTTCAAGGGATCACAACTCCTCACCAGCAAGGGAATGAAACTGGATGGAGAATGAGTTTGACAAATTGACAGAAGCAGGCTACAGAAGGTGGGTAATAAAATTCTCTGAGTTAAAGAAGCATGTTCTAACCCAATGAAAGGAAGCTAAGAACCTTGAATAAAGGTTAGACAAAACACTAAGTAGAATAACCAGCATAGAGAAGAACATAAACGACTTGATGGAGCTGAAAAACACAGCACAAGAACTTCATAAAGCATATACAAGTTTCAATAGCTGAATAAATCAAGTGGAAGAAAGGATATCAGAGATTGAAGATCAAATCAATGAAATGAAGTGAGAAGGCAAGATTAGGGAAAAAAGAGTGAAAAGAAATTAACAAATCATCCAAGAAATGTGGGATTATGTGAAAAGACCAAATCTATGATTGATTGGTATACCTGAAAGTGATGGGAAGAATAAAACCCAGTCGGAAAACACTCTTTAGGATATTATCTAGGAAAACTTCCCCAACCTAGCAAGGCAGGCCAACATTTAAACTCAGAAAATACAGAGACCACCACAAAGATATTCCTTGAGAAGAAGAACCCCAAGGCACAAATGAAGAAAAAAATGCTGGGGGAAGCCAGAGAGAAAGGTCAGGTTACCCACAAAGAGGAGCCCATCAGACTCACAGTGGATCTCTCAGCAGTAACCCTACAGGCCAGAAGAGAGTGGGAGCCAATATTCAACATCCTTAAAGAAAAGAATTTTCAACCCAGAATTTCATGTCCAGCCAAACTAAGCTTCGTAAGTGAAGGAGAAATAAAATTCTTTACAGAGAAGCAACTGCTGAGAGATTTTGCCACCATCAGGCCTGCCTTACAAGAGCTCCTAAAGGAAGCTCTAAACATGGAAAGGAACAACAGGTACCAGCCACCGCAAAACCATCCCAAATTGTCATCTTCATTGACACTATGAAGAAACTGCATCAACTAATGAGCCAAACAACCAGCTAGCATCAAAAGGCAGGATCAAATTCACACACATAATATTAACTTTAAATGTAAATGAGCTAAATGCCCAAATTAAAAGACGCTGAATAAAAAATTGGTTAAAGACTCAAGAGAGCCACTGCAGCTGGCAAATTTATTGATTTTTTGAAGGATTTTTGTGTGTGTATGTGTGTGTGTGTCTCTATCTTCTTCAGTTCTGCCCTGATCTTAGTTATTTCTTGCCTTGGTGTGCTGTATTCAGGAGACTCACCTCACATGCAAAGATAAGCATAGACTTGAAATAAAGGGATGGAAGAAGGCTTACAAAGCAAATGGAGAGAATAAAAAAAGCAGGGCTTGCAATCCTAGTCTCTGATAAAACAGACTTTAAACCAATAAATATCAAAAGAGACAAAGACATTATATAATGGTAAAGGGATTAATGCAACAAAAAGAGCTAACTATCCTAAATATATATGCACCCAATACAGGAATACCTAGATACATAAAGCAAGTTCTTAATGACCTACAAAGAGAGTTAGACTCCTACACAATAGTAATGGGAGACCTTAACACTCCACTGTCAATTCTAGACAGATCAACGAGACAGAAAATTAACAAGTATATCCAGGACTTGAACTCAGATCTGGACCAAGTGGACCTAATAGGCATCTACTGAACTCTTCACCCCAAAAGCTCAGAATATGCATCCTTCTCAGCACCATGCCACACTTATTCTAAAATTGACCACGTAATTGGAAGTAAATCACTTCTTAGCAAATGCAAAAGAACAGAAGTCATAACAACCAATCTCTCAGATGAAACTGCAATCAAATTAGAACTCAGGATTAAGAAACTCACTCAAAATTGCACAACTACATGGAAATGGAACAATCTGCTCCTGAATGACTACTGGATAAATAATGAAATGAAGGCAGAAATAAAGATGTTCTTCAAAACCAATGAGAATGAAGATACAATGCACCAGAATATCTGGGACACATTTAAAGCAGTGTGTAAAGGGAAATTTATAACACTAAATGCCCACAACAGAAGCCAGGAAAGATACCCTAACATCACAATTAAAAGAACTAGCGGAGCAAGATCAAACAAATTCAAAAGCTAGCAGAAGACAAGAAATAACTAAGATCAGGGCAGAACTGAAGAAGATAGACACACACACACAAAAACCCTTCAAAAAAATCAATACATTGGCCAGGTGCAGTGGCTCACACTTGTAATCCCAGCATTTTGGGAAGCTGAGTTGGGTGGATCACCAGGGGTCAGGAATTCAAGAACAGACTGACCAATATGGTGAAATCATGTCTCTACTAAAAATACAAAAAAATTACCTGGGCATAGTGGCAGACACCGGTATTCCAAGCTACTTAGAAGGCTGAGGCCCTTGAACCTGAGAGAAGGAGGTTGCAGTGAGCCAAGATCAGGCCACTGTACTCCAGCCTGGGAAACAAAAGCAAAAATCCATCTCAAAAAAAAAAAAGGAGGGGGGAATTAAAAAGTTACTAGCTCCAGGAGCTGGTTTTTTGAAGAGATCAACAAAATAGACTGCTAGCCAGACTAACAAAAAAGAAATGAGAAAAGAATTGAATTAATGCAATAAAAAAATGACAAAGGGGGATATTACCACTGATCCTGCAGAAATACAAACTATCATCAGAGATTACTACAAACACCTCTATGCAAACAAACCAGTAAATCTGGAAGAAATTGATAAATTCAGGGACACTTACAGAGACTCCCAAGACTAGGAAGAAGTTGAATCCCTGAATAGACCAATAACAAGGTCTGAAATTGAGGCAGCAATTAACAGTCTATGAACCAAAAAAAGTCCAAGACCTGGCAGGTTCACAGCCAAATTCTCTAAGAGGTACAAAGAGGAGCTGGTACCATTTCTTCTGAAACTAATTATCTCTAACTCATTTTATGAAACCAACATCATTCTGATAACAAAACCTGGCATAGACAAAACTAAAGGAGAAAATTTCAGGCCAATATCCATGATGAACATTGATGCAAAAATCCTCAATAAAATACTGGCACACCAAATCCAACAGCACATCAAGAAGCTTATCCATCATGATCAAGTTGGCTTCATCACTGGGATGCAAGGCTGGTTCAACATACACAAATATGTAAATGTAATCCATCACATAAACAGAACCAAAGACAAAAACCACAAAATTATCTCAATAGATGCAGAGAAGGCCTTCAACAAAATTCAACAGACCTTTATGCTGAAAACTCTGAATAAAGTAGGTATCGATGAGATAAGAGCTATTTATGACAAACCCACCACCAATATTATACTGAATGAGCAAAAGCTGGAAGCATTTCCTTTGATAACTGGCAGAAGACAAGGATACCCTCTCTTACAACTCCTATTCAACATAGTATTGGAAGTTCTGGCCAGGTCAATCAGGTAAGAGAAAGAAATAAAGGGTATTCAATTAGGAAAAGAGGGAGTCAAATTGTCTCTATTTGCAGATGACATAATTGTATATTTAGAAGACCCCATTGTCTTAGCCCCAAATCTCCTTGAGCTGATAAGCAACTTCACCAAAATCTCAGGATACAAAATCAATGTGCAAAATCACAAGCATTCCTATACACCAGTAACAGGCCAAAAGCCAAATTATGAGTGAACTCCCCTTCACAAATGCTGCAAAGAGAATAAAATACCTAGGAATACAACTAACAAGAGAGGTAAAGGACCTCTTCAAGGAGAAATAGAAACCACTGCTCAAAGAAATAAGAGAGGACACAAACAGATGGAAAAACTTTCCATACTTATGGTTAGGAAGAGTCAATATCATGAAAATGGCCATACTGCCCAAAGTCATTTATAGATTCAATGCTATCCCCATCAAGCTACCATTGACTTTCTTCACAGAATTGGAAAAAACCACCTTAAGCTTCATATGGAACCAAAAAAGAACCTGCATAGCCAAGACAATACTAAGCAAAAATAACAAGGCTGGAGGCATCACGCTACCTTACTTCAAACAATACTACAAGGCTGCAGTAATCATTCAGCATGGGTCTGGTACCAAAACAGAGACATACACCAATGGAACACAACAGAGGCCTCAGAAATAATGCCACACATCCACAGGCATCTGAACTTTGACAAATCTGACAAAAACAAGCAATAGGAAATGGATTCCCTATTTAATAAATGGTGTTGGGAAAACTGGCTAGCTATGTGCAGAAAGCTGAAACTGGGTCCCTTCCCTACACCTTATACAAAAATTAACTCCAAATGGATTAAATATTTAAAAATAAGAACTAACATCATAAAAACCCTACAAGAAAACCTAGGCAATACCATTCAGGACATAGGCATAGGCATAGACTTCATGAGGAAAACACCAAAAGCAATGGCAACAAGAGCCAAAATAGACAAATGGGATCTAATTAAACTTAAGAGCTTCTGCACAGCCAAAAAAAAAAAAAAAAAAAAAAAAAACTATCTTCAGAGTGAACAGGCAACCTACAAAATGGGAGTATATTTTTGCATCTGACAAAGAGCTAATATCCATAATCTACAAAAAACTTAAACAAATTTACAGTATAAGAAAAAAACAAACCCATCAGAAATTGGGTGGAGGGTACGAACAGACACTTTTCAAAAGAAAACATTTATATAGCCAGCAATCATATGAAAAAGAGCTCATCATCATGGGTCATTAGAGAAATGCATCAAAACCACATTGAAATACCATCTCATGACAATTAGAATGGTGATCATTAAAAAATCAGGAGACAACAGATGCTGGAGAGGGTGTGGAGAAACAGGAGCATTTTTACACTGTTGGTGGCAGTGTAAATTAGTTCAACCATTTTGGAGGACAGTGTGGCAATTCCTCAAGGATCTAGAACTGGAAATACCATTTGACCCAGCAAGCTTATTACTTGGTATATAACTAAAGGATTATAAATCTTTCTCTTATAAAGACACATGTGCATGCATGTTTATTGCAGCACTTTTCACATGTCACATTAGCAAAGACTTAGAACCAACCCAAATGCCCATCAATGATAAACTGGATGAAGGAAATATGGTACATTTGCACCATGGAATACTATGCGGCTGTAAAAAAAGATGAGTTCATATCCTTTGCAGGGATATGGATGAAGCTGAAAACCATCATTCTCGGCAAACTAATACAAGAACAGAAAACCAAACACCACATGTTCTCATAAATAGGAATTGAACAATAAGAACACATGGACACAGAGAGAGGAATGTCACACTGGGGATTGTTGGTGGCTGGGGTCTAGGGGAGATATAGCATTAGGAGAAATAACTATTGTAGATGACAGGGTGATGGATGCAGCCAACCACCATGGCACATGTATACCTATGTAACCTGCACATGTATCCCACAAATTAAAGTACAATAAAAAAAATTACCCAGTATTGAATATATCTTTATTAGCAGCGTGAGAATGGACTAATACAGAGGGCATTTGTACGAAGTGAGGAAATCAAATATAAAGAGAGGAAATCAAACAATCTGGTTTTGCAAACAACATAATTCTATTATCTAGAAAACCCTAGTGGCTTCGCCCAAAAGCTCCTCTAGCTGATAAACAACTTCAGCAAAGTTTCAGGATACAAAAATCAATGAACAAAAATCACTAATATTCCTATACTCCAGCAACAGTCAAACTGAGAGCCAAATAAGAAAGGCAATTTCACTCACAATTGCCCCCAAAAGCATAAAATATCTAGGATTACAGCTAACCAAGGAAGTGAAATTCTACAATAAAAATTACAATGAGAATTCTCATTCTAAATGAGAATTACAAAACACTTCTCAAAAAAAATGAGAGAAGTCACAAACAAATGAAAAAAGTTGATGCTCATGGATAGGAAAAATCAATATTCAAATGGCTATACTGCCCATAGCAATTTATAGATTCAATGCTATTCCTATCCAACTACCAATGACATTCTTCACAGAACAAGAAAGAAACTAGTTTAAAATTTATATCAAACAAACAAACAAAAAGCCTGAATAGCCAGTCACAAAAAGAAGAAAGCTGAAGGCATTACATTACTCGATTTCAAACTATACTACAAAGCCTACCATAACCAAAACAGCATAGTGCTTGTTCAAAAACAGACATCTCAACCAATGGAACAAAAAAGAGAGCCCAGAAATAAGGCTGCACATCTACAACCATCTGATCTTCATCAAAACTGACAAGCAATGGGGAAAAGACTCCCTTTTCAATAAATGGTGCTGGAATATCTGGCTAGTTATATGCAGAAGATCAAAGCTGGACCCCTTCCTTACACCATACACAAAAATCAACTCAATATGGATTAAAGACTTAAATGCAAGCTGAGCAGAGTTGCTCATGCATGTAATCCCAGTATTTTGGGAGGCTGATGCGGGCAGATCACTTCAGGCTAGGAGTTTAACCTGCCTGGCCAACATGGCAAAACTCCATCTCTACTGAAATACACAAAACAAAAAGAAAATCTGGGCATGGTGGCACATGTCTGTAATCCCAGCTACTCAGAAGGCTGAGGAACAAGAATCTCTTGAACCCAAGGGGTGGAGGTTGGGAGGCTGCAATGTGTCAACATCACACCACTGCACTCCAGCCTGGGTGAGAGAGCAAGACTCTGTCTCTGCAAGGGGATAGGGTCAGTGGGTGGGGGGGAGGCAGCAAAGACTTAAATCTAAAACCCCAAACTAAAAAAAACCCTGGAGACAACCTAAGCAATACCATCCTGAAGGCAGGAATGGGCAAAGATTTCATGACAAAGACACTAAAAGCAGTCACAAAAAAAGCAAGACTTGACAAGTGGGATCTAATTAAACTTAAGAGCTTCTGCACAGCAGGAAAAACTATCAACAAAATAAACAGATAATTCACAGAATGGGAGAACATATTTGCAAACTATGCATCTGAAAAACGTCTAGTATTCCACATCTATAACTAACTTAAATACATTTACAAGAATAAAAAAAAACATGAAAAAGTAAGCAGAGGACATGAACAGATACTTCTTAAAAGAAGACATACATGCAGCCAACAAGCATACAAAAAATGCTTAGTATCACTGATCATTAGAGAAATGCAAATCAAAACCACAATGAGATACTGTCTGACACCAGTCAGAATGACTACTATTAAAAAGTCAAAAAATAACTGTTGGTGGTGAGGTTGTAGAGAAACGAGAATACTTATAAACTGTTACTGGAAGTGTAAATTAGTTCAACCATTACAGAAACCAGTATGGCAATTCCTCAAAGAGCTAAAGACAGAACTACTATTTGACCTAACAATCCCATTACTAGGTATATACCCAAAGGAATATAAATAATTCTACCATAAAGATACATGCATACAAATGTTCATTGCTATACTATTTACAATAGCAAAGACATGGAATCAACATAAATGCCCATTAATGCCAGATGGAATAAAGAAAATGTGGTACATATACACCATGGAATACTATGCATTCTGAAAAAAGAATGAGATCATGTCTTTTGTGGGAACATGGATGGAGCTGGAAGCTATTATCCTTGGCAAATCAATGCAAGAACAGAAAACCAAATACCACATGTTCTTACTTATAATTGGGAAATAAATTATAAGAAGTTATGAACACAAGGAAAAATAGACACTGGGATCTACATGATGGTGGAACATTGGGAGAGGGAGACAAGCAGAAAAGTAACTATTGGGTACTGGGCTTAATATCTGGGTGATGAAATAATATGTACAACAAACACCCATGGCATATGTTTACCTATGTTACAAACCTTCACATGTACTCCCAGACCTAAAATAAAGGTTTTTTAAAAAACAGAAATCTAACACTTAAACAGCTTGTCATAGAGCCTGCAGCACAGTTGGGAGCATCACCTGGAAAGAGTTTTAGAAACGCCGTTATACATCCCTTACCCCTAAATCAACTAAATGAGTATTTTTGGGACAGGGATCTGTCAGTGATCTTTTATAAAAAGCTCCCCTAGATAATTATAATGTAGCTATAGGTGACAAACTACTGCTCTAGACATGTAGTTTTCAGAATATACTTTGCAGACCAGTATCACCTGGGTAATTAAAGAAATGCAAATTATTCAGCCCAACCCCAGATCTGCTGAAACAGAATCTCTGTAGGTGGGATGCAGAAATGTGTGTCTTAACAAGTCCTCCAGGTGACTCTGATGCTTGCTCAAGATAGAGAACTGCTATCTAGATAAGTCATGTAAGAAGAAAAAAAAAATCAGGAAGGCAGGCAGATTGAAATGGGTCAGGTTGGAAGTACACTTGTTTCCCTTTGCACTTTTTTTTAAAAAAATTATACTTTAAGTTCTGTAGTATATATTTAGATCTTGCAGGATTGTTGCATAGGTACACACATGCTGTGGTGGTTTGCTGCCTCCATCCACCCATCACCTACATCAGCCATTTCTTCCAATGTTATTCCTCCCCAACCTCTCCACCCACCACTATCCTAGCTCCTCAACCCCCAACAGACCCAAGTATACGACGTTACCCTCCCTCTGTCCACATGTTCTCATTGTTCAACACGCACTTATGAGTGAGGACATGCAGTGTTTCGTGTTCTTTTCTTGTATCAGTTGCTGAGAAAGATGGTTTTCAGATTCATCTGTGTCCCTACAAAGGACATGAACTCATCCTTTTTTATGGCTGCATAGTATTCCATGGTGTATATGTGCCACATTTTCTTTATCCAGTCTGTCATTGATAGGCATTTGGGTTGGTTCCAGGTCTTTGCTATTGTAAACAGTGCTGCAAGGAACATACGTGTGCTTATGTCTTTGTAATAGAATGATTTCTAATATTTTGGGTATATGCCCAGTAATGGGATTGCTGGATCAAATGGTATTTCTGTTTGAAGATCCTTGAGGAATCACCACACTGTCTTTCACAATGGTTGCCAGTTCACTCTAATGATTGTTTCTTTTGCTGTGCAGAAGCTCTTAAGTTCAATTAGATCCCATTGTCTATTTTGGCTTTTGTTGCCATTGCTTTTGGTGTTTTAGTCATGAAGTCCTTGCCTATGCCTATTTCCTGAATGGTATTGCCTAGGTTTTCTTCTAGAGTTTTTATAGTGTTAGTTCTTATGTTTAAATCTTTAATCCATCTGGAGTTAACTTTTGTGTAAGGGGAAAGGAAGGGGTCCAGTTTCAGCTTCTGCACATGGCTAGCCAGTTTTTCTAATACCATTTATTAAACAGGGAATCCTTTTCCCATTGCTTGTTTTTGTCAGCTTTTTCAAAGATCAGATGGTTGTAGATGTGTGGTCTTACTTCCAAGGCCTCTATCCTCCTCATACTAAAATCTGACACAGACACAAAAAAGAAAACTTCAGGCCAATATCCATCATGAACATAGATGAAAAAATCTTCAATAAAATACTGGCAAACCAAATGCAAACAGCACATCAAGAAGCTTATCCATCATGATCAAGTAGGCTTCATCCCAGGGATGCAAGGCTGCCACAACATATGCAAATCTATAAACGTAGTCCAACACATAAACAGAACCAAAGGAAAAAACCAAATGAGCATCTCAATAGATGCAGAGAAGGCGTTTGACAAAATTCAACAGCCCTGTCTGCTAAAAACTCTCAATAAACTAGGTTTTAATGGAATGTGTCTCAAAATAATAAAAGCTATTTAGGACAAACCCACAGCCAATATGATACTGAATGGGCAAAAACTGGAAGCATTCCCTTTGAAAACTGGCAGAAGACAAGGATGCCCTCTCTCACCACTCATATTCAATATAGTACTGGAAGTTCTAGCCAGAGCAATCAGGCAAGAAAAAGAAATAGAGGATATTCAATTAGGAAAAGAGGAAGTCAAATTGTCTCTATTTGCAGATGACATAATTGTATATTTAGAAGACCCCATCATCTCAGCCCAAAATCTTAAGATGATAAGCAACTTCACCAAAGTCTCAGGATACAAAATCAATGTACAAAAATCACAGGCATTCCTATACACCAATAACAGACAAACGAGTCAAATCATGAGTGAACTCCCATTCACAATTGCTAAAAAGAGAACAAAATACCTAGGAATACAAGTAACAAAGGATGTGAAGGACCTCTTCAAGTAGAACTACAAACCACTGCTCAAGGAAATAAGAGAGGACACAAACAGTTGGAAAAAAATTCCATGCTCATAGTTAGGAAGAATTAATATTGTGAAAATGATTCAATGCTATCCCCATCAAGCTACCAATGACCTTCTTCACAGCAATGGAAAAAAAAAAACACTTTAAAGTTCATATAGATCCAAAATAGAGCCCGCATAGCTAAGACAATCCTAAGCAAAAGAACAAAGCTGGAGGCATCACGCTACACTTTTGTACTTCAAAGAAGAAGAAAACATGCACACTGCTCTCCCTCATACAGCTTTTAGATGGGAGGGCATCTAACCTTCCACCTTTATCTCTCAAAGAGCCAAGGAATGACATAGACCTCTTGGTTCCACTTGATTTGAGAATTTTTAAATAAAATTCAGAGACTAATAATGGAAAGTTGTCTGCCCAACAGAAAGGACAGCTGGCCCTTGTGCCTTGGAGAGAGGTAGGGAGATAAGTAGGGAGAAAGGGCAAGGGCTTTCCAGACTAGAAAACAATAACCAAAAATAAAATGATTACAATTGAAAAAAACAAAAAAGAAAGAAAAATATTACCTACATCAAGAGACTGCAGATGGAAGGTTCCCCACACTGAAGCTTCCAAAGAAACCCCCAAAGCAGCCTGGGAGAAGAAAAACATCCAGGCAACTGCCATGGAGTGGCAGCAACACCCGCTCATTCAGTTTAGACTGTCATGTCCCATTCTCTCTCCTCTATCCCTTCTCCCTCTCAGCCTACAAGAGTCAGAAACCATTTCAAGGATAGGGATGGAGTGAAAAATGCAAGGAGGGATGATCAAAGGGCAAAAACTCTGCTCCTCCTTTCTACTGTGATTTGCCTTCCAAGCCTGGGGCAGGAAAAGCCTGGGAAACGGAAAATTTTTAATTGGGTAAGAGACAGAAGTTTGTATTTAGATAAAACCAAAATTTCTAATACCTGAAAATGAGATTTCCTCCAATTCCTCAATATGACTAGAAAACTATGGGATCTGTCTGAAATTGTTTCTTGTGGTGTAGAAGGGAGAGCAGACAGAAAGATTTCAAGAGCAAGGTAAAAATGAATAATAAAGTTTCTTCCTGCCAGCATCTTACTAATTAATAGTTACATGGAAACATTTCTAGATCCAGCCCAGAAGACATGTATCCTCTTCTCTTGAGGAAAAAAAAAAAATTAACATAGAGTGAGAGGTGACTACCTATACTCAGTGCATGCTAAGTGCCATGCACCAGCTCTGTGCTGAGAGTCTTACACATATATTTCACTAAACCTACAATAACCCCAGGAGGTGTGTTCTATGACAATCCCCAGCACAGGAAGCCAAACTCAGGTCTTTCCTGTATCCTGCCTCATTATCCTAGGGAGGCTGGTGCTCTGGGAAGCTGAAGAGAAGCCTAAGGCAAGAAATCTCATCTTACCTTTCCACCTATAGTGAGGAAAATGTACCATAGGCACACCAGGAGCTAAAGAATATGGATTTTAGATTTAATTTCCACTTTTCTTTTCATTCCCTTTGAAAACTGGCACAAGACAAGGATACCCTCTCTCATCACTCCTATTCAACATAGTATTGGATGTTCTGGACAGGGCAATCAGGCAAGAAGAAGAAAGAAAGGATATTCCATTAGGAAAAGAGAAAGTCAAATTGTCTCCATTTGCAGACAACATGACTGTATATTTAGAAGGCCCCATTGTCTCAGCCCCAAATCTCATTAAGCTGATAAGGAACTTCAGCAAAGTCTCAGGATACAAAATCAATGTGCAAAAATCACAGGCATTCCTATATATCAATAACAGACAAACAGGAGCAGGTTCTTGCAACAAAATTACAGAAGAGAATGGATTTTACTAATTATCCATTTGTAGCCCCAAATTACTTGATTCATACCAAGAGTTACTGACTGTTTCAAAAATACTCATTTTCTCAATTTAAAGCTGTCAAACACCAACTCTTCAGTTTATACTCAGCATTATTAGTTTCTTTCCTAAGGAGGAACACAATATTAGGCTTGGACCTATCGCTCAGTGGCAGGTAGCCTCAGGGAAACATATTCCCAGAAGTCATAGAAACTATATTAGCTGAAGAAGAAGGCTAGTTATAGTATACAAGTGCACAAATTACACAAGTAAGAAGGACAAGGAAGCAGGCAGCAAGACAGTCATTACAATTTTCTCAGGGCAACATAGAATGTCATATTTGTAAATCTTAGCTATGATAGAACTGAAATCCACAGACACCTTTAGTCACCACCTCAGCCCTTTATTTTTATGCACATTGTAAGTCTACATTCTGCTGTTTCCGTGAAGAAATGCATTTTCTCAATTTTATAGGCTATATATTAGGAAATCTTACTATATGGTGACTTCAGTTAATTTTTAGAAACCAATGTTATAATCAGTTCTGTGTCCTCTCTATCTTTATGCTGAGCTTGTTTTCAGTAAATGTATTCCATAGCCAATATCTTTTGTTCATTTGCTGTGTTAGGATTTGCTTTCCGGGTTCCTAGCACATAAGACATAGTGTCATACGCCATTGTGGAACTGGTTTTCAAAGCCGGCATTAAGAAAATGGAGGATTTGACAATTACATCCTCCCAAGACTAACTTACTCAGGAAGAAGTTGAATCCCTGAAGAGACCAATAAAAAAGTCTGAAATTGAGGCAGAAATTAATGGTCTACCAACCAAAAAGTCCAGGACCTGATGGGTTCACAGCCCAATTCTACAAGAGGTACAAGGCGGAGCTAGTAACATTCTTCCTGAAACACATAAAAGAGGGAATCCACCCTAACTCATTTTTGAGACCAACATCATCTTGATACCAAAACCGGGCAGAGACACAACTAAAAAACAAAATTTCAGGCCAATACATGATGAACATTGATGCGAACATCCTCAATAAAATACTGGCAAACCAAATCCAACAGCACATCAAAAAGCTTATCCATCACGATCAAGTCAGCTTTATCACTTGGATGGAAAGCTGGTTCAACATATACAAATATGTAAATGTAATCCAGCACATAAACAGAACCATAGACAAAAACCACATAATTATCTCAATAGATGCAGAGAAGGCTTCGACAAAATTCAACAGCCCTTTATATTAAAAAATCTCAATAAACTAAGTATGGATGGAACAAATCTCAAAATAATAAGAGCTATTTATGACAAACCCACAGCCAATGTCATACTGAATGGGCAAAAACTAGAAGCATTCCCTTTGAAAACTGGCAGAAGACAAGGATGCCCTCTCTCACTGCTCCTATGCAACATAGTATTGGAAGATCTGCCAGGCAATCAGGCAAGAAAAATAAATAAAGCATATTCAATTAGGAAAAGAAGTCAAATTGTCTCTATTTGCAGGTGACATGATTGTATATTTAGAAGACTCCATCATCTCAGCCCAAAATCTCCTTAAGGTAATAAGCAGCTTCACCAGTGTCTCAGAATACAAAGTCAATGTGCAAAAATCACAAGCATTCCGATACACCAATAACAGACAAACAGAGTCAAATCATGAGTGAACTCCCATTCACAATTGCTACAAAGAGAATAAAATACTTAGGATTACAACTAACAACAAAAGTAAAGGACTTCTTCAAAGAGAACTACAAACCACTGCTCAAGGAAATAAGAGAGGACACAACAGATGGAAAAACATTCCATTCCCATGGTTAGGAAGAAACAATATTGTGAAAATGACCATAGTGCCCAAAGTAATTTATGGATTCAACACTATTCCCATCAAGCTACCATTGAATTTCTTCACAGAACTAGATAAAAAAACCTTAAATTTCATGTGGAACCAAAAGAGGGCCTGCAGAGCCAAGACAATCCTAAGCAAAATAAACAAAGTTGGAGGCATCATGCTACCTGACTTCAAACTATACTAAAAGGTTACCATAATCAAAACAGCATGGTACTGATACCAAAACAGAGATATAAACCAATGGAACAGAACAGAGACCTCAGAAGTAACACCACACATCTACAAGCATCTGATCTTTGACAAACTGGACAAAAACAAGCAATAGGGAAAGGATTCCCTATTTAAATAAATGGTGTTCGGAAAATTGGCTAGCCATATGCAGAAAGCTGAAACTGGATCCTTCCTTTACACCTTATACAAAATTAACTCCAGATGAATTAAAGATTTAAACATAAGTCCTAACACTATAAAAACCCTAGAAGAAAACCTAGGCAATACCATTCAGGACATAGACATAGGCAAGGACTTCATGACTAAAATACCAAAAGCAATGGCAACAAAAGCTAAAATAGACAAATGGGATTAATTAAATTTAAGAGCTTCTGCACAGCAAAAGAAACAATCTTTAGAGTGAACTGGCAACCAACAGAATGGAAAAACAATTTTGCAATCTACCCATATGACAAAGAACTAATATCCAGAATCTACAAAGAACTTAAATTTATAAGAAAAAAACAACCCCACCAAAAATTGGGTGAAAGGTAATAACAGACACTTTTCAGAAGAAGATATTCATGCAGCCAACAAAAATATATATATATATAAACATCATCATGAGTCATTAGAGAAATGCAAATCAAATCTACATTGAGATACCATCTCTTGCCAGTTAGAATGGCTATCATTAAAAAGTCAGGAGACTTCAGGTGCTGGAGAGGATGTGGAGAAATAGGAATGCTTTTACAGTGTTGGTGGGAGTGTAAATTAGTTCAACCATTGTGGAAGACAGTGTGGTGATTCCTCAAGGATCTTCAAATAGAAATATCATTTGATCCAGCAATCTCATTACTGGGGATATACCCAAAGGATTATAAATCATTCTATTATAAAGATACATGCACATGTGTGTTTATTGCAGCACTGTTCACAATAGCAAAGACTTGAAACCAACCCAAATGCCCATCAATGATAGGCTAAAGAAAATGTGGCACATTTACTGTATGGAATACTATGCAGCCATAAAAAAGGATGAGTTTATGTCCTTTGCAGGGACATGAATGAAGCCGGAAACCATCATTCTCCACAAACTAGCACAAGAAGAGAAAACCAAACACCATATATTCTCTTATAAGTGGATGTTGAACAATGAGAACATATGGACACAGGGAGGGGAACATCACACACTGGGGCCTGTCAGAAGGTGGGGGACTAGGAGAGCAATATCAGGGGGGTGGCGGAATAGGGGAGAGATAGGATTAGGAGAAATACGTAATGTAGATGATGGAGTGATGGATGCAGCAAGCCAGCATAGCGCATTTATACCTATGTAACAAACCTGCAAGTTCTTCACATGTACCCTAGAACTTATAATAATAATAAAAATAATAATAATAAAATGGAGGATTTGGAAAGGACCTAAAAGAACCAAGCAACTGTCAGATTTCCTAAGTACTTTTAACCTCTCTGAGTGTGCTCATTTTATTATTCCTCTTCTTTACTCCTTTGGATGATTAGCTGTTAAACAATTAAAATAAAAAGATCTGTGTTCTGTCGTGGATACAGAAAGCAAAAGGGAAGGACTACATCTGAGTTCTTAGCAAGACTCATGGAGAGAGGGGACCCCACCCCCAACCCGTTGCACCAAACACATATAAAAAGTAAGAAGTTAAACAGCATCATCCAATGAGAAAAGATTCCAGGGTCAGGTAGAACAGAAGACATAAAAGGAAGAATGCCAGAGCCCTTGGGACAATGTGGACCATATTGTGGGGGATGTCGGGTCACAGCAATGAGAAACGCACAATCCACAGGACTGCTGATTCTTCTTCTGCCTTCCCCTTTGCAGATGGTAAGAATGGGGTTGTGCTAGGCAAAGCACCACCATAAGCATACGCCAGACCAGCAGGGTCATGTTCAACAAAATGTTTTAAACTGACTTTGTCTTGAAGAAGACATAACCAAAACATTTCTCCTTATTCAGAGAATTTGATAATGAATGTCCAGGCATTTATTCTTCTCTGGTTCTGTGAGCCCATCAGGCCAAGCCAAATATTGTCCCCTTAAGCTAAATAACTAATGGGGTTCCCCACAACTTGGTGTGTTAAACAATTTCAAAATCAAAGTAAAACAAGTAACAGAACAGAAAAATAGATAAAAGGAGAAATTACTTGAGTCACCACATAGAAACGTTTCCTACAACGAAGGTCTGTTTTTTTTGTTTGTTTGTTTGTTTGTTTGTTTTTTGTTGTTGTTGTTGTTTTTTTAAATCTCCATCTCCAGAACAAGCCCTCATAGGGTAAAGGAAATAAAAAATAAATAAATAAATAAATGATTTGTGTGTATTGCTTATATTCAGACATTTACATCTGGAATATCTATTGAAACTACAACAAAATGACCTCAGAAACCTGGATAAACACTGCAATTTTAAAAATAATGACTGCTACTTCTAAACCAATCTCAGAGGCAACAAGGCGTACAGCATTGCAAGGAGTCACTCTGCGGCTCATAAAAGCAATCCTGCGTTATGAAAATGGGTGATACAAACAAGCACACATTCTCTATTTCTGAAGCATCCAGTTCCTGGATTTTATTAGTATTATGTTAACTGGATTAGTATTTATGTTAGTATTTATGTTAACCTTTTTAAGTGACACCGTATTAGCTAAATTTGTTTTTCTCTTTGTCACATTTTTCTTATGTCACATTTCCATTGCTACAGTACAGAAACACCATGCTAGTAATTACATGCTCCTTAACTGTGTGTTCCTTCTCTGTTACAGGTTAATTCTTCTGATCATTGTCATAAAAATCAGGAAAATCAGACTTGTGTTGGTGGAAATATAAGAAGAATGTTGAAAATGTCTGTCATCAATCCTAGATGTCCTGTTTGCTGAGATTCATAAAGCTGAAAGAGAATTTCACGAAACCATTTGGGAATTTTTAAAACAGAATTTTACATGGTCTGATATCATTTACTAATGTTCCAGAAGGGCAAATTATCTGAGCAAATAGGTAGTTTCTCCTGAGCTCCTATAGTTATTACTGATAAGACAGTACTAACTTTTGTGTGAGAGAGTACACTGTTTACACAGCAAAGGAATTCTCATGTACGCTTTGTGAGTACCAGGAAACAAGTGTCACACACCACTGAACACTTCCAATAATTTTTCTATCAAAAGAGATAGCTACCAAAATTTCAACCAATCAAAAACATTAAAACACTTATGAAACATATGAGTGTAGTCATTATTGTTTCTTACATGTTCTGGTGATAGAATATGCAATATTCTATCTAAAATAAAATATACTCAAAGTCCGCTTTCTGCATGGTGGATCTTACCACACATGATCCTGCCCAGTTGCTCTTCAATTAGAAAATTACTTTATTATTTGGTCTACCAAATACTGTTTGTCTTGAGGAAACTGAAATAGTCTGCAATCATTTGATTCAGCCCCCTTGCTGCTCAGATATCCATATTTAAATAATCCAAATTATGTAGTTGTTCATCTAATTTTTAAAGCCCTTCAAAAACAGGAATCTTATAATCTCTTCATTGTAATAAGATGCTTCCTTCATCTAAATTTACCTTTTCTGTTTACCATTAAACCCACTTCAGTGAAAGTAGATCTTGTCACGGCAACAGATAGACTTTTTGTTCATTGATAAAGAATTGACAACACATAATAGGGAGCAAAGAAACAGCACTAGGAAATAAAGATAAATATTAAGACTATCTCATGAACACACGGCCTACAGCAGTGATTCTCAAACTTAGCCTGTAACAGAACCACTTGGAGAACATATTAAACAGACTATCGACCCCAGCCCCAGAGTTTCTAATTTAGTAAGTCTGAGATAATATGATGCCTAAAAATGTTGCATTTCTATAAACTTCCCAGTGATGTTAATGTTGTGGTCTGGGGACCACATTTTGAGAACAACTGACCTATAATATTTATTCCTGCAAAAAGCACTAACCTCCTGAGACACCCCTCAAAAAATGTGTACAGTGTAAAGATATGTAATGTTTTTATTTTTCATTTTACCTAGAAACATTTTTTTTTACATGCTATAGGGATTAGGTCTGTAACATTTGTTTCCCTCATGATGGAGCTAATTGCGCTCATCCAAAAAGACCCAAAGAGTGTTAAATGGTTATTGCCCAAACTGGAATGTCATCTTTCTAGGTATTTACATTTCAAGGAGGAATAAGCAGGCCTCAGAACTAGGAGACATTTCTTGGTGGTAAAAACCAAGACACACAGGGCATTCTGGATGCTGGAGAGATTTTGCTAATAAACCAAAGAGTTGGAGTAAGGATTCAAGTCTATTATGTTTCCAGAGAGGCCCTTTCAGGAGGGGAAGGGACTGCTCTCTCCTTCCCCATTTAAGCAGGTAAAAATCATTTTTCTTGTTTTTTGTTTGTTTGTTTGTTTTTAACCTCTGGAGTCTTCAGCTACTCTAGTAGAACATTTGGCCTGGCTTTTATCACATCATCCCAGAGGTGAAGTCTGGGGCAGCAGGAGCTGACATGCTGAAGAAATCTCTTTCTGATCCAGTATGCCTTGTGTGTGCACTCAGGATTAGTTAATAAAAATTAATATTAAAAACCCAATGGCAGCCCAGCCCTAAATCACCTCTGCTGTGATTAGGATGCCTAACATCTTCTGATAAGAATCAAGATTGCACCCAATTCATTCTGTAAAAAGAGTATTAAATTGTATGCAAATGATTTCTATCTGGTGGAAAAAAAGCCCATATGTTATCATTTATTGCCTTTAAGGCCATTAACAAGTTTCCAATCTAACTTAGCAATCTCATCTTAGCATTCTTTTATTGAATTTCCTATAAATACCCAGTTTCTTGGAATCAGCTTTCTATATTACTGATTAGTGCAGTAATTGATGAGTGAAATTGTTGACAGGTGCTTATATTTGTATGAGTTATGTTTTGACCTATTTGAAAAATAATTATACCAGAGGGTCTAACAGTCATCATGCCAACAAAGCATCTAGAAGGTATAGGGGATCCTATATATATTCTGTGCTGTGTTTGCTTCTCTGCCAGCTACTCATGGAAATTCTGTCTCTTCTCTTGAAAAAAAAAAAAAAAAAAAAAAAAAAAAAAAAAAAAAAGACAGTTTACTTGAGATAGCACCATCATCTCTTCTCTAATATTAATATGCACTTTACCCTGCTTGAAATTGGAGTAAAGCAACTCTTGGAGCCACTCTTTGACAAAAGAGTCTCCCAGACTCTCTAGATAGCATAACTCCAGGAACTCCTGGTACTTCCCACAAAATTCCATTTAAATGATACCCTTTGAGGTTGTACAATGTGGGTGGCTCTGAATTAGTCCCACTGGGTCTTCGGACAGAATTATTAAAATATATTTTAAACATACTCTGAGTTTTTAATTGTATAAATAACTGCTCATCTAGAGGATAAAGGGCCTACCTAGGTCCACATCTAGAATTATATAATTCACGAGGAAAGGGGAGGTTATGGGCTGCTTAAACTTATACAATGAGCCTCAGCCGATTCCATTTTTCTTGCTTGTATGGAGAAAGCCACTTCCTTCTCTGTATAAATAGATGCATTTAGTCATTTCTTGACTGTCCAGCACTAAAGAAGCACAGACGGCCAGAAAGACATGGCAAGCCCAGCTATCTCTAAGTCTCATTCCTTTCCAGAGCACCTTTGCCTCAGAAGCAAGTTCTGGTCCTTCCATCCAGCTATACAGGTATACATGGTCCATAGCGTAACCACCCTTGGTAGAAATGATTTTGCTGAATTGTTGCTGTGGGTGAAGCCATTGACCTATGTTGAGATGTGCACAATCAACAAAGCACCACAGAAAAGCTCTGTCAAAAATGTCATTCATTATATCACATGATGACATTTCTATTAAGACTTCAGAAAATACTTGCCTGTCCCCAGCCTCAGGAATACTGCTGCATCTCCAAAGGCACAAATACATTTGTATCTTTTGTACACCTCACCCCACATATCTCTTTTCTGAATGGCTGCTACAATCTCTTACTCAAACTTGAGGCCCTTTTGGGTCTTTGTGATTGGCATTTTTAAAATTAAAGTCAATCCTTGGTTCATTCCAATATCCATACCTTTGTATTGCTTTATCTTTTAACATTTATTATTTGATATTATGCCGTTAAAGAAAAGGAGCATCTTCTCACTGTTTACCTTCTTCCTTATTTCTTGTTTTTCTTGTGGTTGTTACCCCTCTTCTATGCCTGGATTTATTTACATTCTCCCCAACCCCTACCCCAACCCCCATACATACCTGTAAACATTAGACCTGTCTGGAATAAGGCAAGCAGTAGAAAGAATTGTAAATTTTCTAAGTCCAGGATTTAGTATACTCACCATTTGTTAACCTATGCCCTAATAACTCCACATATTATTCATCTATGATTCTTCCTTTCCTTATTTCCCAATGATTTCCCCAGTTTTATCATAAACATATAAACACTAATCAGTGGCTTATCCAATATTCAGTGATATTTTTAAAATAAATACATTTCTTGGTATCTGGTAGTTATTCAAAAGTTGCTAAGCAACTGGGAATAAGACTTGATTAATGGCAATTGTTCATTTAGGGTAAGTGGTTTTTTGAATTAGTAGGCAGTAATTTTTATATTCAAGTATCTGTGAAGGCAAAAGTAAAATTTATTACTTCAGAGTATGTTTCTGAGTGTGTTTTAAACTTTCACTGACTACCATGAACATGTGAAGTACTATAAACAACAGCATTAGATATAGCCCATGGGGCATGCTGCCTAAACTGGTCATTTTCCTGCCTCTGTCTAATATAATTCTGCCCATTTGGTCTATCCTGTTAATTTAGTTTTTATTTGTCATCTTTTATTATTATTTTCAAAGGCCCATACCTATTAGGAAATATTCCCAAGTAGTTCTATTCATATGAAGAAAAGAAAAAGCTAATTTACTGAAAATATCTGAATCCCAATTGTGTTATAAATTCTGAGCTTTCTCTAATAATGTCTCAGTACAATTTAATAGCCTTTTATTTGTTTTAATGTTGCAAATCCAGATGTTAAACGTTTTGTTTTACTTTTTGTTACCTCCAGAAATTCAGAGATCATTCCTTTCAGGTATGCATTTTTAAGTGCATTATAATTTCTTGTGTATTAAGATTTCTCATGTAAGTGTTAGGACAGGGTGAAGGTTACTCTTTTCCCCAAATGTCTGTGATATTGAATTACACACAATAATGAGAGCTACCTAAATCATTGTTGACTGTGAAAGAAAAGCATGCCTTCCAGTGCCCACTTCCATCATTCAGAGCGCCTCCACTGGCCTCACAATGCTTACTCTATGTTGCTACAGTTTCAACTTTCCCTGACCTATGTCCCCTTGCAGCTTTCCACAATCTTTGATACATATGCAGACAATGTAAGTGAGAAGAATCATTAACATCAAACATGGGAAAAGATGGGGAAGCAATAATTCTTCTTATTTAAACTGCACAAAAGCTCACAAGACAATCAGAGAGAAAAAGATCACACAGCTCAGATACAAATTTGTATAACTTCCCACAGCAGAGCAACAGTATAAAATGTGAAGTATAACCCATCCCCTTTTCCTGAAACTGGTGATTCCCTAACCCTTCCAAGTTCTAGGACTGGATAAACAATTGGTGCTTGTCATTGGCTAGTTCTGACAATTCCAGATAAGTTAGAGCCCTTTGTATGTGATTTCTTTTTGGAGAATTCCAAAAGAGTGGCCAAAATCTAGGAACCCCCTGAGGACATCTGAGACACCCTAAATTATCAAAAGAGTTTCTATTCTGGTAAAATGTTCACTCTCCCAACCTTGCTTCACTTCATGGCAGTTACAAGCTCATTAAAAAGCTTCCGTTTTATACCTGGCATATACGGGCTATATATATTTACCTTTCAAAACCCCATTGCATAAAATAAAATGAAAACAATACAAAACAAAACAAACAAACAAAAAAACTCCTTTGCTTTCTATTTGTTTACTGGAGCTGTTATAACATGACCACACATTTGGTAGCTTAAAACAGTAATAATCGATTCCTTCACAATTCTGGAAGGCAGAAGTCTGAAATAAATATCGCTAGGAAGAATTCAAGATTCCAGCAGTGCCATGCTCCCTCTGGAAGAGAAGCAGCTGTTCCTCACCTCTTCCCGCTTCTAATGGCTGCCAGCATTCCTTGGTTTGGGGCTGCATCATTCCAATTCGCCTCATGATCCAATTTTCTTCTCCCCTTTATGATTACATTTTGAGTTTGCAAGTCCTTTAGTTCACTGAGTAGACTTTGCATTAATTTTTAGTTTTCAGTCCTGTGTCACGCTCCTCTCCTGCATTCTACTTTGTGATCATAACTCTGGTATCCTTCTGATTTTATTTCTCTACAGAATAGCCTCTGCTTTCCTGTTGAATTTAGGGATAGAAGCTAGGTCCATGCAGTGGTCCACTTTTTGTTTCCATCTGTCTCTTCCTTTATTCTATTGTAGTAGTCCCCACTGCTCCATCCACCTTAATTTTCTAAAAAGTTGTGCTTTCTTGGACTCTGGTGATTCCCCTCTTGACATTGTTTTAGGCATGTGCTAGGCTGAATAATGGCTCCTTTCAAAGGTAACCTTAAACCCTCCCAAGACTAAACCAGGAAGAAGTTGAATCCCTGAATAGAGCAATAACAAGGTCTGAATTTGAAGCAGCAATTAATAGCCTACCAACCAAAAAAAAAAAAAATCCAGGACCTGATGGATTCACAGCCAAATTCTATCAGAGTTACAAGGAGGAGCTGGTACCATTCCTTGGGAAACTATTCCAAACAATACAAAAAAAGAGGGAATCTTCCTTAACTCATTTATTTAACCAACACCATCCTGATACCAAATCCAGGCAGAGATACAACTAAAAACCAAAATTTCAGGCTAATATCCATGAAAACATTGATGTGAAAATATTCAATAAAATACTGGAAAACCAAATACAACAGCACATCAAAAAGCTTATCCATCACGATGAATTGGCTTAATCCCTGGGATGCAAGACTGGTTTAACATAGGCAAATATATAAAAGTACTCCATCACATAAACGGAACCAAATACAAAAGCCACGTGATTATTTCAATAGATGCAGAGAAGGCCTTTGACAAAATTCAACAGCCCTTTATGCTAAAAATTCTCATTAAACTAGGTATCAATGGAACATATCTCAAAATAATAAGAGCTATTTATGACAAACCAGCAGCCAATATCATACTGAATGGGCAAAAACTGGAAGCATTCCCTTTGAAAACTGGCACAAGGCAAGAATGCCCTCTCTCGCCACTCCTATTCTACATGGTATTGGACGTTCTGGCCAGGGCAATCAGGCAAGAAAAAGACATAAACGGTGTTCAACTAGGAAAAGAGGAAGTCAAATTGTCTCTAAGCTAATAAGCAACTTCACCAAAGTCTCAGGATACAAAATCAATATGCATAAATCACAATTATTCCTATGCATCAATAACAGACAAACAGAGAGCTAAATCATGAGCAAACTCCCATTCAAAATTGCTGCAAAGAGAATAAAATACCTAGGAATACAACTAAGAAACGATGTGAAGGACCTATTCAAGGAGAACTACAAACCACTGCTCAAGGAAATACGAGAAGACACAAACAGATGGAAAAACATTCCATGCTTAGGTTACGAAGAATCAATATCATGAAAATGGCCATACTGCCCAAAGCAATTTATAGATTCAATGCTATCCCCATCAAGCTACCACTAATATTCTTCACAGAACTAAAAAAAAGAAAAAAAAAAAAAAAAAAAAAAAAAAAAAAAAAAAAAAAAAAAAAAAAAAAGAAAAACCACCTTAAACTTCTTATGGAACCAAAAAAGAGCCCACATAGCCAAGACAATTCTAAACAGAAAAACAAAGCTGGAGACATCATGCTACCTGACGTCAAACTATACTACAAGGCTACAATAATCAAAACAGCATGGTACTGGTACTAAAACAGACATTTAGTCCAATGGAACAGAACACAGGCCCCGGGAGTAACACCACAAATCTACAAGCATCTGATTTTTGACAAACTGGACAAAAACAAGCAATGGGGAAAGGATTCTCTATTGAATAAATAGTGTTGGGAAAACTGGCCAGCCATATGCAGAAAGCTGATACTGGAACCCTTTCTTACACCTTAAACAAAAATTACCTCCAGATAAATTAAAGATTTAAACATAAGGGCTGGAACTCCTGCAAGACAGAGTCACACATTTCCCTGAAAAAGAGGTGGCTGAAGGCAGGCAGCCAGGTGATCTGGCTCAGCAGGTCCCACCCCCACAAAGACAAGCAATCTGAAATGCACTGGCTTGAGAGTGTCACAGCCAGAGCAGCAGTTTGAGCTCAATCCCAAATGGTTGAGCTCTGTGGGGGGAAGGGTTTCCACCATTACTGAGGCAGTCCGCCATTACCAAGGCAGTTCTAACCTTACCTGTGTAAACAAAACCACAAGGAGGTTTACACAACAGCTGGTCAGAACGCACAGCAGCTCAGCAATGCCTCTACAGGCAGACTGTGACTAGACTCCCTTCTTGCTGAGCAGGGAATCTCTGAAAATAGGCAGCAGCACATCAGGGACTTATAAATAAAGACCCACCTTCCTGGGACAGAGAACCTGGGAAAAGATATGGTTGTGAGTTTTGCTGCAGCAGATGGAAACATCCCTGCCCAGCAGCTCTCATGGAACAATGGAGCTTCCAGCATAGCACTTGAGATCTGATAAGCAATACACTGCCTCCTCAAGTGGCTCCCTGACCCCTGTATATCCAAAGAGGCCCCTCACAAAGGAGAACTCTGGCTGACATCTGGCAGGCACCCTTTTGGGATGAAGATACCAGAAGAAAGAACAGGGGGCAACCCTTACTGTTCTGCATCCCCCACAGGTGATTCCCAGGCAAGTAGGATCTGAAGTAGACCTCCAGCAGTCCTGCAGCAGAGAGGCCTGACTGTTAGAAGGAAAACTAAAAAATAGAAAGAAATACTTTCAACATCAACAGAAAGGTCATCCACTCAGAGACCCCATCCGAAAGTCACCAACTTCAAAGACCAAAGGTAGATAAATCCACATGGATGGGAAGAAACCAGTGCAAAAAGAAGGAAATCACCAAAAATCAGAACGCCTCTCCTCCTCCAAGGGATCACAACTCCTCACCAGCAAGGGAACAAAACTGGGTGGAGAATGAGTTTAATGAATTTACAGAAGCAGGCTTCAGAAGGTGGGTAATAACAAACTTCTCTGAGCTAAAGGAGCATGATTTAACCCAATGCAAATAAACTAGGAACACTGAAAAAGTTTAGATGAAATGCTAACTCAAATAACTAGCTTAGAGAAGAACATAAACAATTTGATGGAGCTGAAAAACACAGCACGAGAACTTCACCAAGGGTATGCAAGTTGCAATAGCCAAATTGATCGAGAAGAAGAAAGGATATCAGATATTGAACACAAACTCAATGAAATAAAACAAGAAGGAAAGACTAGAGAATAAAGAGTGAAAAGAAATGAACAAAGCCTCCAAGAAACATGGGATTATGTGAAAAGACCTAACCTACATTTAATCAGTGTACCTGAATGTGATGGGGAGAATGAATCCAAGCTGGAAAACATTTTTCAGGATATTATCCAGGAGAACTTCCCCAACCTAGAAAGACAGTCCAACATTCAAATCCAAGAAGTACAGAGAACACCACAAAGATATTCCTCAAGAAGAGCAACCCCAAGACACATAATCGTCAGATTCACCAGGGTTGAAATGAAGAAAAAAATGCTGAGAACAGCCAGAGAGAAAGGTTCAGTTACCCACATAGGGAAGCCCATCAGACTCACAGTGGATCTCTCTGCAGAAACCCGACAAGCCAGAAGACAGTGGGGGCCAATATTCAACATCCTTAAACAAAAGAACTTTCAACCCAGAATTTCGTATGCAGCCAAACTAAGCTTTATAAGCAAAGGAGAAATAAAATCCTTTATGAACAAGCAATTGCTGAGAGATTTTGTCACCACCAGGCCTGCCTTACAAGAGCTCCTGAAGGAAGCACTAAATAATCATAAGGAATAACCAGTACCAGCCGCTGCAAAACTGTACCAAATGGTAAAGACCATCGACACAATGAAGAAACTACATCAACTAATGGGCAAAACAACCACCTGGTATCAAAATGGCAAAACAAATTCTCACATAACAATATTAACCTTAAATATAAACAGGCCAAATCCCCCAATTGAAAGACACAGACTGGCAAATTGGATAAAAAGTCAAGACCAATTGGTGTGCTGTATTCAGGAGAACCACCTCAGGTGCAAAGACACACTAGACTCAAAATAAAGGGATAGAGGAAGATTTACCAAGCAAATGGAGATAAAGAGAGAGGAAAAAAAAAGCAGGGGTTGCAAACCTCATCTCTGATAAAACAAACTTTAAGCCAACAAAGATCAAAAGAGACAAATAAGGGCATTACATAATGGTAAAGGAATCAATGCAACAAGAAGAGGTAACTATCCTAAATACATATGCACCCAATACAGGAGCACCCAGGTACATAAAGCAAGTGCTTAATGATGTATGAAGAGACTTAGCCTTCCACAATTTAATAGTGGGAGACTTTAACACCCCACTGTCAATATTAGACAGATAAATGAGACAGAAAATTAAGAAGGATATTCAGGACTTGAACTTAGCTCTGGACCAAGCAGACCTAATAGACATCTACAGAACTCTCCACCCCAAATCCACAGAATATACATTCTTGTCAGTACATCACACTTACTCTAAAATTGACCATGTAATTGGAAGTAAATCACTCCTCTGTAAATACAAAAGAACAGAAATTATAACAACCAGGCTTTCAGACCACAGTGCAATCAAATTAGAACTCAGGATTAAGAAACTCCCTCAAAACTGCACAATTACATGGAAACTGAACAACTTGCTCCTGAATTACTAGTGGATAAATAATTAAATGAAGGCAGAAATAAGAATATTCTTAGAAACCAATGAGAACAAAGACACAACATACAGGAATCTCTGGAACACATTTAAAGCAGTGTCTAGAGGGAAATTCATAACACTAACTGGCCATATGAGAAGTGAGGAAAGATCTAAAATTGACACCCTATTATCAAAATTAAAAGAACTAGAAGAGAAACATCAAACAAATTCAAAAGCTAGCAGAAGACAAGAAATAACTAAGATCAGAGCCGAACTGAAGGAGATAGAGACACAAAAGACCCTTCAAAATCAATAAATCCAGGAGCTGGTTTTTTGAAAAGATCAACAAAATAGATCCCTAGTCTCTCACTAATAAAAAAGAAAAGACAGAAGAATCAAACAGATGCAATAAAAAATGATAAAGGAGATATCACTATCGATTCCGTAGAAATACAAACTACTATCAGAGATTACCATAAACAATTCTATGCACAGAAATCAATAAATCTAGAAGAAATGGACAAATTCTTGTACACTTGCCCCCTCTCAAGACTAAACCAGGAAAAAATTGAATCCCTGAATAGACTAATAACAAGGTCTGAAGTTGAGGCAGCAATTAATAGCCTACCAACCAAAAAAACTTCAGGTCCAGGTGGGTTCATAGCCGAATTCTAACAGACCTACAAAGAAAAGCCAGTACCATTCTGTCTGAAATTATTCTAAACAATACAAAAAGAGGGAATCCTCCCTGACTCATTAAATGAGACCATCATCATCCTAGCAGAGATATAACTAAAAAAGTAAATTTCAGGCCACTATTTATGATGAATATTGATGCAAAAATCTTCAATCAAATACTGACAAACTGAATGCAACAGCACATAAGAAAGTTTATCCATCACAATCAAGTTGGCTTCATCCATGGGATGCAAGCCTGGTTCAACATATGCAAATCTATAAACATAATCCACCACATAAACAGAATCAAAGACAAACAACACATGATTATTTCAATAGATGCAGAGAAGGCCATCAACAAAATTCAACAATGCTTTATGCTAAAAACTTTCAATAAACTAGATATCAATGGAATGTATCTCAAAATAATAAAAGCTATTTATGACAAGCCCACAGCCAATATTATAATGAATGGGCAAAAACTGGAAGCAATCACTTTGAAAACTGACACTAGACAAGGGTGTCCTCTCTCATCACTCCTATTCAATATAATATTGGAAGTTCTAGCCAGAGTAATCAGGCAAGCAAAAGAAACAGAGGGTATTCAATTAGGAAAAGAGGAAGTCAATTTGTCTCTATTTGCAGGTGACATATTTAGAGAACCCCATCATCTCAGCCTAAAATCTCCATAAGATGATATACAACTTCACCAAAGTCTCAGGATACAAAATCAATGTGCAAAAATCACAAGCATTCCTATACACCAATAACAGACAAACATAGAGCCAAAGCATGAGTGAACTCCCATTTACAATTGCTACAAAGAGAATAAAATACCTAGGAATACCATTCACAAATGATGTGAAGGACCTCTTCAAAGAGAACTACAAACCATTGCTAAAGGAAATAAGAGAGAACACAAACAGATGGAAAAACATTCCATGTTCATAGTTTGGAATAATCAACATCGTGAAAATGGCCATACTCCTCAAAGTAATTTATAGATTCAATGCTATTCCAATCAAACTACCACTGACCTTCTTCACAGAACTGGAAAAAAAAAACATTTTAAATTTCATATGGAACCACAACAGAGCCCACAGAGCCAAGACAATTCTAAGCAAAAAGAACAAACCTGGAGGAATCATGCTACCTGACTTCAAACTATACTGCAAGGCTGTAATTAAAACAGCATGGTACTGATACCAAAAGAGAGATATAGACCAATGAAACAGAACAGAGGTTAGAAGTAATGCCACACATCTACAACCAGCTGATCTTTGACAAACCTGACAAAAACAAGCAATAGAGAAAGGATTCCTGTTTAATAAATGGTGTTGGGATAAATGGCTAGCCATGTGCAGAAAACTGAAACTGGACCCCTTCCTGACACCTTACACTAAAATTAACTACAGATGGATCAAAGATTTAAACATAAGAATTAACGCCATAAAAACCCTAGAAGAAAATCTAGGCAATACCCTTCAGGACATAGGTATAGGCAAGGACTTAATAACTAAAACACCAAAACAATGGCAATAAAAGCCAAAATAGACAAATGGGATCTAACTGAACTTAAGAGCTTCTGCACAGCAAAAGAAACAATCATTAGAGTGAACTGGCAACCAACAGAATGGGAAAAAAGTTTTGCAAGCTACCTATCTAACAAATGGCTCATATCCAGAACCTACAAAGAACTTAAATATCCAAGAACAAAACAAAGAGCCCCATCAAAAAGTGGTTGAGAGATATGAACACTTTTCAAAAGAAGATATTTATGAGGTAAACAAACATGAAAAAAATGCTTATCATCACTCGTCATTAGAGAAATGCAAATCAAAACCACATTGAGATATCATCTCACACATGTTAGAAAGTCGATCATTAAAAATCATTAGACAACAGATGCTGAAGATGAGGTAGAGAGATAGGAACGCTTTTACAGTGTTGGTGGAAGTGTAAATTAGTTCAACCATTGTGGAAGACAATGTGGCAATTCCTTAAGGATCTAGAAATAGAAATACCATTTGACCCAGCTGTCTCATTATTGGGTATATGCTGAAAGGATTATAAATCGATATATTATAAAACACATGCACACATATGTTCATTGTGGCACTGTTTACAATAGCAAAGACTTGGAACCAACCCAAATGCCCATCAAAGATAGAGCGGATAATGAAAATATGGCACATATACACCATGGAATACTATGCAGTCATTAAAAAAAACATGAGTTCATGTCCTGCAGGGACGTGGATGAAGCTGGAAACTATCATTCTCAGCAAACTGACAAAAGGACAGAAAACCAAACATTGCATATTCTCATTCATAAGTGGGTGTTGAAAAATGAGAACACATAGACACAGAGAAGGGAACATCACACACTGGGGTCTGTTTGGGGGGGCTGTAAGGCTAGGGGAGTTATAGCAGAGTGTGGGGAGATTGGGAAGGGACAACATTATGAGAAATACCTAATGTAGGTGAAGGGGGATGGAGGCAGCAAACCACCATGGCATGTGTATGCCTATGTAACAATACTGCAAGATCTGCACATGTACCCTAGAACTTAAAGTAAAAACAACAACAACAAAAAGTTTTAAACGTAAGACCTAACACCATAAAAACCCTAGAAGAAAATGTAGGCAATACCATTCAGGACATAGGCATGGGCAAGGAGTACATGATGAAAACACCAAAAGCAATGGCAACAAAAACCAAAATAGATACATAGGATCTAACTAAACTTAAGAGCTTCTGGACAGCAAATGAAACTATCATTAGAGTTAACTGGCAACCAACACAATGGGAAAAAAGTTTTGCAATCTACCCATCTGACAAAGGGCTAATATCTAGAATCTACAAAGAACTTAAACAAATTCAAAAAGCAAACAACCACACCAAAAAGTAGGCAAAGGATATGAATCCATACTTCTCAACAAGAGACATTTATGCAGCCAACAAACACACGAAAAAAAGCTCATCATTGCTGGTCATTAGAGAAATGCAAATCAAAACCGCATTGAGTTACCATCTCTCGCCAGTTATAATGGTGATCATTAAAAAATCAGGAGACAACAGATGCTGGAGAGGATGCAGAGAAATAGGAATGCCTTTACAATGTTGGTGGGAGTGTAAGTTAGTTCAGCCATTGTGGAAGACAGTGTGGTGATTCCTCAAGGATTTAGAACTAGAAATACCATTTGACCCATCAATCCCATTACTGGATATATACTCAAAGTATTATAAAACATTCAAGTATAAGGACACATGCATATGTATGTTTATTGTGGCACTGTTTACAATAGTAAAGACTTGGAACCAACCCAAATGCTCATCAGTGATAGGCTGGATAAAGAAAATATGGCACATATACACCATGGAATACTATGTAGCCATACAAATGAGTTCATGTCCTTGAAAGGGATATGGATGAAGCTGGAAACCATCATTCTCAGCAAACTGACACAAGAACAGAAAACCGAACACCGCATGTTCTCACTCAGAAGTGGGTTTTGAACAATGAGAATACATGGACACAGGGAGGGGAATATCACACACTGGGGGCTGCTGGGTGGTGGTGGGGCTAAGGGAGGGATAGCAGGGGGTGGGGTGATTGGGGAGGGATAGCGTTAGGAGAAATACCTAATGTAGGTGACGAGAGGGACAGATGTAGCAAACCACCAAGACATGTGTATATCTATATATCAAACCTGCAAGATCTGCACATGTACCCCAGTACTCAAAGTATAATAAAAATAAAAATGAAAAAAGAAATTTTGGTACAATGATCAGTCATAAGTATTCTTTGAATTGACAATACTTGTTAACCATTTTGTCATTGATATTTTCATTTTAGTAGCTAAATGTGAATTTTATATTACATTCATCAATGTCAGTATTTCATGTCAAATCAGCAGGAAATTTAAAAAGAACGATTCTGATTAATTATATTTTGGGTGACTCCCACACACAAAAAAAATGGTGTCTTTATAATTGTATTTGCCTTCTTATCAATGTATTTCTTTTAGGAAATTAACCTCTCTTGTGACTTGGCCTGAATGAATATTTTATCGTTCATTCACAATTTTGCAATGTCTAATGATTAGAACAATTTTCCATAGACTAGCTTCTAGCTATGTATATTTCAGGTCTTCCTTCTCCTCTACTTCTCACATACTTTTGGGGCCAGGTACCATAAGATACATTCATATGATGCCATGACCTTAGTTCTGCACCTTCATGCTGTGATAGAAAACAAACGAGTCAACATAATATGCAGAAGGAATATTTCCGGATGTCATCCTTAGATTAGAAGTGAAAGCAAAAATTCTGTACAAAGTGACTGTGAGCTATATAAATATTTCACACTAAAGCCAAACTAAATGTATCCACAATTAAAATTCTCCTTATTCAGATTCCCAACATGACTTCTACTCCTATGGTACTCAATTGTAGATATGTGATGGAAGAGAAGTCAGAGTAGAAAGTGATAAAAAAAAAAAAAAGAGAGAGAGAAAGGAAAGAAAGAAAGAAGGAAAGAGACAAAATTCTTAACAATTTTGGCTGAAAATACCTCTTATTGGTCTATTTATAGTTTCAACTTCTTCCTGGCTTAGTCTTGAGAGTGTGCAAGTGTCCAGAAATGTATCCATTTCTTCCACATTTACTGGTTTATGTGCATAGAGCTGTTTGTAGTAATCTCTGATGGTAGTTTAATTAATAGCCTACCAACCAAAAGAAGTCCAAGTCCAGATGTGTTCACAGCCAAATTCTACCAGACATACAAAGAGGAGCTGGTACCATTCCTGTTGAACCTATTCCAAACAATACAAAAAGAGGGAATCCTTCCCAGATCATTTTATGAGACCAACATCATCCTGATACCAAAACCTGGCATAGACAAAACAAAAAAACTACAGCCCAATATCCATGAAGAACATTGATGCAAAAATCCGCAATAAAATACTGGCAAACCAAATCCAACAGCACATCAAGAAGCTTTTCCACCATGATCAGATAGGCTTCATCCCAGGGATGCAAGGCTGTTTCAACATACACAAATCTATAAATGCCACATAAACAGAACCAAAGACAAAAACCACTTGATTATCTCAATAGATGCAGAGGAGGGCTTTGACAAAATTCAACAGCGCTTTATGTGGAAAAACTCTCAATAAAGTAGCTATCAATAGAAGGTACCTCAAAATAATAAAAGCTATTTACGACAAACCAACAGCCAATATCATACTGAATGGGCAAAAAGTGAAAGCATTCCCTTTGAAATCTGGCACTAGACAAGGATGCCCTCTCTCACCTCTCCTATTCAATATAGTATAGAAAGCTCTAGCCAGAGCAATTAGGCGAGAAAAAGAAATAAAGTGTATTCAATTGGGAAAAGAAGTCAAATTGTCCCTATTTGCAGATGACATGATGATATATTTAGAAGACCCCCTCGTTTCAGCACAAAACCACCTTAAGCTGATAAGCAAATTCAGCGAAGTCTCAGGGTACAAAATAAATGTGCAGAAATCACGAGGATTCCTATACACAAACAACAGACAAACAGAGAGCCAAATCATGAATAAACTCCCATTAACAATTGCTACAAAGAGAATACAATACCCAGGAATACAACTAACAAAAGATGTAAGAGATCTCTTCAAGCAGAACTACAAACCAGTGATGAAGGAAATAAGGGAGAACACAAACAGATGGAAAAACCTTCCATGCTCATGGCTAAGAAGAATCAATATTGTTAAAATGGTCACACTACCCAAAGTAATTTATATATTCAATGCTATCCCCATCAAATTACCATTGACCTTCTTCATAGAACTGGAAAAACAACTTTAAACTTCATATGGAACAAAAAAAGAACCCACAGAGTCAAGACAATCCTAAGCAAAAAGAACAAAGCTGGCGGCATCATGCTACCTAAATTCAAACTATACTACAAGGCTACAGTAATCAAAACAGCATGGTACTGGTACTAAAACGGAAACATAGACCAATGGAAAAGAACAGAGGCCTCCAGAGCAACACCACACATCTACAACCATCTGATTTTTGACAAACCTGACAAAAACAAGCAATGGGGAAAGGATTCCCTGTTTAATAATTGATGGGAAAACTGGCTAGCCATATGCAGAAAGATGAAACTGGACCCCTGCCTTACACCTTACACAAGAGTAACTCCAGATAGATTAAAGATTTAAACATAAGAACTAACACCATAAATACCCTAGAAGAAAACCGAGGCAAAACCATTCAGCACAGGCACAGGCAACGACTTCATGAGTAAAACACCAAAAGCAATGGCAACAAAAGCCGTATTAGACAAATGGGATCTAATTAAATTTAAGAGTTTCTGCACAGCAAAAGAAACAATCATTAGAGTGACATGGCAACCAACAGAATGGGAAAAAAGTTTTGCAATCTACCCATCTGACAAAGGGCTAATATCTAGAATCTGCAAAGAACTAAAACAGATTTACAAGAAAAAAACAAACAAACCCATTCAAAGGTGGGCAAAGGATATGAACACTTTTCAAAAGAAGACATTTATGCAGCCAACAAACATATGAAATAATGCTCATCATTATTGGTCATTAGAGAGATGCAAATGAAAACCACTTGAGATACAATCTCACGCCAGTTAGAATGGCAATCATTAAAAAATCTGGAGACAACAGATACTGAAGAGGATATGGAGAAAAACGAACACTTTTAGACTACTGGTGGGAGTACAAATTAGTCCAACCATTATGGAAGACAGTGTGGTGATTCCTCAAGGATCTGGAAATAGAAATACCATTTGACCGAGCAACCCCATTACTGGGTATACACCCAAAAGATTATAAATCATTCTATTATAAAGGCACATGCACATGTATGTTTGTTGCTGTGCTGTTTACAATAGCAAACATCTGAAACCAACCCAAATGTCCATCAATGATAGACCGGACAAAGAAAATGTGACACATATACACCATGGGATAGTATGCAGCCATAAAAAACGATGAATTCATATCCTTTGTAACGACATGGATGTATCTAGAAAGCATCATTCTCAGCCAACTGACACAATAACAGAAAACCAAACACCACATGTTTTCATTTATAAATGGGTGATGAACAATGAGAACACTTGGGCACAGGGAAGGAAATAACACTCACTGGGCTAGGTGGGGGTGGGTGGATGGAAGGGGAGGGGAGGGATGGGAGGGTGGGGAGGATGGAGAGGGATAACACTGGAAGAAATGCCTGATGTAGGTGTCGGGGATTGAGGGGGATGGAGACAGCAAACCACCATGGCAAGTATGTCCCTATGCAACAATCCTGCAGGATGCAGGATGTGCACATGTACCCAGGAGCCCAAATTAAAA
>NW_016107389.1:2987982-3023295 GCF_001604975.1 Cebus imitator | reverse complement strand
GTGTGTGTGTGTGTGTGTGTGTGTGTGTGTGTGTCTGTGTGTCTGTGTGTTTGTGTGTGTATGTGTGTGGGTAATGGAATTGTTTGTATATGTGTATTTCTATATGAACACCTTATATACAGCACCTTCTAAGTCTTTGAAAGAGATCTGTGCAAGCTTATGCTCCATTAACTTCAAGGTGAACCTGACTCTGTCCAGCACTTTATAATTCTATCAATTAATCTCTAATTTTAAGGAAGAGAGGAGTTGTAGTGGGAGCCTTCCCAAAGTCTCTAACATTTTACACACATAGAGCTTCTTCTATTTCTTGTTTGTCTTAATTTTTTAAATTTTTAACTTATATTTTAGGTTCAGGGGTACAGGTAGAGGTTACATAGGTAAACTCATGTCAGAAGGGTGTGTTGTACAGATTATTTTGTCATCCAGTTACTAAGCCTAGTGCCCAACAGTTTTTTTTTCAGATCCTCTCCCTCCTCTTACCCTCCACACTCAAGTAGGCCCCACTGACTATTGTTCCTCTCTTTGTGTTCACGTCTTATCATTTAGGTCCCACTTTTAAATGAGAACATGTGGTATTTGGTTTTCTGTTTCTGCATTAGTTTGCTAAAGATAATGGCCTCTAGCTTCATCCATGTCCCTGCAAAGGATATAAACTCATTCGTTTTCATGACTGTGTAGTAATCCATGGCATATATGTACGACATTTTCTTTGTCCAACTTGCCATTGATTAGCATTGATTCCATGTCCTTGCTATTGTGAAGAGTGCTGCAATGAACATACATGTTTATGTGTCTTTATAACAGAACAATTTATATCCCTTTGAGTATATACTCAGTAATAGGATTGCTGGATCAAATGATAGTTACTCTTTCAGTTCTTTGAGGAATTGTCTTACTGTTTTCCACAATGATTGAACAATTTACACTCCCAGCAATGGTATGTAAGTGCTCCCTTTTCTCCACCATCTCAACAGCATTTGTTATTTTTTGACATTTTAATGATAGCCATTCTGACTAGTGTGAGATGGTATCTCATTGTGGTTTTGACTTGCATTTCTCTAATGAGCAATACTGAGCTTTTTTCATATGCTTTTTGTCCACATGGTTTTTCTTCTTTTGAAAAGTGTCTGTTCATATCCTTTGCCCACTTCTTAATGCATGTTTTTCTTGTAAATTTAAGTTCCTTATAAATGCTGGGTGTTTTTAGAAATATAGTTTGCAAATATTTTCTCCCATTCTGTAGGTTGTCTGTTTACTCTATTGATAGTTTATTTTGCTGTGCAGAAGCTCTTTAGTTTAGTTACATCCCATTTGTCAATTTTTGCTTTTGCTCCAATTGCTTTTGGCATCTTCATCATGAAATCTTTGCCCATTCCTATTTCCAGGATGGTATTACCTAGGTTGACTTCCAGGGTTTTTATAGTTTCAGGATTTATATTTAAGTCTTTAATCCATCTTGAGTTGATTTTTGTATATGGTGTAAAGAAAGAGTCTAGTATTAATCTTCTATGTGTAGCTGGCCAGCTATTCCAGCACTATTTATTGAATAGGAAGTCCTTTCTCCATAGTTTGTTTTTGTCAGCTTTATCAAGTAGGTTTGTAGCCCTTTCTAGGGTCTCTATTTTGTTCCATTGGCTTATGTATTTGTTTTTGTACCAGCACAATGCTGTTTTGGTTACTACAGCCCTATAACATAGTTTTAAGTCAGGAAATGTGAGGCCTCCAGCTTTGTTCCTTTTGCTTAGGATTGCCTTGGTTCTTTTGGCTTTTTTGTTCTACATGAATTTTAATATTTAGTTCCATGAAGAATGACATTGGTAGTTTAATAGAAATAGTATTGAATCTATAAATTCCTTCTGCAGTATGGTTATTATAATAGTGATTCTTTCAATCCATGAGCATGGACTCCTTTTCCATTTATTTGTAACATTTCTAATTTCTTTGAGAAATGTTTTGTAATTCTCATTGTAGAGATCTTTTACCTCCATAGTTAGTTGTATTCCTTGATTGATTGACTGTTGCAATTGTGAATGGGATTGCATTCCTGGTTTGGCTGTTGGTGGTGTATTGAAATGCTAGAGATTTTTGGATGTTGACTTTGTAACCTAAAACTTTGCTGAAGTTGTTTGTCAGCTGAAGGAGCTTTTGAGCCAGGACTAGGGATTTTCTAGATACAGAATTATGTCATCTGCAAACAGAGATAATTTGACTTCCTCTCTTCCTATTTGGAAGCCCTTTATTTCTTTTACTTGCCTGATTACTTTGGCCAGGACTTTGAATACTACATTGAATAGGCGTGATGAGAGAAGGCATACTTGTTTTGGGCCGGTTTACAAGGGGAATGCTTCAAGCTTTTGCCCATTCAGTATGATATTGGCTGTGGGTTTGTCACAGATGATTCTTATTATTTTGAGGTATGTTCATTCAATACCTAGTGTATTGAGTTTTTAACATGAAGGGGTATTGAATGTTACTGAAAGCCTTTTCTACATTGAGATAATCATGTGTTTTTTGTCCTTCATTCCATCAGTGATCTTTGATGTTACCATTGTGCTTGTTTTGGATGCCATGAACCATGCCCATATAAGATGGCCAACTTAATGGATGAATGTTGTGTGTGTTCTGACAACTCCACCAACTAACTGGCTATTTTCCCATATTTTTTTCTCTATTCAAGCCTCCCAATTTTGAGATACAACAATGTTGAAATTAGCCCAAATAATAACCCTACAATGGCTTCTAAGTTTTCAAGTAAGAGTTGCACATCTTCACTTAAAATCAAAAGGCAGAAATAATTAAGTGTAATGAGTAAGGCATGTCGGAAGCTGAGACAGGCCAAAAGCTAGGACTCTTATGCTAAACAGCCAAGTTGTGAATGCAAAGAAAGAGGCAAGACCCTCAGCTAGCAAAAAGATTATGACTCACTGAAGGCTAAGATGATCTTTAGCATTTTTTAGCAATAAGTATTTTTTATTTGAGGTATGTACATTTTTGAAACATAATGCTATTTAACACCTAACAGACAATTGTATAGTATAAACACAGCTTTTATATGTACTGAAAAACTAAAAAATTAGGGAGGCTCATTTTATTGCCAACTAGAACTGAACCCACAATATCTTTGAAGTGTACCAGTATTTAGAATCCAGTTCATTCCATTTGAAACTGCTTAATGTTTTGTAATTTTTAAGACTTTTTTGAGTAACCACTGGTTTCAATAAGATGTTTTTAGAGCCTTATAAATGCCAAATTCTATGTAGCTTTAATTATGAGTATAATAGAAATTATATAATGGTATACAAGAGGTCGTTAAAAGTAGAAATAACCACGTAACACAAAGTAATAAAACTTCAGCTCAATATAAACTCTATATCATATAAAAAAGTAAATGGTCTCCTCTTACAAACAGAATTAAATACTATAAAAATAAGCTGCAAATACAAAACTCCATTTGTCATTTGTGAGTGCATTAGATCTAAGTTATTAAAATATTAATGTTTAAATATTACATGAGAACTTCCTGAAAATGCTAGTATTAGAAAGAAAATATAGTCACTGCTAATCATATTATATGTGGATCAGCTGACAAATTCATAATGTTGTGTAAAAAAAAGTCAAAGGAATATGCCAAAATACTAATTCTGGATGGTGGAATTATCAGTGATATTCATTTTTTGTTATTTTTCATATTTTACAAACTTTATACCATTATTAACATGTATTTTTTCTTTTAAGATGGAGTCTAACTCTTGTGCCAGGCTGGAGTGCAGTGGTGTGATCTTGGCTCACTGCAACATCTGACTCACTGGTTCTAGTGATTATCCTGCCTCAGTCTCTGGAGTAGTGAGATTACAGGCACACACCACCATACCCAGGTAATTTTTGTAATTTAGTAGAGACGGGGTTTCACCACGTTGGCCAGGATGGTCTTGATCCCTTAACCTTGTGATCTGTCCACCTTGGCCTTGCAAAGTGCTGGGATTACAAGCATGAGCCACCATACCTGGCAACATGAAAAACTTTTTAGATCAAATAAATGTTATCATATTTACTGTAAAAAAGTTTATACATTCCAATTTTAAATCTTAACTACAAACCTAATCAAGATAATGTAATACTGACATACAGATAGACATGTAGATACATGGAATTAAACTGAGAGTGCAGATATAAGCCCTTCAATTTACATTCAATTGGTTTTCAATATATATACCAAGACAATTCAAGAAAGAAAGAATAGTTTTCTGAGTTCTAACTTGATTGCACTGTGGTCTGAGACCATTTGTTGTGATTTCCATTCTTTTGCATTTGCTGAGGAGCGATTTACTTCCAATTATGTGGCCCATTTTAGAGTAGGTGTGATGTGGTGCTGAGAAGAATGTATATTCTATGGATTTGTGGTGGAGAGTTCTGTAAATATCTATTAGGTTTGCTTGGTCCACGTCTGCTTCAAGTCCTGGATACCCTTGTTAATTTTCTGTCTCATTGATCAGTCTAATATTGACAGTGGAGTGTTAAAGTCTCCCACTATTATTATGTGGGAGTCTAAGTCTCTTTGTAAGTCATTAAGAACTTACTTTATGTAACTGAGTGCTCCTGTATTGGGTGCGTATATATTTAGGACCATTAGCTCTTCTTGTTGCATTGATCCTTTTACCATTATGTAATGCCCTCCTTTGTCTCTTTTGATTTTTGTTGGTTTAAAGTCTATTTTATCAGAGACTAGGATTGCAACTCCTGTTTTTTTTTTGCTCTCCATTTGCTTGGTAAATCTTCCTCCATCCCTTTATTTTGAGCCTTTGTATATTCTTGCATGTTAGATGAGTTTCCTGAATGCAGCACACCGATGGGTTTTGGCTTTTTAACCAATTTGCCAGTCTATGTCTTTTGATTGGGGCATTTGGCCCATCTACATTTAGGGTTAATATTGTTATGTGTGAATTTGATCCTGCCATATTGATGTTAGCTGGTTGTTTTGCCTCTTAGTTGATGCAGTTTCTTCATGGCGTTGATGCTCTTACCATTTGGTACATTTTTGGAGTGGCTGGTACTGGTTGTTTAGTGCTTCTTTCAGGAGCTGTTGTAAAGGAGGCCTGGTGGTGACAAAAAAAAACTGAACAACTCGCTCCTGAATGTTCACTGGATAAACAATGAAATGAAGGCAGAAATAAAGACGTTCTTCAAAACCAATGAGAACGAAGACACAAAATACCAGTCTCTGGGACACATTAAAAGCAGTGTCTAGAGGAAAATATACACCAATAAATGCCCATATGAGAAGCAAGGAAAGCTCTACAATTGACACCCTATCATCAAAATTGAAAGAGCTAGAGGAGCAAGACCAAAAAACCTCAAAACCTAGCAGAAGACAAGAAATAACAAAGATCAGAGCAGAACTGAAGGAGATAGAGACAGAAAGAAACCCTTCAAAAATCAATAAATCCAGGAGCTGTTTTTTCTTTAAAGATCAACAAAATAGACCACTAGCCAAATTAATAAAAAAGAAAAGAGAGAAGAATCAAATCCATGCAATAAAAAACAATAAAGGGGATATCACCACAGATTCCACAGAAATAAAAACCACTATCAGAGATTACAACAAACAACGCTATACACATAAACCTGTAAACCTGGAAGAAATGGATAAATTCCTGGACACTTGCATCCTACCAAGCCTAAACCAGGAAGAAGTCAAAACCCTGAATAGACTAATAACAAGGGCTGAAGTTGAGGCAGCAATTAATAGCCTACCCACCAAAAAAAGCCCAGGTCCAGAGGGGTTCTCAGCCGAATTTTACCAGACATACAAAGAGGAGCTGGTACCACTCCTTCTGTAACTATTCCAAACAATCCAAAAAGAGGGAATCCTTCCCAAATCATTTTATGAGAATAACATCATCTTGATACCAAAACCCAAGAGAGACTAAACAAGAAAAGAAACTTTAGGCCAATATCCATGATGAATATAGATGCAAAAATCTTCAATAAAATACTGGCAAACTGATTGCAACAGCACATCAAAAAGCTTATCCATCATGATCAAGTAGGCTTCATCCCGGGATGCAAGACTGGTTCAACATATGCAAGTCTATAAACGTAATTTGCCACATAAACAGAACCAAAGACAAAAACCACATGATTATCTCCATAGATGCAGAGAAGGCATTTTACAAAAATTCAACAGCCCTTTATGCTAAAAACTCTCAATAAACTAGGTATCAATGGAAAGTATCTCAAAAATAATAAAAACTATTTATGACAAACGCACAGCCAATATCATACTGAATGGGCAAAAACTGGAAGCATTTCCTTTGAAATTTGACACTAGACAAGGATGTCCTCTCTAAACACTCCTATTCAATATAGTATTGGAAGTTCTAGCCAGAGCAATCAGGCAAGAAAAAGAAATAAAGCGCATTCAATTAGGAAAGGAGGAAGTCAAATTGTCTCTCTTTGCAGACGACATGATTGTATATTTAGAAGACCCCATCATCTCAGCCCAAAATCTCCTGAAACTGATAAACAACTTCAGCAAAATCTCAGGATACAAAATAAATGTGCAAAAATCACAAGCATTCCTATTCACCAATGACAGAAAAACAGAGAGCCAAATCAAGAACGAACTGCCAGTCACAACTGGTACAAAGAGAATAAAATACCTAGGAATACAAATAACAAAGAATGTAAAGGACCTCTTCAAGGAGAACTACAAACCACTGCTCAACAAAATAAAAGATGACACAAACAGATGGAGAAACATTGCATGCTCAAGGTTAGGAAGAATCAGTATCATGAAAATGGCCATACTGCCCAAAGTAATTTATACATTCAATGCTATCCCCAATGAGCTACCAATGACCTTCTTCACAGAACTGGAAAAAAAAAACACCTTAAACCTCATATGGAACAAAAAGAGAGCCTGCATAACCAAGTCAGTTATAAGCAAAAAGAACAAAGCTGGGGGCATCACACTCCTGACTTCAAACTATGCTACAAGGCAAGAGTAATAAAAACAGCATGGTACTGGTACCAAAACAGAGATATAGACAAATGGAATGGAACAGAGGGCTTGGAGGCAATGCCACACATCTACAACCATCTGATCTTTGACAAACCTGAAAAAAACAAGCAATGGGGAAAGGATTCCCTGTTTAATAAATGGTGTTGGGAAAACTGGCTAGCNGTACCAAAACAGAAATATAGACCAATGAAACAGAACAGAGGCCTCGGAGGCAACACAACACATCTACAACCATCTGATCTTGGACAAACCTGACAAAAGCAATGGGGAAAGGATTCCCTGTTTAATAAATGGTGTTGGGAAAACTGGCTAGCCATGTGCAGAAAGCAGAAACTGGACCCCTTCCTGACACCTTACACTAAAATTAACTCCAGATGGATTAAAGATTTAAACATAAGACCTAACACCATAAAAATCCTAGAAGAAAATCTAGGCAAAACCATTCAGGACATAGGCATAGGCAAAGACTTCATGACCAAAACACTAAAAGCATTGGCAACAAAAGCCAAAATAGACAAATGTGATCTAATTAAACTCCAGATTTTCTGCACAGCAAAAGAAACAATCATTAGAGTGAATCAGCAACCGACAGAATGGGAAAAAATTTTTGCAATCTACCCATCTGACAAAGGGCTAATATCCAGAATTTACAAAGGACTAAAACAAATATACAGGAAAATTAAAACAAGCCCATTCAAAACTAGGTGAAAGATAAGAACAGACACTTTTCAAAAGAAGACATATAAGAGGCCAACAAACATGAAAAAATGCTCATCATCACTGGTCATTATAGAAATGCAAATGAAAACTACATTGAGATAACCATCTCACACCAGTTCAAATGGTGATCATTAAAAAATCTGGAGACAACAGATGCTGGAGAGGATGTGGAGAAGGAGGAACATTTTTACACTATTGGTGGGAGTGTAAATTAGTTCAACCACAAATTGTGGAAGACAGCATGGTGATTCCTCAAGGACCTGGAAATAGAAATTCCATTTGACCTAGCAATCCCATTACTGGGTATATATCCAAAGGATTATAAAGTGTTCTATTATAGGGACACATGCACACATATGTTCACTGCAGCACTGTTTACAATAGCAAAGACTTTGAACCAACCCAAACGCCCATCAATGATAGATGGACAGGGAAAATGTGGCGCATATACACCGTGGAATACTATGCAGCCATAAAAAAAGATGAGTTTGTGTCCTTTGTAGGGACATGGATGAACCTGGAAACCATCATTCTCAGCAAACTGACACAATAACAGAAAATCAAACACCACATGTTCCCACTAATAGGTGGTGAGTGTTGAATAATGAGAGCACATGGACACTGGGAGGGGGGCATCACACGCTGGGGTCTGTGGTGGGGACTGGGGAGGGACAGCAGGGAGTGGGGAGTTGGAGAGGGATAACTTGGGGAGAAATTCCAGATACAGGTGATGGAGAGGAAGACAACACTCCACACTGCCATGTATGTACATGTGCAATAATCTTGCATGTTTTCTTCACATATACTCCAAAACCTAAAACTCAATAAAATATATATTAAAAAAAAAAGAATAGTTTTCAACAAAAGGTGCTGGGACAACTGAATATCTACATGTAAAATAATGAAGTTGGACCCCTATCACACATCATATATAAAAATTAACTCAAAAATGGATCAAAGACCTAAATGTAAGAGCTCAAACTATAAAGACATCAGAGCAAACCTAGGTATACATCTTTTGGGGACTTCAAATTAGGTAATGATTTCTTAGGTGTAAAACTTTAGTGTCAAAGCCCAAGAAAGAAAACAAAAATAGATAAACTTAACTTTATAAAAATTAAAAATGTTTGTGCTTCAAAAGACACCCCAAGAAAGTGAAATACCAACCCACAAAATAAGAGAAGGTATTTTCAAGTTATGTATCTTATAAAGAACTTATATCCAGAATATATAAAGAATTCTTACAATTCAACAATACAGAGTCAAATTATAAAATGGGCCCAAGATTTGAACAGACCTTCCTCCAAAGAAGTTATATGAATGATAAATAAGGATGTGAAAGTCAACATTAGTCATTAGGGAAAAGCAAATCAAAATTATAATGAGATGCCAGTTCATATCATTGGGATGGCTATTATCAAGAAAACATACAATAACAAGTATTGGCAAGGATATAGGGAAATTGGAACTTTCATACATTGCTAATAAAAATGTAAAATGGTACAGCCTCTTTGAAGAACAATTTTAAAGCTCCTCAAAATATTATACACAGAGTTACCATAAGACCAAGCAATTTTACTACTAGTTATGTTCATAGGAAAAGTTAAGTCCACACAAGAACTTGTACATGAAGAGCAGCATTATTCATAACAGTCAGAAAGTGGAAACACCCAAATGTCCATCAACTGATAAAAGAATGAACAGAATGTGGTGTACCCATACAGTGAAATGCCATTTGTCAATAAAAAGGAATAAATTACTAAGACACAAAGATGGACCTTAAAAACATTATTCTAAGTGAAAGAAGCCAAACTCAAAGGCCACATATTATATGATCCCATTAATGTATAATATCCAGAATAAGAAAATCTATACAGATGGAAAATAGATTAGTGGTTTCAGAGATGGGGAAAACAAGGTTAAGGAGAAGGAGTGACTGCTAATTGGTAAGGCTGATGCAATATTATAACGTTAGATTTTGATGATAGTTGTGAACCTTTGTAAATACACTAAAAGCCATTGAACTTTATGTATACTGTAAATGAATGAGCTTTATGGTATGTAAGTTATATATCAATACAGTATTTTTAAAAGAATGTTCACAGCAAGTGTAACAGAAAATTGAAAATAACCTAAATAACCATCAATAGTAGAATAAACTTGCATATTTATACTCTGAAATATCCACATTAAAGAACATGAATAAAAAATACATGAAGAGACTGAATTGAGAAAAATCTCAAATTCATTGAAAAGTAGGAGAAATTCAGAGAAGCACACATAATGATTCAATTTATAGAGTTCAAAAATGCAAAAGTACGTTAAGTAACTCTTCTGACTTGATTACTCAAAGGAAAAAAAATCAATGTCATAGTTAATAATTTGCCCACATTACAAAATCTTTAATTTTTAAAGTTGAAGATTATTTTGCTATGAAAGAAGGCCTTATTTATACCATTAAAAGACACTGTCAATCTTTATCTTCATCTTGTACTTTGTTTTACCAAATTCTTATCCAAAGAAAATTAAACAGAAAAAAAATTCTTGATATCAGAGATGCCAACATAGACAGATGAACACTGTTTAGAATTTATTCATCTAAATTAATGGATTTGTTTATACTGTTTAGTACCAAAAAATCCATTAAATATTACAGAGGGATAAATTCATGTTATATCTCACAGTGAGTGGCTAGCAGTTTAAGAGAATATGCACTTGAGGACAGCAGCAGTTCTATCCTAATTAGTCTTAAATGACTCCACAGAGCATGCTAATACTTCAAATCTGTGCCAAATGAAAACAGGCTGGCAAATAGAAAACCTTTAAAACTCAATTGCCTTTATTTTGATGCAGTTTTGCCTTTTCAGAATTGTCTGATTATGTATTATAAATCTAATTAAATATTAATAAAAAGTTAAGCTACAATTCCCCACATCTATCAATTTACTAAGTGGTTTGCAGATGGTTTAGATGGTGTCATTTCTGAAAGAGAAGTAGCTGACAAGATCAGGGTTCCTGGGTTCTACTAACAGGAGGTTCTGATTTATTGAGATTTAGACAGTTGTATATTTTAAAAGGTACTACAAGGAATTTTAAGGAAATCAATGAAGTCAAGTTGTCTTAGCGTTCCATTTCCAGTTTTATATTATAAAATAGGAAAATCATGTTAAGCAACTAGTTGGCAACATCAAAATGGTACTGAACTGGTTGTGTCATCAAATCACTGGACTTGGAATGTAAACACACTCTGCCTTGTGACAAACAGAGCAGATGTGTTTTATCTAGTAAGCAAAGCTAGAATCCTATCCCATTAAGAAGGTCCAACGGGTGTTGAACACAACATTAGCACATTTTGGGAGGCCAGGGTGGGCAGATCACTTGAGGTCAGGAGTTCAAGACCAGCCTGGTCAACATGGTGAAACCCTGTCTCTACTAAAATACAAAAACTAGTCAAGCGTGGTGGTGCATGCCTGTAATACCAGCTACTTGAGAGGCTGAGTCAGGAGAATCACTTGAACCCAGGAGGTGGAGTTTGCAGTGAGCTGAGATTGGGCAAGTCTACTCCAGCCTTGGCAACAGAGCAAGACTCCATCTCAAAAGTAAAAAAAAATCAGTAAGCAGAATTAATTCTTTAAATAATATACATCCTTCCAGGTACTTACAGAGAAAATGAAATTATGTAATAAAGTGTTCTCCTCTATGTATGTGGTAACATTTTATTTTTACGTAAGTGTAAACAATCTCTACACTTTGATTGGGTCTCAGCTTTTATTCAAAGAGTTTCATGCCTTTTGTAAAAGTGAAAATTAGAAATCAAGAGAAAATTATTAACCCCATTTCTTTATTTCTCTAGCTTGGCAATGAAGTAGTAGCATGGTATGTAAAAAAAAAAAAAAAAAAAAAACTTAGAACTAAGGCAAAAATTTAATTCTGCATATCTTATTGGTGGTTATTTAATTTTTTAATTTTTACTCTGTTATTAGTATTTTTTGAGACAGAGTCTCACTCTTGTCTCCCAGACTGGACTGCAATGGTGAAATCTCGGCTCACTGCATGCAACCTCTGTCTCCCAGGTTCAAGTAATTCTCCTGCCTGAGCCTCCCCAGTAGCTGGGGTTACAGGCGCCTGCCACCACACCCAGCTAAATTTTGTATTTTTAGTAGCGATGGATTTTCACCATGTTGGCCAGGCTGGTTTCGAACTCCTGACCTCAGGTGATCCACCTGAAATTTTTAATTTTTTTAATTTGCTATTTCTATAGGTTTTTTGGGGAACATGTGGTATTTGGTTACATGAGTAAGTTATTTAGTGGTGACTTGTGAGAGATTTTGGTGCACTCATCACCTGAGCAGCACACGCTAAACCCAATTTGTAGTCTTTTATCCCTCACCCCTTTCCTATTGAGTCCCCAAAGTCCATTGTATCATTCTTGTTCCTTTACATCCTCAGCTTATGAGTGAGAACATAAGATGTTTGGTTTTCCATTCCTGAGTTATGTCATTTAAAATAATAGTCTCCAATCCCATCCAGGTTGGTGCAAATACCATTAATTTATTTCTTTTTATGGATGAGTAGTGTTCCATTACACACACACACACACACACACACACACACACACACATCAGTTTCTCTTTTTTCTGTTTACATCAGAAAACTCACCTTTGTAACAACCAAAAATCAGGTCAGAAACTATGGCTCTTGCCTGTAATCCCAGAACTTTGGGAGGCTTAGGCAGGCAGATAATTTGAGTCCAGAAGTTTGAAACCAGGCTGGGCAACATGGCAAACCTAATCTCTACAAAAAATGCAAAAATTAGCTGGGCATGGTGGCACATGCCTATGTTCCCAGCTACTCAGAAGGCTAAGGCAGGAGGATCACTTGAGCCTAGAAGGCAGAGGTTGCAATGAGCCGAGATCCTGTCACTGAGCTCCAGCCTGGGTGACAGAGTGAGACTCTGTCTCAATAAATAAATAAAATATGTGTTAACACAAATAATGTTTTTAAAAAAAGAAACAAAATTCAGGTGAGCAGACACAGTACCTGGTTTTAACCTAATATTGCTGAAAGAGGCACTGAAGAGGTAGGAAAAACAGTCTTGAATCACCAACACCACCTTTCTCCCATCCTCTGGCATGGTGTGGTACAGAGAGTGTTTTGGTATGCTGGGGCAAGGAAGATCCCAGCATTTGTAAGGCATTGAACTCAGTGCTGCCTTATTATAAAGAAAACAAAACCAGATCAAACTCAGCTGATGACTGCCCACAGCGGGAGTATTTAAGCCAGCCTTAGCCAGAGGGGAATCTCCAATCCCAGCTGCTAGAACTCTAGTTCCTGAAAGCCTTGCCACTACAGGTTAAAGTGGTCTGGGGCTCTAAATAAACTTGAAAGGCAGTCTAGGCCAAAAGGACTGCAACTACTAGGTGAGTTCTAGCACTGAATTGGGCCCAGAGACAGTGGACTGGGGGAAGCAAAACTTACTGAGACACCAGCTGGGAAGGCTAAGGGAGTGTTGGCATCAACCCTCCAGGCTACACAACTCATGGCTCCATAAGAAAACCCTGCCCTCTGCTTGAGGAGATGAGAGGAAAGAGTGGGGAGGACTTTGTCTTGCATCTTGGATACCAGCTTAGCCAAAGCAGGGTCAAACACTGGTGAAAGTGGTGAAGCACAAGGGCCTAGCTCCTGGATGACATTTCTGGACACACCCTGGGCTAGAAGGGAACCTGCTGCCTTGAAGGGAACAACCCAGTCCTGGCAAAATTAATTACCTGATAACTGAAGATCCCTTGGGCCCTGAATAATCAGCAGCAATACACAGGTACCATGTCAAGGACCCTGAGTGAGACTCTGAGACTTGCTGGCTTCAGGTGAGACTCAGCACATTTCCAGCTATGGTTGCTATGAGGCAAGGCTCTTTCCACTTGAGAAAAGCAGAGGGAAAAGCAAAGGGGACTTTTTCTTCCACCTTAATTACCAGCTTGGCCACAGTGGGGTAGAGCACCAAGTGGGCCCTTGGGGCCCCCAATTCCAGGATTTGGGTCTTAGATGTCATTTCTGGATATGCCCTAGGACAGAGACGAGCCCACTGCCCTGAAGGGCAAGTCCCAGGCCAGGCTGCATTCACCTTAGGCTTACTAAAGAGCCCTTGGGCTTTATGGGAACATCAGTGATAGTTTGACAGTACTACTGTGGGTCGGTGGTGGTGGTGGCCACAGAGTAAGACTCCTCCATCTTTGGAAAAGGAAGGGAATAGTGGGAAGAACTGTGTATTAAGGTTGAAATGCCAAATCATCTGAAGTACAAGAGAAAACAAGGTAGACTTGTAAGGTTTTTGACTCTAGTCCCTGGCTGTTAAATGGCACCTGTGGACATGGCTGGGGCCTGGAGGAACTCACCACCCTGAAGGGAAGGACTCAGGCCTGGCTGGCTTTGCCACCTACTGATTGTAGAGCCCTAGGGTCTCAAGTTAACATAGGCAATAAACTGGTAGTGATTATAGCAGGCCATGGGCAAGATTTAGTGCTGTGCTGGCCTCAGGTGTGACCCAGCACAGTTGGTGGTGATGGCCAGAGGGGTGCTTGTGTCATACCACCCCCTGCTCAAGGTGGCTCAGAAAAGACAGAGAGAGAAGAGACTCCATTCATTTGGGAGAAAGTAAGAGACAAAAACAAGAGTCTCTGCCTGGTAATCCACAGAATTCTTCTGGATCTTCCCAAGACCACTAAGGTAGTACGTCTATGAGTCTACAAGAACTACAGCATTACAGGACTTGGGGAGCCCCATAGAACAAATACAGTTTATATAAGAACATCTAAGTTCTTTTGAATATCTAGAAAGCCTTACAAGAAGGCCAGGTACAAACAAGCCCAGACTGAGAAGACTATAATAAATGCCTAGCTCTTAAATGCACAGACACCAAACATCTATAAGCATCAACACCAGCCAGGAAAACATGACCTCACCAAATTAACTAAGTAAGGCAACAAGGACCAGTTTTGGACAAAGATAATGACCTTTCAGAAAAAAATTCAAAGTAGCTGTTTTTGGGAAATTCAAAGAAATTCAAGATAACTCAGGGAAGGAATTCAGAATTCTATCAGATAAATTTAACAAGCAGATTGAAATAATTCAAAAGAATCAAGAAAAAAATTGGAGCTGAAAAATGCAACTGGCATACTGAAAAATACTTGAGGGTCCTTTAATAGAAGTAATTAAGCAGAAGAAAGAATTAGTGAGCTTGAGGACAGGCTAGTTGAAAAAAGAGAAAAGAAATGAAATAAGAAACAATAAAACCCAACTGTGGGATCTAGAAAATAACTTTGAAAGGGCAAATCTAAGAATTACGGGCCTTAAAGAGGAGATAGAGATAGAGGTAGAAAGTATATTCAAATGGGTAACAGAGAACTTTCCAAACCCAGAGAAAGATATCAATATCCAAGTACAAGAAGTTTATAGAACACCAAGTAAATTTAATGCAAAGAAGACTGTCTCAAGGCATTTGATAATTAAACTCCAAAATGTTAAGTATAAGAAAAGGATCCTAAAAGCAACTAGAGAAAAGAAACAAATAACACATAATGGAGCTCCAATACATCTGGCAACAGACTTTTCAGTGGAAAAGTTAAAGCCAGGGGAGTGAGGAATGACATATTAAAGCACTGAAGGAATAAAACCTTTTATTCTAGAATAGAGTACCTGGCAAAAATATCCTCCAAACATAACAAAGAAATAAAGACTTTTCCAGACAAACAAAAGCAGAGGGACTTCATCAACACCAACCCAGTCTTACAAGAAATGCTAAAGGAAATACTTCAATCTGAAAGAAAAGAACATTAATGAGCAATAAGAAATCATCTGAAGGTACAAAACTCACTGGTAATAGTTATACACACAGAAAATTGTAACATTGTAACTGTAGTGTGTAAACTTTTCTTCAGTAGAAAGACTAAACAATAAACCAAAAGTAATAACTACAATAAGATGTAAACAGTACAATAAGATATAAATAGAAACAATCAAAAGTTTAAAAATAGGGGGATGAAGTTATGGCATATACACAGAAAAACAGTTATATATACACAGAAAAACAGCAAATTGTAACACTGTAACTGTAGTGTGTAACCCTCTCTTAGTAGAAAGACTAAACAATAAATCAAAAGTAATAACTACAATAACTTTAAGATGTAGACAGTACAATAAGATATAAATAGAAACAATAAAAAGTAGGGGGATAAAGTTACGGTATGAATCTTTATTAGTCTCCTTTCTGTTTATGCAAACGGTGTTAAGTCAACTTAAAATAATGGGTTATAAAATAGTATTTGCAAGCATCTTGGTAACCTCAAACCCAAAACCAAAAGATGCATACAGAAAAACTTAAAAGCAAGAAACTAAATCATATCACCAGAGAAAAGCACCTTTACTAAAAGGAAGACAAGAAGGAAACAAGGAAGGAAGAGAAGACCACAAAACAACAAGAAAACAAATAACAAAATGGCAGAAGTCAGTCTTATCAATAACAACATTGAATGTAAATAAACTCTCCAATCAGAAGACACAGAGTGGCTGACTGGATTAAAAAAATACAAGAAAGAAGAAGGAGAAGAAGATGACCCAATTATCTATTGCCTACAAAAAAACACACTTCACCTATAAATACACACATAAACTGAAAATAAAAATATGGAAAAGATATTCCATACCAATGGAAACCAAATAAGAGCAGGAGTAGCTATACTTTTATCAGATAAAATAGATTTCAAGACTGTAAAAAGAGACTGAAAATAAGGTCATTATATAATGATATAGGGATTACTTCAGCAAGAGGATATGACAATTTTAAATATATATACACCCAACACTGGAACACCCAAATATATAAGGCAAATATTATTAGAGCTAAGAAGAGAGACAGATACCAATGTAATAATAGCTGGAAACTTCAACACCTCATTTTCAGCAATGAACAGATTTTCCAGACAGAAAATCAATGAAGAAACATTGAACTTCATCTGCACTATAGAATAAATGGACTGAATAGATACATATAGAATAATTCATTCAATAGCTGCAGAATACACATTCATTTCCTCAGCACATGGGTCATTCTCAAGGATAGACCAAGTGTTAGGTAAAAAAACAAACAAACAAACAGAAAACATTCAAAAAAATTTGAAATAAATCAAGCATTTTCTCTGACTACAATGAAATAAAATAGACATTGATGACATGAGGAATTTTGAAAACTATACAAATACATGGAAGTTAAACAATATACTTCTGAATGTACTGGGGAATCAATGAGAAAATTAAAACGGAAACTCAAAATTTATTGAAACAAATGATAATGAAAACACAACAAAATAAAACCTATGGGATACAGCAATAGACCCAATCATCTGTTGCATCCAAAAGACCCAATCATCTGTTGCCTACAGAAAACACATTTCACCTACAAAGACACACATAAATTGAAAATAAAGGGATGGAAAAAGGTGTCCTCTTCAATTTTTTCATCAGTGTTTCATGTAAGTACCATGGGAAGAGGGAAGTTTATAGCTAAAAGTAAGTACATCGAAAAAGAAGACAACCTTCAAATTAACTAATGATGCACCTTTAAAAAAAAATGGAAAAACAAGTGCAAACCAAATCTAAATTGAGTAGATGAAAAGAAATGAAGATCAGAGCAGAAATAAATAAAATATTTCTGAAATGAAAAAAATACAAAGATCAATGAAGCAAAAAGTTGTTTTTTTTTGAAAAGTTATAATTGACAAACCTTTAGCTGGAGTAAGAAAAACAGAGAGAAGATTCAAATAAATAAAATCAGAGATGAAAAAGGAGACATTACAACTGATACCACAGAAATGCTAAGGATCATTTGTGGTTAATATAAACAAATATATGCCAATGAATTGGAAAATCTAAAGGAAATGGACACATTCCTAGACTCATACAACCCACCAAAATTGAACCAGTAAGAAATCCAAAACCTGAACAAACCAATAACAAGTAACAAGATCAAAGCCATAATTAAAAATTCTCCCCACAGAGAAAAGCCCAAGACCCAATGGCTTCACTGCCTAATTCTATCAAACATTTAAAGAGTTAATACCAATCCTACCTAAACTATTCTGAAAAATACAGGAGGAGAGACTACTTCCAAACTTATTCTAAAAGGGTAGTATTACTCTAATATCAAAGCCAGGAAAAGCACATCGAAGAAAAATAAGTACAGATCAATATCTCTGATAAATATTGAGATACTGTCCTGTATCAACAAAATACTAGCAAACCAAATTCACTGGTATATTAAAAAGATTATTTATCATGGCCAAGCGAGATGTATCCCTGGGATGCAAGGATGGTTCAATATATGCTAATCAATCATGATAATATGTATTAACAGAATGAAAGATGAAAACCATATGATCATTTCAATTGATGCTGAAAAAGCATTTGATAAAATTCAACATTCCTTCATAATAAAAACCCAAAAATTGAGTATAGAAGGAACATACCTTAATATAATAAAAGCCATATACAACAGGCTTACAGCTTGAAGGATAAATGGGGAAAAAGTGAAAGCCTTTCCTCTAAGATCTGTAACATGAAAAGGATGTCCACTTTCATCACTGTTATTCAGTATTCATACTAGAAATCCTAGCTACAGCAGTCAGACAAAAGAAAGATGTAAAGGGCATCCAAATTAGAAAGTAAGAAGTTAAATTGTCTTTCTTTAAGGACACCACCAAAATACTATTAGAACTGACAAATTCAGTTAAGTTGAAGGATACAAAATCAACATACAAAAATTAGTAGCATTTCTATATGCTAATAGTGAAAATCTGAAAAAAACGATTTAAAAGGTAATTCCATTTATAATAGTAACAAATAAAATTAAATAACTAGGAATTAACTCAACCAAAGAAGTAAAAGATTTCTGCAATAAAAACTATGAAACACTGATGAAAAAAATTGAAGAGGACACCAAAAATGGAAAGATATTCCATGTTTACAGATTACAAAAATTGATATTGTTAAAATGTCCATACTACCCAAAGCAATCTACAGACTAATGCATCCCCTATCAAAATGTCACGGGCATTCTTCATAGAAATAGAAAAAAAAATCATAAAATTTATATGAAATCACAAAGGACACAGAATAGCCAAGGCTATCCTAAGCAAAAAGAACTGGAGAAATCACATTACCTGGCTTCAAATTACACCACAGAGTTATAGTAACCAAAACAGCATGGTACCTGCATGAAAACAGACACCTAGACCAATGGAACAGAATAGAGAAACCAGAAACAAATCCACACACAGTGAATTCATTTTCAACAAAGATTCTAAGAATATACACCAAGGAAAAGACAGTCTCTTCAATAAATTGGATATCCATGTGCAGAAGAATGAAGCGAGGCCTTATTGCTTTCCATATACAAAAATCAAATCAAAATAGATTAAAGACTTAAATCTAAGACCTGAAACTATGAAACTCCAACAAGAAAACATCAGGGGAACTTTCCAGGACATTGCTCTGGGCAAACATTTCTTGAGCACAGACAACCAAAGCAAAAACACACAAATGGGATCACATCAAGTAAAAAAGCTTCTGCATAACAAAAGAAACATTTAGCAAAGTGAAGAGACAAGCCACAGAATGGGAGAAAATGGCTGCATACTACTTGCCTGACAAGGGATTAATAACCAGAACATATAAGAAGCTCGAACAATTTTATAGGAAAAAAATCCCAATAATTTGATTTTAAAATGAGCAAAAATATTTAAATAGACATAACTCAAAAGAAAACATATATATGGCAAATGGGTATGTGAAAAGGTGCTCAACGTCACTGATTACAGAAATCCAAATCAAAAATACAATGAGATATCCAAAAGACAGGCAATAACAAATTCTCGCAAGGATGTGAAGAAAAGGGAACCGTCATACACTGTTTTGTGAGAATGTAAGTTAGTACGATCACTACAGAGAAAAGTTTGAAAGTTCTCAAAAACTAAAAATAGAGCTACCATATGACCCAGCAGCAAAGGAAAGCTGGGTATATCTTAAAGGAAAGAAACATAAGTGTATCAAAGAGACATCTGCACTCCTATGTCTGTTTCAGTACTGTTTACAATAGCTAAGATTTGAAAGTAACCTATATGTCCATCATCAGATGCATGAATGAAGAAAATGTGGTACTTATACACAATAGAGCACTATCAAGCCATAAAGAAGAATGAGATCCTGTCATTTGCAAAAACATGGATCATTAAACTGGAGGTCACTATTTTAAGTAAAATAAACCAGGCATAGAAAAACAAGCATCACATGTTCTCATTTATTTGTGGGATCTAAAAATCAAAGCAATTGAACTTATGAAGATAGGGAGCAGAGGGTAGTTTTCAGAGACTGGGAAGGGTACTGTGGGTGTGGCAGGTGTAAGTGAGAATGGTTCAAGGGTATTAAAAACATAGAATAAATATGACAGTATTTGATAGCACAACAGGGTGACTAGTCAAGAATAGTTTTCCAGTTCTGTGAAGAGGGTCACTGGCAGCTTGATGGGGATAGCGTTGAATCTATAAATGACTTTGAGCAGTATGGCCATTTTCACAATATTGATTCTTCCTAACTATGAGAATGGAATATTTTTCCACCTGTTTGTGTCCTCTTATTTCCCTGAGCAGTGGTTTATAGTTGTCCTTGAAGAGGTGTTTTGCATCCATTTTTAGTTGTATTCCTAGGTATTTTATTCTCTTTGTAGCAATTGTGAATGAGAGTTCATTCTTGATTTAGCCCTCTGTTTGTCTGTTATTGGTGTACAGGAATGCTTGGGATTTAAGTACATTGATTTTGTATCCTAAGACTTTGTGAAAGTTGCTTATCATCTTAAGGAGATTTGGGGCTGAGATGATGGGGTCTTCTAAATATACAATCATGTCATTTGCAAATAGAGACAATTTGACTTCCTCCTTTCCTAATTGAATACACTTCATTTCCTTTTGTTGCCTGATTGCTCTGGCTAGAACTTCCAATATTATATTGAATAGGAGTGGTGAGAGAGGGCATCCTTGTCTAGTGCCTGATTTCAAAGGGAATGCTTCCAGTTTTTGCCCATTCAGTATGATGTTAGCTGTGGATTTATCCTAAATAGCCTTTATTATTTTGAGATACTTTCCATTGATACCCAGTTTATTGAGAGTTTTTGGCATAAAGGGCTGTTTAATTTTGTTGAAGGCCTTCTCTGCATCTATGGTGTTGGGAAACCTGGCTATCCATGTGCTGAAATCGGAAAGTAGACAGCTTCCTGACATCTTACACTAAAATTAACTCCAGATAGATTAAAGACTTAAACATAGACCTAACACCATAAAAACCCTAGAAGAAAACCTAGGCAGAACTATTCAGGTTATAGGCATAGGCAAGGATTTCATGACTAAAATACCAAAAGCATTGGCAACAAAAGCCAAAATAGGCAAATGGGATCTTATTAAACTCCAGAGCTACAGTACAGCAAAATAAACAATCATAGGAGTGAACTGGCAATGAACAGAATGGGAAAGAAGTTTTGCAATCTACCCATCTGACAAAGGGCTAATATCCAGAATCTACAAAGAAGTAAAATAGATTTATACGAAAAAACAAACAAACCCATTCAAAAGCAGGTGAAGAGTATGAACAGACACTTTTCAAAAGAAGACATATATGAGGCCAACAAATATATGAAAAAATGCTCATCATCATTGGTCATTAGAGAAATACAAATCAAAACCACATTGAGATACAATGTCATGCCAGTTAGAATGGCAATCATTAAAAAATCTGTAGACAACAGATGCTGGAGAGGATGTGGAGAAATAGGAACTTCTGCACTGTTGGTGGGAGTGTAAATTACTTCAACCATTGTGGAAGACAGTGTGGAGATTCCTCAAGAACCTGGAAACAGTAATTCCATTTGCCCCAGCAATCCCATTACTGGGCACATACTCAAAGGATTATACATCATTCTATTATAAAGACACATGCATACCTATGTTCTTGCAGGACTGTTTGCAACAGCAAAGACCTGGAACCAACCCAAATGCTCATCGATGATAGACTGGACAAGGAAAATGTGGCAAATATACACCATGAAATACTGTGCAGCCAAAAAAAGCGATGAGTTTGTGCCCTTTGTATGGACATAGATGAACCTGGAAACCATCATTCTCAGCAAACTGACACAAGAACAGAATATCAAACACTGCATGTTCTCACTCATAGGCGGGTATTGAACAATGAGAACACATGAACACTGGGAGGAAAGGATCACACACTGGGGTTTGTAGGGGAGCGCTAGGGGAGTGACAGCAGGGGGTGGGGAGGTTGGGGAGAGAAAACATGGGGAGAAATGCCAGATATAGGTGACGGGGGATGGAGGCAGCAAACCACATTGCCATGTATTTCCCTATGCAACAATCCTGCAAGATCTGCACATGTATCCCAGAACCTAAAGTATAATAATTTAATAAAGAATAATTTAATTGTACATTTTAAAATAACTAAAGTATAATCCAATAGTTTGTAACACAAAGGATAAATACTTAAGGGATGGATACCCTGTTTTATATGATGTGATTACGCATTGCATGCTTGTATCAAAATAGCTCATGTACCCCATAAACATGTATGCCTACTATGTAACCACAAAAATTAAAATAAAATGTAATGTCTTGTGAATAGTACCTGTTAGAGATGTAAACAGAGTCACCCTAAATGAATTCAGTTAATACACAAGGCAATCATAATTAATCTATTTTTTTCTACTTCTTTTGAATATAGAACTTAAGAATATTTCTAGGTTAATCTCACTGAAATGCAATGTTGAGAATTAAGTAGATTGAAGTGTTTTAAGAGTGTTCATGTAGTTTACATGTTTTCTTTTATAAAGAAAGCTATACCCACCCTCTCTTATATCTACTGGATCTCTCTACCACCCTTTTGCACATTATTCACTTCCTGCTTTTAATTAAAAAGTTTCAACTGGGTAAGACTTAAGATCTATATAGAAAACTTTGAAAAATATTTTGCTTTTTATACAGGAAGCCAAAATTACCCCTGGTAGGCTGCCCAAACCTACTTCACAGGGAGTGAAGAAATTCTTCTATAACTTTATGCTGACCTGATTCTTTATTGAAAGAGGAGTACATGTAGATTTAAAATATTTTAAATTATCTCAAAAAGGAAGCCTATGTATCTATGATTAACTGTATCACTCATACATGCCATTTCTTACTTCCACAGAACCATGTATCTAACTTCCTAACAAATTTCAACAACACAGAGCATGTCCTGTGACTTGATACCAAGCACCACCTATAGCTTAAAACTGGAACACACAGTTATGAATTAGGCCAACAAGTAACCAGAAACCATGCCTGGAAAGAAAACAAAGAGACATTCCTAACTCCATGCAGAAGACCCTAAACTTGACAAACACTGTTGAGGTACATATCAGGAGAGTGTACGTAAACTCCCAAATTTCAGGATTAGAATTTTTTTTTTACAACTTTGTTACTAACTAGTCTCTGAAAGCCTCAGTGACAAGACATTTTTCATTACCCAAAGAAAGAGTGTAAATGGTGTTCACTGCTTAAAATGATGGGGTTGTCCTGGAAAATTGCATTGTTCACAAAGCAGCAGAGACTGAAATGCAAACTGATCTAATGATCAGAAAGCATATCCTAATAGACTAACTAAAACCCTAAGGGTCTTCTCTGATTTTCTATCTGTAAAAATGGACATGATAACTTCAAATCTATTTCACAGTCACATACTAAAATAGATAGATAGATGTAAAGATACAGGCAAAGCTTTATTTTTATTGGTTAACATTTACAGCCCAGGTCTAATACTTAGTTCTTTAGTGACCGTAGGTCACAAAGAGGTCATGTTTTGAGTTTTCAAGTGCAGACATATCATTCAAGGGGCTCAAATTCTATACATGGTTAAAGGTATTTAATGGTTCATTTTACATACTTTTTGCCAAACTAGAATCATAAGATCAATAAACTGCCTTTCATTTTCAACTGCAATTAAATAGCAAATTGATCCTGAAACCTTCTGTTAGAATACCATCAATCTTTGAAGAAATTTTATGAGACAGAGAGTGTGTGTGTTTATATAAGTTTCTAAGAGGTCCTAGAACTTTTTAAGTTCAGGGACACATGTGTAGATTTGTTATACTGGTAAACTTGTATCATGGGGGTTGGTGATACACATTATTTTATCACTCAGATGTTAACTTTGTACTCATTAGTTATTTTTTATGGTCCTCGCCTTCCCTCTACCTTCTGCCTTCTGATAGAGGCCATAGATTTAATAACACCCCAGTAGGAATAAGCACATCTGGCCACCTAGATCTTGATTTCTAAACACTATTCTCCACTCAAAGGAATAGGACTCCCTTGGAGAAATGATTGATTCCAAGACAAGGACAGGAAAATGGCAAGATGAACAGAACATGTCATTGTTTCAGAAAGTAAGGAATGCTCAAAATATGACCAAAACTGGGAGAGTTTGAGCATTAAAACAAACAATGATCATAGCAGATTATAATACATTGGATAAAATAATCTATACATCCATATTGAAATAAAAAAGAAAATAAAGGAAGGAAGGAAGGAAAGGAAAAGTGTTTGAGGTAGAATGTCAACTAATAATAGAAAAAAATAATAAAGTTAGAAAAATAATGATTTCTCAAACATAACGGAAATAATTGATGGACGCATTTCTGAGAGACCTCTGAGAAGCTAGCTCTCTCCCTCTCTGCCTGGATTTGGATGAGGCAGCATGTGATCCTGGCAGTAGCAGGCAGTCATATTGTAACGTTTTGTAGTGTTTCAACTTCCTTTTCAACAATCCACCTTTGTGTATAAATGAAGCTAAGAAAGCAGAAAAGGAAAACGGAAAGAAAATGGGCCCTTCATGCCATTTTTGAATTGGTGAATCAATTCAGGACACTGAGCCACTCTTCTGACCAGCCCTGCACCAGTGGCCAAGGTTTGGGAAATCAGAAGTCCCCATTTGCAAACTCAGGCCCTGCCCCACAGCAGGACAAAACCCCTGGCTTTTGCCACTAAAACTTTTATCTCAAACTAGCCCTTTGGCATACAAGCTCCCATCTATGAAGTAACTGTACTTTCAGCTTCTCTTCCTAATCCCAAGTGAGTGAGTGAGTGAGTGAGTTTAAGTGTAGTCCCACAGCCCGACGGCTATGGGTCTTGTGTGGGCCTCAACCCGTGGTTCCACGGGATGTCATAAGGCATAACAGTGATTCACCTCAGGAAACTGAAGGTGACCAGGCCCAGGGGTTATACGGGTACACCTTAGCCAAGATGCCCTGAAACATCCCTTCGGGGATGTGGCCGGGAAGGCATCAGACTGATCTCCCTCTCAGGGGGCACCCACCCTTTGTCCGTTAATTCTATATGTGGTTCTGTCTTTACTGTAAATTCACTAGCTTCGTTAGGCTCCTACTAGTCGATATACAGTGGTCCAGGCCTGCCTCCCTCAATGTAGCAGATATTCTACAGTGGGTAACAGACCACTGGCTACAGGGGACCTGCACTGAATTCTTGCCTCTAGAAATAACTCTATTCTCCTTTTTCCTCCTACTCTTGTTTTACCGCTAAAGCCTCACTTCCTAGCTCTGTCTCTTTCTCACTTCCTCTAATTCTTCCATGTGGCAAATAGCTCTAGCCCTGTCTCTTTTTCTTTTTCTCATTATAATCATTGCAGCCTGTAGGTTCTCTCAGCCATCCCTGCACAGGAAAAGAGTTTTTCTGCCCATGTTGGGTATAACACCTTCCGGTGTCCCCACCTCGTCCTTAGTTAACTGCAGAAATATGGAGTTAACTATAATCTCACCCAGACCCCAAGTCAACACTAGGATGCCTAGCCAAAAATCTACCCAAACTGGGTCTTTCTATAAAAAAAGAAAAGGCTACTCTTCCTCTCCACCATGGCCTGGCCACAGTACCCTCTGGGCAACCGGTATAAATAGCCTCCAGAAGGCACACTTGACTTTAATGCCCTGACAGACCTAGATAACTTTTGCCAAAGGAACGGCAAGTGGGTGGAGCTTCCCTACATTCAGGCTTTCTGGCATCTCTGTTCCCACCCCAATCTCTGTTCCTCCTGTAATACTGCCCAGGTATTCCTAGCAAAGAACTCCCCCACACTCCCTCTGGCCCCTTCGCCAACCCCCTCCTCCTCCTTCTCTGACCCCAACCTGACTAAAGAGCTCTCCCTACCCCCTGTCTGACCCACTAATCCCCTGCCTTATGCAGGTCCCAAGCCCCTCCTACTCCTCCTCTTCCGAGTTCCAACCTGACCTGTCCTGTTAGTGCCCACACTTGCTCGCACTGCGCTTCCAAAGACAAAACCTCTCTCCTTTGTCCTCTCCGCGAGGTGGCTGGAGTGGGGGGCATTGTCCGAGTGCACATTCCCTTCTCCTTCTCTGATCTACCAGCCATTGAAAAGCACCTAGGGTCATTCTCCACCAATCCTACAGCTTACACCAAAGAATTTCATTACCTCACCCAGGCATATGACCTTACCTGGCATGACACCTACATAATCCTGTCCTCCACCCTTACTCCAGATGAGCGTGACCACATTCTCACAGCAGCCCAAACACACCCTGATCAGGTACATCTCACAAACAATCAAATGTCAGTAGGCACAGTGGTGGTACCTGAGGCTGACCCTAATTGGGACTATCAAACTGGTCAAGATGGCTGCTGCCGCCGAGACCAAATGCTACAGTGCTTCCTAGCAGGCACGCAAAGCACAGCTCAGAAGGTAATTAATTATGACAAGTTAAGGGAAATAACTCAGGGTCCTGATGAAAACCCAGCCATCTTCCTTGACCAACTAACTAATGCTATCATCCTCCATACCTGACTGGATCCGGCCTCCCTAGTGGGGGCTACAGTCCTAACCACCCACTTCTTCTCCCATTCAGCAGCTGATATAAGGAGGAAACTTTAAAAAGCTAAGGAGGGCCCCCAAACTCCCATACGAGACCTGGTAAACCTGGCATTTAAAGTTTTTAATGGCCCAGAGGAAAAAGCTGAGGCAACCCATCAGGCCTGGCTGCAGCAGAAAGTAAGCCTCCAAACCCAGGCTCTTGTAGCAGCCCTGAGGCCGGCAGTCCACTGAGCACCCGGTGGAGGGGGTCCATCAAAACCCTTCCAAAATTCTTTTGTGACCCCTCCTGGGCCCTGTTTTAAATGTGGCTATGAGGGACACTGGGTGTGGCAGTGCCCCTGTCCTCATCCTCCTCCCAGACCTTCCCCAAGTTGCAAACAAGCTGGATACTGGAAGGTTGCCTGCCCGTCCTGGACTACAGGCTCACCCCCCACACCTCTATGTGAGGGGCAAGCCGGTCCACAGGAAGTAGTCTCTTTGCTTGAACTTCTCGGCCTTGTGAACGACTGATAGAGCCTGGACTCGAGGACCCCCATCACCCTCGCCAAGCCCAGGGTAATGCTGCAGGTAGGGGGTAAGTCCATTTCCTTCTTAGTGGATATGGAGGCTAACTATTCTGTATTGCCTTCCTAATCAGGACCTAGCATACCTTCCCAGGTTTCAGTCATGGGAATTAATGGAAAGCCTTCCTCTCCTAACCAAACTCACCCCTTAACCTGTATCCTTGAGGGACATCCCTTCTCCCACTCCTTTCTAATCATACCCTCATGCCCAGTCCCCCTTTTAGGAAGAGATATTCTCCAGACTGTAGGGGCCACCCTCCAATTCACTGGCCCCCCACACTCAAGCCCATCACCAGCCCACCTCCTCTTGCCACTCTTAACCAGCACCATGCCCTGTCTTAACCCTTTGCCTGAACCCCCTGTTCCTCCTGAGGCAGTCAATCCCTCAGTATGGGACACCTCCAAGCCCATAGTGTCCAGACATCACATGCCAGATACTTTTAAAAAAACTCTACCCACTTTCCCTCATGTCCTTAGTTTCCCATCTCAAAAACCCACTGCCAGGGCATAAAGCCTATCATCACCCAGCTTCTGGCCCAGGGACTCCTTGTCCCCAGCAGTTCCCCTTGTAATACTCCTATTTTACCAGTCCAAAAGCTGACCAGCAACTACCACCTGGTTCAGGACCTGCACCTCATCAATGAGGCAGTGGTACCCCTCCACCCAGTGGTCCCCAATCCATATACCCTATTATCCAACATTCCCTCCACTAACTCTCATTTTACAGTTCTTAACCTAACGATGCCTTCTTTACAATTCCCCTACACCTTGAGTCTTACTTTCTCTTTGCCTTCACCTGTACTGATCCAAACACCAACCTGTCGCAATAGCTCACCTGGATGGTGCTGTCCCAGGGATTCAGAGACAGCCCCCATATTTTTGGGTAAGGCTTAGCAGCTGATCTTAGCTCCTGTCCCCTTCAACCCAGTCTCCTTCTTCAGTATGTGGACAACCTGTTACTTTGTAGCCCCTCCCTCTCCCTGTCTCAGCAGCACACCGCCACTCTCCTTAACTTTCTGGGATCTCAAGGGTACCGGGTATCTCCCTCCAAGGTACAGTTATCAGTCACCTCGGTAGTCTACTTAGGCATCTGCCTCACCCCTACAACTAAAAGCCTAACAACAAATCACCAAAAGGCACTCCTTTTGCTACAGCCTCCAGAGACGGCTGACCAAATTCTTTCCCGTTTAGGGTTTGTAAGATTTTTCCGCCACTGGATACCTAATTTTGTCTACCTAGCTAAACCTCTATATGCAGCTGCTAAAGACACACCCACAGGACCCCTCTCCCATCCTGGGGTAGTAAAGCAAGAATTTAAAACCCTACAAACTGCCTTATCCACAGCACCCTTGCTCCAACTGCCAGATCTCAGCTGCTCCTTCCATTTGCTCACTGATGCAAAACAGGAGATTGCAGTTGGGATCTTAACCCAACCCCTGGGCCCCGTGTATCATCCAGTAGTCTACTTATCAAAACAACTCGACTCCACAGTCAGGGAATGGCAGCCTTGCCTGCAAGCCCTGGGGGCAGCAACAAAATTCACCAGGGAATCCCTAAAACTTACCTTAGGCCAGCCCATCTCAGTGTTTTCTCCCCATCAGCTAACCGACCTCTCTCACAAATCTCTTGCTCACCTAGGACCCTCTTGCCTACAGGAATTTCATCTACTGTTTATTAAAAATCCTACAGTCAGCCTTCATCCTACTTCTCCATTCATCCCGGCTACCCTGCTTCCCCTTCCATCCCATTCCCCCTCCCCAGCCCAATCCTGTCCTAAACTAAAAGAGGCACTTACTAAACTTCAAGAGGGCTTGTCTGACCTTCCCCTACCTAACCCAGACCTTACCTTTTATGTAGATGGGAGTTCAATAGTGACAGCTAAGGGCCGCAAAAAGCAGCCTATGCAGTAGTTACAGATTCAGCCACCCTCAAGGCACACTGCCTCCCCAATGGAACCACATCACAAAAGGCGAAGCCCAGTGCCTTAACCCAAACTCTCATGTTAGCACAGGGAAAGTGAGCAAATATCTATACTAACTCAAAGTATGCTTTTCTTATTACCCACTGCCACTCTGCCCTCTAAAAAAAGCAGAAATTTCTTACTACAAAAAAGTCCCCCATAATTAACACTATCCAAATCTCTTGTCTCCTACAGAACCTATCACTGCCCAAAGAAGTTGCTTTGCCCAGCAGGATGCTGTTTCCCAGGGCAATGCAAGGGCAGATGTGGCAGTAAAATCCTTAACCAGTACCAGGCTAGCCCCAATTTCAGTCCTGTTTCTCACCACGGCCACGCCGCCGATTTCCTCGCCATCAGAGAAATAGGCCCTCATATTAAAAGGGGGAACCGAGTCTAATCAGGGCTGGATCTTCTTAAACAACAAAATTGCCCTTCCACGGAAACAAGTCCCTAAAATTATTGCTAAAATCCACCAGTCCTTACATATAAAGCCTAAGGCGTTACACTGCTTTGTGCAGCTCCTCTTTTTCTCACCAAGTCTACAACAGACAATTAAGCAGGTACAAAGGGTGGAGAGAGAGAGAGAGAGAGAAAGAGAGATAGAGAGAGAGAGAGACAGAGAGAAGACAGAAAGAGAGAGAGATAAAGAGAGAAAAAGAGAGAGGGGGGAGAGAGAGAAGAGAGAAAGAGAGAGAGAGAAACAGAGAGAAGACAGAAAGAGAGAGAGAGAGAAGACAGAGAGAGAGAGAGAAAGAGAGAGAGAGAGAGACAGAGAGAAGACAGAAAGAGAGAGAGAGAGAAAGAGAGAAAAAGAGAGAGGAGGGAGAGAAAGACAGAGAAAGAGAGGAGCCTAATACCACCTTAACGGGTATCCCGCTGTTCAAGGTGCACTTTCAGAATCTCTTTCTCTGCTATGGAACAGCCAAGAGCTCCAGCTGCAACACTACAGTAAAAGTAAAATCCTCCCTTTCCATGCCTCCAGGAGGATACTTTTAGTGTAATGGGATGCTAACCAAAGTTATTAATTCCTCCTTTCCCTTCCCTTGTGTGCCTGTCACTTTGGTCCCACAGTTAGAGGTATACAAGCAAGCTGAGCTTCTATCCCCCATCACACCTCCCACTACTCACTGAAACAAATGAGCTGTCTTCCTCCCAATAGTAGTCAGCCTCTCCTTAGCATCCGCTCTAGTGGCTGCTAGGGTAGGAAGTGGAGCAATGGCTACAGTGTCACTTCAGCTGCTCAGCTTGAAGCTCCATGTAGTCATTAAAGCACCAGCTGCCTCTCTAGCATCCCTCCAATGATAAAATCGGCCCTAGATCTATTAACGGTGGAACAAGGAGGTACCTGTTTGTTTCTTCAGGAGCAGTGTTGCTATTACATCAATGAAATGGGTCTAGTAGAAGAGAATGTCAGCACTCTCTATCTCCTCCAGGAAGACCTCCGAAGAAAACAAAATGCACCGGCTCTTCTCTTACCTGGTGGCATTCCTCCATGCTCACCTGGCTGGCTCCTATTATCATCCCCATTATCATTGTTTGTCTTTTGCTAATGTTAGAGCCTTTTGTCCTCAGGTTTCTACAAGCTTGTATAAGGGAAATTTCCAGGGTGGCCGTAAACCAGATGCTGCTTCACCCCTATGTCCAACTCCCAACCTAGGTACCAGCCAACTGACCCTTTCCCCTCACTCCACCCCTATTCAGCAGGAAGTAGCCAGAAAGAAGTGACATCCTATATCATCAAAAGGGTCGAAATGTAAGGCCAGTTGCCTTGCTGGTAGCTCGGACATGCCCACTTCTGCCCTCGGCACCTAGCCCACCTTGGAAAACCCCTCTGCACTCAGCACTAAGCTCTGCACTCGGCACCTAGCCTGCTGTTGAAAAATCACGCCTACCTACCAATAGCAGCCTGCCCCGACCACACCCTGCTTCCCCGCAACCATCAAACACCTTCACTCCCTATAAAACCCCCCACACCCAGAAGAGTCAGGTGTGACTTCCCTGGCCTCTTTCCCCGGGACCACAGAACCTTGCCTGGGAGCTTAATAAATTGGCATTTAATATTCTTGTGCTGGCCTCAGTTTCCTCATTTTAAACTCGGCGATAACCCTTACACTGCCCTAACTCAGGACTTCCAGTTACATAAACATTAAATCTCCTCTGTTGCTTACCTCAGCTTGAGTGTTACCTGCAATCAAAGTACACTTACTGATACAGACTTGGATCTCAAAGTTAAAGCTTGCCTTTTTCAAGTTTGGCTTCTATGACACGGTTCAATATTAAGTTCAATAATCTATTATCACTAAACAGACATTGGACTTTTTAAGGCCTCAGCATCAAATAATTGCAACTCAATGTGCAATGAGAAATGCAAATATTGAAAACCCTGTACATTTCTGAGTTGAGAAGACCTGATCAATGGCAGCTATAGTGATTGTGCCAAAGTAGGATTCTAAGTAATGTCCCTAAATTCTAGTAAACTATCTCTGGTATAACCAGTCGTTTTCTTGCCCTCATTTTTCCAACCTCAAATTTCCCTTCAGAAGTATATGTAAAATCTATAACTAAATGTGACTTTGAAACTGAAAGATCATTTCAGGGGGAAAGGGGAGAAAGAGAAAGTGAGAAAGAGAGAGAGGGAGAGAGAGAGAGAGAGAGAGTGTGTGTGTGTGTGTGTGTGTGTGTGTGTGTGTTTCTCTCTTGTGGAAGAGAAATATGGAGGTACATTAATGGCATTCTAGTTTTTCCCAATAGTTATAATCTGCTATAGAATGACCACCACAATTTCATCTTCCTGTATTTTTCCTTTTTTTCTTTCTCTCTTCTTCTATTCCTTTTTACTGTGTATTATTTACTATGGTGTTCTTTGGGTGGTCATTCAACAGTTTTCATAATTCTCCTTGAAGATTTCAGACCTTGGAAAATGTGGATTCTTTCAGTGCCAATTAATGAATATGTCCTCAGCACGGATTCTCTCTACTTGGCTTAGCAATAACCAACCAAGACTTCAGAAATGACCTAACTGGGAATTAGGTATCATTAAATAATGAAAGTACAAATAAATCATGAAAATCATTTTTATGTCCAGTCTGACATCCTGGTTCAGGAAACTTATTGTTGAAAGGGTGAATCATTTCATTTTCTAAATTCAGGTAGCAAGAGACATTTCTCCAAAAAGAATAAAAAGAAAATAGCGAGTTGGCCTTCATGTTTTAAAATTACTTTTTCTCTCCAAGCCAAACAAGGGAAAACTCTTACTGACATTATTCTAATTATCTTAATTTTGTTAAAACAAACAAATATGGCAGGCCATACTTGGAAGAACTTTAAGTGATAAATCTCCAGTTAAAGAAATGCACTCCTCCAAAACAAGCATTAACTGGCTTTTATACTAATTATTGCTACTTTTAAAGTGTTTCTTCTCTTGTCTTTAAAAGCTCTTTATTTCCAAGCTCAGCTTGAAGGAAACTAAATAATAATGAAAAACTATTTTATTGTATTAGTGGAATATATTAAATTATGGTCAGCAACATAACTTCACATTTTTAATATAAACTTTATGGATTCAAGGAGCACAGAGAATGTCTATTTGATTTGACTATGCACAATAAAAATATATGGAGGTCCTAAAATATTTCAAGTACGCTGCTACATTAAATTCCTAATGCATTTACCCTTATTATCAGATCTTTGAATATAAATTGATAATTAAACAAAGGGACAACATGGTCTTTGGTTTCTTCATCTCTAAAACAAGGTGGCTAGATTAATACTGTTTGCATGCTAAAAACAAAACAACAACAAAAAACCCTGTGACTCACATTTGTATCTTCTCATTTTCAGGTAAGAAGCAATATTGTCACAGCCTGCATGGTGGATAGTAAATGTCAAAATAAGATTTATGAATTCTGAAAAATAATAGCAATAGCAGTGACATAGTTTTTCAAACTCCCAAATGCCAGCATCAAAAAAAGAAATAAAAGGCAATTAAATAGCAAAAACCAAAAGAAAAACAAATAGGGAAACAAATAAGCAAAAACCATTGACAATTCTTAGAGCAAAAGTATAAGATGTCCCCAACCTCAAAATGGAAACGTGTGAGGACAAGTCACCATCCACCAGAGACCTCTGTGGTATCAGACCTGTATGGGAAAAAGCAAAGAGTAATCACAGAGCAAATGAGGAACCTGAGAATGGGAGAGCCTCCAAATAGCCAACCAGTGTTCACTGGAAAGCATGGACAGCCAATTTGAGAATGGAGGCTGAAACTAGCAAAGTTTCCAAATCTAAAACAGGTAAGAGAAATAAATATTTGGTAGGCTTTGAATTGAATGGAGCAGTTTACAAACTTTCAGAAGCGATCAGCTGGGACTCTCTTCTAGGACAGAATCCCTACATTGAGATGAAACTCCTGAGGGTACATCAAATTAAGCAGGATAGTATTGATTAAGACAAAGGAAGAGAAGGGGCTTATGGCAAGAACCCAGAAAAACTCAGCAAGACACCATCTTGTTTGAGTATACCTAAAAACAACCATAGGGAAAACTATGTGAAGTTAGAAATACTATCCTAACCCATGCCTTCTTTTAAAAGTTGAGAAAATCTAATTTCTCATAAAATTTTGGAAAGATAACAATTGAGGCCAAATTCCATGCCTTGACATAAGAAAAAAAAAAAAAAAAAAAAAAAAAAAAAAGCCTAAAAAAAAAAAAAAAAAAAAAAGAAAGAAAGAGAGAAACTAAGAAGCAGATAAACACTACCAATCGTGAAAGTATTCCAGAAAAATGTGCCCACATATCAGACCGAATTACTTCAAAATGAGCTGTTAGATATAAAGAAATAGTATAAGATATGAAAGAACAATATCAGAATCCAAAAAAACCCTCAAAAATGAAGTTACAGCTCAAAAAATAATTCAAAATAATTTTTAAAAAAACCATTTTAATAATGAAAAATAAACTTGAAGGAGCAGAAAAGCAAAGATGTAGTATATAATATCTTGTAAGAATTATAAGATGAAAAGGGATTATTTTCAAACTTAAAAGGAAATTAAGACATAAAAGCAATGAAAACAGAGTTAAAAATGATTTAAGAGAAAGTGGTAAATATTGAACATAAGCTAAGATAATCCAATACTGACAAGAGGAGTTCCTGAAAAAGAAAACCTAAGCAAGATTTGAGAACATTTACTAAAAACTATAATTTAATACACTTTTTCTTAAAAATTTCCCAGCTGGGCACAGTGGCTCACATCTGTAAGCCCAGCACTTTGGGAGTCTGAGCTGAGAGGATTGCTTGAGCTCTCATCCTGGACAACATGATAAAAGGCCATCTCTACAAAAACAATTTTTTTTTTAAATTAGTTAAGCATAATGGCTCATTCCTGCAGTCCCAGTTGCTTGAGAGGCTAAGCTAGGAAGATCACTTGCCCAGGAGGTAGAGGTTGAAGTGAGCCATGTTCATGCCACTGCACCCCCACCTGTGCAACAGAGCAAGACGTTGTATCAATTTTTTAAAAAAATCCCCTGAAACTACATATTGAGGTTCCTAATTACAAACACCAAGACATATGCTAGTAGAATTTCTGGAGTTTGAAAAAAAAAGTGAAATATCCTTTAGGCATTAAAAAAAAAAATGAACAAGTGACTCACAGAGGAAAGAAAACTTAATTGTCATCTCATTAATTATTATCTTCTGGCGTTTTAAAAATACAATTCTTATACATTTCCTTTTACACAAGAAAACTAGGTAACAGGTCGGGCATGGTGGCTCACGTCTGTAATCACAGCACTTTGGGAGGCCAAGGTGGGTGGATCATCTGAGGTCAGGATTTGGAGATCTGCCTGCCCAACATGGCAAAACCCCATGTCTAATAAAAATACAAAAAAATTAGCCAGGCATGGTGGCATATGCCCGTAATTCCAGCTACTCGGGAGGCTGAGGCAGGAGAATTGCTTGAAAAAGGGAAGCAGAGGTTGCAGTGAGCTGAGATTGCACCACTGCACTCCAGCTTGGGTGACAAGAGCAAAGCTCCGTCTAAAAAAAAAAAAAAAAAAAAAAAAAAAATC
>NW_016107389.1:2961682-2987966 GCF_001604975.1 Cebus imitator | reverse complement strand
AAAAAAAAAAAAAAAAGAAAATGAGGTAACATAGCTAAGAAATTCTGAGAAAGAAACTGAATCAAGGATGTTATTGAGCCCCAACTAACATTCAAATGTTAAAGCTATAAACAAGTCAATATAAGTGTGAAACAAACAAACAAACAAACAAACAGGGAATTGGCGTTCCCATGAACCTTTCCACTAGAATCTACTAAAGAACAAGCTTCACACAACATGAATGGCCAGATAGAGATTGTCATAAGGCATAGTGTTAAGGATTAAGTACAGTAAGGATTAAGTGGTAAGGATTAAGTTCATGTAAAACTAAAACTGAATTACTATTACGAGAGAGTTTAGTATTGATGGCTGTAAGTTCAGACAACTTAGATGATGCAATCATTTTAAAGGGGGAAGAAGGACAAGGAGGGTAGACAGAGCATATGCAGAGAAAATTTTTAATTGGAGTAATCATATTGGTGGTAGTAGTGTTAGCATTGCTATTATGAGTTTGTTGTGGCATAATGTAGAATAAAGTTAATGAATAATTATCGGATTCTCAGTATGGAAGAAAGAAGATACAAATGTAATTAACAAGTAAAGGATTGAGTGAGAGCCCTGTAGCACTGAGGTATTCCTAGTCCTCATATTGTGGTCTTAAAATATCATTTCTACTAGGAATTCTTAGAGTCTGATTCTCAATAGTGGTGACATGGCCTGCAAAGGGGAGAAAATTGGTTTACAGGGGATGAAACAAATCTTACAATTGTTTGTGATTGTCCGAAGCTCAATCCAACCTGAAAAAATCTTATTCCTTAGTATTTAATTTAATCACTTTAATTTTAGTTATTAGATTTTAATTTAATTTTAGCTTAATTAAAACATTAATTTTTTCTTGGGAGGTGGATAATTTTTTGAGAGACAGACACAGTCTCAAAGAAAGGGTTGAATACAGTCAAGAGGGAAAAATTAATAAAACAACATAATATAAAAATAAAATTAATGCAGGAGAGAAAAACAGAAATTAAATTTTTCTTTTATAAGCAAACTTCCCTAAGTCCTTCCCCCTCCTGTGAAACTGTATCCTGCTTTGTAAGGTGTATGAGTTTATAAGTTCTAATGTTCTTATTCTCTATAGCTGATAACTCTTAAGTTTCTATAACACAGTGAAGGTCATAAGAAATACCCAAGTGGGCTGGACTCCCGCCTCCTGAGTGCTGTAGCAGAGGCGATAGATAAGGCCCGTGCTAGAATCCTTGAGCTCTACAGAGAGCCAACATCTGGGTTGCATAGCAACAGTCATATATAAGCCTAAGTTAGGTGCCTGTCATTGCTTAATAAATTGCCTTTGTTCTACACCTGCAAACTTGTTTTAGCACCACTGTGTACTTCATTTATAAAAAGTTAAGCTCTGTCTTCATTAGGGGCTCAGTCATTTTGAATCCAAACCTGAGCTCAGCAGGTGTACACCTAAAGTAAACTCCTTCTGCAATCTCAACGGTCTCTCCAGTCCCTAAAATTCTGCAACAAGAGGGCTGGAACAAGAAATACATAAAATAAATCTGGAATATTTTGTCATGCCAGATAAGAAGTAACTATCAAAGATTATTAGAGCTACATCAAAATATTCAAGAAGTTGGAGAGACTTCCACTAGCTAAAGATGAACTTCAATAAAGACAATAATTGCCATGAATTGACATCTACCAAACATTTTTAAAGCATAAGTTTATAATAACAGTAAAATATAGTCAATGGTTGCCTTCAGAGATTGTTAAGAAACTAATTCATTATTTCAAATTTTACCTTTCTGTTATGCCCTATACCACTGGGGTAATGATTATTTTTTAACTCAGTGAATCAAGAGATATAGTATGGGAACACAACAAAAATACAGACAACCAGACATTACGTGCCTCCCATAGTTTTGCAAACACCAACAAATCTCGCAGAAGGTATTGAACCAGTGTCTGATCAGGCTTCTGGATCCATTGGCCAAATAATAAAAGTGATTTTCTACAAATGATCAGTTGTTGTCACACAATACACAAGAACAGCTTAAAAGGTCTTACTAGCCAAAATGTTATTAATTTCAGCATCAAAATAAATAATGATAATAAAGTGTTCCAATCCATTAAGTAACAATCAGTGCATCCAAGGTGATAAAAATGTGTAGGAATATATATTTAATATATATTAAAGAAATAAGAAAATTTAAAAATTGCAGCCATCATAGTAATAATTGAATAAGCAAGAATCAACAGTGGGTCCTAAAAGTAGTAGGAGATAGTTTGCTGAGAAACGTATTTACATAAACTCAACATTTCTTTACATAAAGTGCTTAACTAATTACAAAGGGGAAAGTATAATTGCTTCACAGAAGAGAAAACTGACAGACACTACTTTAACCAATGATTCAGTTTAACATCACCAAAAATGGGACAAACTGACATTGTATGACTTCTGATCTGACACACTGTGCAGGACAGAGTACTTATGTAACACTCCTGCCAAAAATTTATAAATACGATTTAATCATGAAGAAATATTGAACTCCTAAATTAAGGGACATTCAACCAAATAAAAAAAAATAATGCGTATACCTTAAGAATGTCATAGTCACAAAAGACAAGAAATACTAAGACTATTCTAGGCTAAAAAACTAAAGAGACATGAAAATTAAATGCAACATGTAATTCCAGATTAGGTCTTGTATCCATTTGCTATAAGAGTATTATTGGGACAATTAGCAAAATGTAAGTAGGGTCTCTAGATTAAATGGCAGAATTGTGTCAATGTTAATTTTCTCTTTTAGTTGGTTATACTGTGTTGTATGGTGGTTATTTTAGAAACTGTATATTCAATATTAGGGGAAATAAGGCATCTTAACTGAAACTCACCTTCAGTTTGTTCAGAAAGGAAATTGTGGATAGTGGCGGGGGGTGGTGCTGAAGAGAGAGAAACAAAATGATAAAGTAAATGCGGTAAAATGTGAACAACTGTGAAACTGACTCAGGAGTATAGGGTGGCTCTTTGTTCTTGCAACTTATTTGAAATGTTGATATTATTTCAAAATAAAAGTTTGAGGAAAAAAAAAAAACCTCTTTGTGAAACAACTTTTAGGTCAAAGAAGAAACCCAAAATCGTCATTAAAAACACTGTGTTACAACAAGGATTGTGCCTATTTCATAAGGTTAATCTGAGACTTAAATGAGATTTGAAAGTGCTTAGGAAGTACGTATTAAATGATGCATTCTCAATGGAGTATATTACCTCCCAAGAGGTGAAAATTGGTTCTTGGGAGTTGAAAAATTATTAGACATTGAAATCATTTGTGAGTAACCAAAGCTCACCTGTATTCAACAAAATGTTATCCCTAACTATGCATTTTTTATTAATGATAAATTATATTAAATTTTATTTTTCTTTTTAAAAGGACAATAAGAAATAAAAGTTGAAAATTATTATCAAGAAAACTCCAATATGTTATATAGCCTGTGAAGAAAACATATGGCCTCAAATACTTATATTGCTAATTAAAAAAAAAAAAAAAAAATCTCTAAGTATTACATTAAATAAATTAGAAAAGGCAAACAAAACAATCCCATGGAAAAAGCAGAAGAAATAAATAAGCATAAAACCAGAAATTAATGAGTTTTAAAAGCAAAAAGGAGTATAACTAATATGTAAAGATCAGGCTACCTAAAACAATAAAATAAAAAACTTACAAACTCAAAAAAACACACAAGTTATAAAACAACATCTTCAACCTTACCTCACACCCTCATGACCCACTTCTGTGACCAGCCATTGCTGTGGAAACAAAATGCATGCAGGTGTAGTATAACCCTCATCCCTACCAGAGGTTTTCTAGAAGTATGGTCAATAAAAAACAACTATCCATGAGTTTACATATTCTTGATTCAGTGACATAAGATTCAAAGCAGTAATTTGCAGTGAAGGAGATACAACAATGGACACATGTCCACAAGCTAATAGGACAATGAAACTGTCTACTAAAGGCTCAACTAAGGTGCCAGTTCTAGAAGACTATGTGTGGTCAGGGCATGCACCATCCTGCCAGATGAAGTTATATGTATGGAATCAATGATCAATATAGCAGGCTATGTTGTTCATAGCTGGAATACTCTAGTCAGTGAAAACAGGATGCAAATAGGATTGGTCTCTTACCATCACTCTCCATGGCTCATTTGCAGATTTTGTGCTTCCTGTCCCCTCAATATTATCCTCTACTAGATACTTCAAGAGATCCAGCAGGGGTTCCCTGAACCTGGAGTTTTGACAACCATATGGACTTTGTGATAGCAGGCAAAGAAAAGAAATCACCATAGGGGTGCAGTTAATTGACCCTAAATACCATGAGGTTTTAGAGTTGCCACTATACAATGTGAACCAGAAACAGTATATTTGAAACCCAGGAAAACCACTGGGACATCTTTTGGTGTTTCCTTAGTGAACATTAAAATGACATTAAAAACACTGTTACAACAAGCATTGTGATATTGGCGCCCATCACACAGCATTAATCTGAGACTTAAATGAGATTTGAGCTAAAAAAAAAAAAATATGGCCCAAAAAGGGCAAAGGTTTCAAGACTCAGATCCCTGGGGAATGAAGGTCTGGAACACTATATCTGATAAGAAACCTAGGCCTGCTGAAGTGCTGGCTGAGGGTGGGAGAAACCAGAATAGATGGTAGAAATGGGAGATGGTAAATACCCAGTGTAGGCTCAGAACAGTGATAGCAGCAACAACCTGCTTGTTCAACTAACTTTTCTCTATTAAGTCTTTTGAAAATGTTGTTGCCAGCTGCCATAGTGAAGTTTCTGCGATGGAGTGGATTTAAAGAAGAGAGGTATCTCTCATTGTCTGCCCCAGGATTTCTGTTGCTGCTACGTGGGACACTTGCTGAAACCCATGTGGTCTGTTGGATGCATGAAAGAGCCTAAATTTGAAGGAATTAATAGTTCATAAAGAAGCCCCTAAGAATGGGGGTATAGGAACCAAGGGATATAATTGCTCTTCTCTCTGATCCTCAGGTAGATAATTCTGAGGCACATTCCTCCCAGCCTCTCAGAGGGTCTCCAGCAGAAGAACTGAGAAGTTCTAGCCCCAGTGGCCTGCAGCAGTTACTAGTCAATAATAAGTCATGTACCACATATCGTTTCAGTCAACAATGGACTGACCACATATACCACTATAATCCCCTAAGATTATAATGGAACTGAAAATTCCTATCACACAATGATGTCATAACCACGGTAGCATCATAGCACAATGCATTACTTACATGTTTTTGGTGATGCTGGTGTAAACAAACCTACTGTGCTGACCGTAGCATAAAATATAGCATAATCAATCATGTACAGTAAATATTTGATAATAAATGACTGTTACTATTTTATGTATTTACTATACTATACTTTGTAAAGTTATTTTAAAGTATACTTCTACCTATTAAAAAAAAAGTTATATTTTGATAACCTACAGATCACATTTGGCAGACTTCCAAATCGACCCACCTGAGGAGATTTTCTGGTTCATGACAGCATCCTATCCCTGAGTAAAATATCTGAGTTCCTCAAATTGTTGATGTACTACTGATTAATACATAACCTACTAACATTGAAAAGAGCACTGTTTCCGAATCATTAAGTTTTGCTAATTTGTTTCTTCATCATGAAGTTTTGCTTAATTTTTTCTCAGTCATGAAGTTTTACTGGTCGTCTTGCACATAGATGTTTTCGCCTATATGTTGCAGTCTGCAGCCAATGATTGCACCTCCCTCAGAATTGTACTCTCCAATGAAAAAGGCCAACTCCAGTGTGAATCCTCCTCCCCTCTCCTAAATTGTGTTATAAAAGCCTTCCATCTTACGGCAGACTTCAGAACACTTCTAATTTTGTTGGTATGTCTTCCTGGGCCAATCTTCACATTTGGCTTCCAAGAAATTATCAAATTATTTCTGCCTCAACAGCCTTAATTTTGGTTGGCACTGCCAAACATTCTCAGGCTTGTGCTTCAGGAGCTATTCCAGAAGAAGGCATTGTTGTCAGAGGAGATGACAGTTCCATGTGTGTTATTGCCCCTGAAGACCTTCTAGTGGAAGAAGGTGTGGAGGTAGAAGACGAGAATACTGATGATCCTGACCCTGTGTAGGCCTAAACTAATGTGTGTGCTTGTGTGTTAGTTTTTAACAAAAAGTTTTAAAAGTAAAAATAATAAATTTTTAAAATCTTGAATAAGTATATAAAGAAAATGTTTTGTACAGCTGTCCAATGTGTTTTAAGGTAAGCATTATATGACTCAAAAAGGTTAAAAATTAAAAAGTTTATAAAGTAAAAAGTTAAAGCTAAGATTAGTTTATCATTGAAGAAAACACTTTTAAATAAATTTGGTGTAGCTTAAATGTAGTGCTTACCAAGCCTACTGTACTATATAGTTATGTCCTAGGCCTTTCAGTTATTCAGAGCAACTTCCAGTCCTGCAAACTCTATTGATGCTAAATGCCCTATATACGTGTATTACCTGTTACTGAGCAACAGAGACTCTGCCTGATGCATGAGAGGCCAATACTATGACACCAGGTTTTTGAGAAAGGAATAGCTTTCTATTGGAGGTTGACTCCTAAGGAGACAGCAATCAAGCTCAAATCTGTCTCCCTATGCTGGATTTAAGGCAGTAATTTTATTAGAAAAGGTTTAGGGGGTGGATTTTGAGATTAACAGATCACTGATGGAAGGAAGGGGGAAGTCTAGAAAGCCCTTGCACATACACAGTTATAGCTTCATGCTACCTTATGGATCGAATGTGCAAATTCAGGGTGGAATTAGCATGAAACATGCAGCGGAAACATCAGCAAGCTTGCTCTGCACAAACTCCAGTCAGCCATCTTGATTCTGGCAAATTTCAGCCAGTTCTTTTATCTCAGAAAGGAGGGAGTTTCAGTGTTGAAGCAAGTTGTGTCTTTTCTTATCTGCCATCCTGCCTCAAGAACTTCTATCATTCATTTCTTTAACTCTTTGGGACATGGTTTCAGGAATACCATTTTCAATCTATTACACCATATTTTTACTATACTTTTTCTGTGTTTAGATATATGAACACTTAATGTGTTACAGCGGCCTTCAGAATTCAGTACAGGAATATGCTATCCAGATTTGTGGCCTAGGAGGGATAGGCTATACCCTATGGCCCAGGTATGTAATAGGCTATACCATTTAGGTTTAAGTACATTTTATGATATTTGAATAATGATGAAATCGCCTAACACATGTTTCTTAGAACATATTTTCACCATTAAGTGACACATGATTGAAGACACTTGATTGACACTTCCTCCTTCCCAGTCTCAGTCTTCCTAGTTTATCACGCTTATTCCCTAAAACCACTTCCCAAAATGAACTATAGGCTAATCGCTTTTCTGCAAAGATTTTCACGGTAAAAGCAAACAAAAAGATACATAAAAGCAGAGAAAAAAAACGGAATATAGGTTATTCTTATTTTCATGTTGGTGAATTCTGAATATTCTAAGTTTTCAACACTGAACATTCAATAACATTTTCATCCAAAAATGTTGTACAAAACTAATGCTTTCAAAATTTCTAAGGATTTGATTATAATGCCCTGAATTATCAGCAAAGGCTCTAGAAACACGAAGATAAATTAGTACCTGGGTGTGTTAACACTAGGTTTCTGGTTAAATGGAGTGTAGTCTCATTTAATTCACCAGTTACTTTGTCTCCCAATTTAGTTCTGTGATTTAAAAGTAATTAAAGCTGTGTCCTTACATGAAAATTATTGTTACGTTTTATGTTTTGCTCATTTTGAAGAATTGAGTATTTCTCACCTTGAGTCTCAATGAAATTCCAAAATAGTATAAAGCCTTAATCTGGTTGAAAACAAAATATATCCTTAAAATACTGAGGTAAAAATAGTCATGAAGAGTCTATTTTATTATAGGAATGTTATTTCATTTGTTTGTTTGTTTTGGTTACTGCATGAAACCAAGAAACTTCTGAGCTTTCCTTGTCTCTGTTCCCACTGTCCTGATAGTCCTGTATTTTCCAAATGTCATTTATAGAAGCACAGTCACAGACACAACCAATATTATTCTTCAAACAGAAATCCTGGATTCAACCCAGGGATACAGTAATCAGAGTCATCCTAGGGAAGGTTCAGGCTGGGGCAAATTATCTTTAGGCCATCCTTCTTCTTCGTCTGCCAAACCTTGCTGTGTTCTGTACTGTTAAGAGCACCATGTATTTCCAAACCAAAGGCTCCTTCACAGCACTCTGTACAATTATAATTACCAAATTAATTCCTGAAGATGAATAAATCCCTGTTGTCTCTGCTAGACTAAAAATGCCATAATAATGACAGCCATGCCTGTTTGTTCATTGCTATATCTGGGATGCTAGGACAGAGCCAGCACCCAGTAGATGCTCAGTCAGTACTGGTGGAGCAAGTTACAGACACACTAAAGGCAGCCTTGAAAGGTCTGTGTAGCAATAGGAACAGAAATAGCAGGGATAGTCCCGCTTCATTTACTTAGTGAAAAGGAGATAATTAAATCTGATTGTAGGTCATCTCAGGCAGTCAGAATAATCCTCTAATCCCCTGATGTAGGTACTTTTCTGTGTGCAGTAGTTATCAACATGTCCTAAAGAAATTAAAACGTCTGTTTCAAATAAAAATTCCTCTGGCAAGAAAATAAATTCTAAATACACTTCTAATTTATAAATTCCAAGTGGAATAAAAAGTCATATCTTAGAAACGATTTTTTACTATCTTTACTAAGATTGGTATTTTGTTTCTTTAGGACACTTATTATACGTCTCTTGATGTATAAAATACTGTAATAACAGGGGCTTCATTTTCAGTAAGGTTGAGAAGTCAAACCATATTTCATAAAGCCTGAAAACATAAGTTATGTTTTCCATTTAATACCCAACTCTGCAAATGGTGACCACTAGAAACACAGGATTCCTTATTATAGTTTTTGTAATTCGAGTACCAAAGGTACAACCAAATAAAGGTCTCAAATATTTGTGCTTAATTTCAACTTTCTTTTAGCTGTTGTATATAACGTTTTCCTTTCTACATGAGTAGAAGGGGTCTAAGCTTTTGAAGTCAGCTCTTTTATATTCACAACAAGTTTCAAGCATTACAAATAATCTTGGAGAGAATTTAGCTACATCTAATTTTAAAGTATTTATTTAAAAATGTATTTGACTATCGTCATAGGAATAGTACAGTATAGGGAGTAACCAGCTTCACAGGAAATCGCAACTTACCAAGCCTGTTGTAAAGCCCGGCGTCAGGAAGAGATACCTTTTTTCCTTCTTGAGGGCAACAGAGCTTTCACATTCTGTCCCTCTTTTGCCCCAACATATTGTTTTGCACATAGCCACTTAACAAATTTGTTTTCAATGTAGCTCTTTCCTCAAAGTTGAGGTTTATACCCCAAACTAAACTAACAGCAGTAAACGTTGTTGCCCCTCTCAGATACCCGTTGTGGGTTGATATGCTTACCTCCCAGCAGCTGAAATTGCTCTAGCTAACAGCCTACACCTGTGACCACCGCTAGAGCATTGCCTCAGCTGGAGAAGCCTGGAAAATCGCATCACCTTTATCACCATGCCACGCCCACCCCTCGGGATGGCCAGTGATTGGCTAACAGAGTATAGAACCAGTAGCTCTTGCCTAGAGACAGGACAATTCCAGGTGGAACCACTTATACTCCAGCTCCCTCTGTAAATCAGGCCGAGGCTGGATACTATCTAAGACCATATCACTGCTCAACTCCTCCCCTTTGCCAATTCTGCTTCTTTACTCCCTTACAGATTTTTCCTGAGGAGCATTTTCTGGTTAACTCACATATACCCAAATCCCTGCCTCAAGTTCTTCTTTTAAGGAATATAATCTAAAGCACACACACACTCTTCCCCCACCCCAAATGTGCTAGTGTGACTCATATCCTTGACAAGTTGAGCTTGGGTTTATTTTTCTTTAACTTTGTTTAGTAAGTATTGACTATTGCCTGAGCTTCCCTAGGCCAAGACAAAGCCCTGGTTCCTAAAAAGGCAAAGGGTCCCAAGTCAGGCCTGAGATTAGTCAAGAGGTCATCTTTGGGTATGTTCTGCAGTGTCAAGACGACTTGAAAACATAGTTAACAATTCTGAACATAACTTGATGTAAAATTCAATTAAGGGTCTAGATTCCAAGATAAAATTAGGATACCAGCTCTGTGAAAAAACTCACATTAAAATGATTTGCCATTAGTAATTATCACATAAGATTCTACAGTTATTAGATCACTTAGAGTCTGAAAACCAGGTTACAATAAATAGAGAATTTAGTTGGGTTACTGTGCAAAAGTTCATAGCAAATGTATATGTTATATATTATAGTTACATAGAAAATCAAATTTGATATATGAATTAATACAAGATAGAACATCTAAGAAACAGAAGAGTTGAGGTATAGTTTTTGCCAACAACTAGATGACCATGTTCAACAGCAAACACAATCAGTACCTTACATTTCCAGTCCTCTCCCACTGTCAATAATCAGATGACTTTAGACTGCATCTCTAATTCTCCAGAACTTCATGACTTCAAGGTGGCTGCAGAAGCTCCAAATACCATGTTTCCACCTGAATTGCAAAGATAAAACGCACAGAAAGGGATAGCTGTCTCTCACTGAGGGAAGAAATCTTTCCCAAGCTCTCCCAGGAAATGTACCCGGGTCAGACCGAGCCTTATGACCACTCCAGGCCAGAGAATAAGCACACTTTCCCAAAGACCATTTTCTCTGCCTCAAAGCTGAACAAACTTGGAAACGGTGGAAGCCAAGTTCAGATCCAGGCAATAAACAATTCTGCTACATTCAACATTAAAACCCAGGGAATTCCCGTCAGCAAATCTGTTTCTGAATCTCCTTCTCAAAATTTTAAAGAATCACTTCAGCATGCTCAAGGCTCTTTCCTCTTAGAAAATAATCATTTGCATACGTATATATTGTGATAAAGGAGAGGAATACACATTTCAATTCAAAGGTGTAAAGAATGGTATACTGTAACCTTTCTCAAAGGTGGAAAAAGACCTAAAAATAGAATTTTTTTGGTCTGCACATTTTACAATATTATGTAAATATTCACATGCAGCAAAAACTCAATTCATGTTGTCCATTCAGAGGGGGCAATGTGTACAGAGAGCCAAGGGCCAAACAGATGTGGCTTCCATCTAGGCTTTTTAATTTACCCAATATGGATCAGTTTCACCATCTTTTGATGGTGACGATCACATTTTTTTTTTTTTAAAGCAAAAGCACAGTTTCTGGGCCATAACCATAGTAAGTACTCAATACTAGCTATTATTAGTTCAGGAGCCTAAAAGCTGAAACTATGACAGTCACCTAACCAAATACTATTCTTTTCCTCAGCTACAGCAAGGAAGTAAAAATGACCAGGATCAGCTTCATCTCTTTCTAACCAAGTTCTCTGTTACTTAAAAGTGTCCAAGAAGTTGTGATTTACTGACAAGAATTAACAGGCCTGAGTGGTCCCTTCAAAGTAATTCCTGAAAACGTGCCTCCTAGATGACTTGTGATTCATTGGACTTAGTTTCTATTTTTCACATGAGTTGTAGTAAAGAAATCCAAAAGTAGCTAATCCAATTTCAGTCCATTTTCAATATAGCTAATGGCTTTCACATACTTATTTCTCTTTCTTGGTCTGAATGGTATAGTTTTATGTGAAAATCTCGTTTCTAAAGTAAAATAATTGCATGATTATAACACACATAAGTTCCATCTTGTAAGCCTCCAAGATAGCATCAGTTACCTATATGTAGACGGAAACTCAATATTCAAAATGCCTTCTCACATTTCAGAAACACTGTCTTCTGTGGTATGAGAAATATTTTTATCTGTAAAATCTCTCTAGATGATTTTTTTTCTTTCCAATGATATACCAACTACACATTAAGTGGATGGCTTTTCTAGCTATATTAATAGTTTTACAATATGGATTAAGTCTATCTTTGCTATTCTAGTTCTTGTGCCAAGTAAACTATGTCATGAACTAACAATAATTGGGGCCTTTAGGTAACTAAGGAAATAGATAAGCCAGTCCTTAAGTCCTAACCCACAATTATCTTCTTGGATTTCTTTTGTATGGGTCTATTGGTGGAAGAAATTACAACTTACCTCATATTAAATGTCTTCTTTTTGGAACACCTATATTTGTTTGCAGAAATAAAATACCATAAAATAAAAACAGTGGTTTCCAGAAGCATTATAAAAGATATATTAGCTAAGAAATTAAATTCTCTCTCACCAAAAAAAATGTATAAAATTCACATGGTTGAAATAATTGACCACAGGGAAAATACAGATAAATACATTGTCTTCTATAATACCTAATAAAATTTATAATATACGGTAGTCAGTTTTTTCTATAGAAAAAGCAGTCACAAAATTTTAGTGTTATAGAACAATGACACTTATTTCTTTCTCCTTTGTCTGCAGGTGAGGAGGCTTCAGCTGAAGGTCAGGCGTGGCCAGGCTTGGCACAAAACTGTGGGATGATTCCAAATATGTTCTAGCTTCCAAATCTCTTTTCTCATTTTTGGGCTTAGCAGATTACCAAAGGCATTCTGTCATGGGGATGACAGAGAACATAAAAGCATGCTCAAATATGCAAACACATTTCAAATACTTGCTTGTATTACATCTGCTAACGTCCCCGTGGCCAAGGCAAATCACATGGCCACGCCAAAAATCAGACTGGGGAATTCTGCTCTCCATGAGACATCGGCAAGGATGTGAACTTCTACAGAGGAGTAAAGAATTGAGTCCCATCATTCAATAAACAATAAATATGTAACCTAAAGTATCTCAGTCACATGTGCATAGGGAGACATATAGATGAATGTTTATATAGCATTGTTTATAAATAAGCAAGGAATTGTGTTCATCTGTAGGAAATGGGAAATAAATTATAGTTCAATCACATAATAAAATTTACATGTTGGTTTAAATTAACGAATGCAATAACATGGCTACATGTTTTTTAAAAAGCATTGCAGAACAAATAAGGTATAAAATACTATATGTAATGTGATACCATTTACATAATTTTAAATGAACACACAGAGTAATATCATGAATACTTTATGAATATACACATTGTGATACAGAATAAAAACATGATGGAAAAGAGCATAGTAATTTCAATGCAGTGAAGTGGAGGAAGAAGACATGAGACTGAAGTTTTAGCAATAACACAAATTTAAACAGAAAAAGCCCATAAAAATATGGGAAACTGTGAATATTTCTTAAATTTGAATATGTGGTGAGTAAATGGATGTCTGTTCTTTGTATATTCAAAATGTGTTATACAAAGAATTACAAATACATTTTTTCAAATAGCATAAAGACTAACCCAGTTACACATAATACTTTTGGAAAACACTGTCTCATGAGAATTTAAGATCCATTGAGCCAAAACAATGAGACCACCTGAAGACTCCACAACACCTTCACTGATTTGTTCATATATTTTCTGGGACTACTTCTTTCCTTATAGCTCTTAGAGGTTTTATTCAAAATGCTTCCATAATCTGTGAAAAAAGCCTAATGTTTGATAACAACTTTAATTGTGGAGTTGACCACCCATGCTGAGCAATCTGGGATTTTCTGGATTTTGTCATACATATAACTCCCTGGGAATCTTTTTAATACACGGAGAATGAAAGTAGCAAATAGAATAATACCCAATTTTGGCCATCTTCCTTGTTTTAAGGAGAGCTCTTGTTGGGTAACGAATGTAGGCTTGATTAAAATCTGAATGTGTCCACCAAAAAAGAACTCTCTAACTGAAAATGTGTTAGCAAGATTTGTGTGTTCTGCCAAACCTCAGCTGAGTTTAGAGAGCTACAAATATTAAACACCTAGTGTATATGTCAGGCATTCGTTTCACATGTATTTTCCCACATGATCGTTTTAACAATTATAAAGTATAGGAATTATGTCCTACACTAATGATCAAAAATGACAGGGCAGAGAATTAAGTCCATATCTGACACCAAAATCTATGTTCTGACATTACATCACTCTGCCTAAGTTAGGACACTTGGGGAAATCACAAAGGGTCACCCCATCATCACGAGAAGCCTGCTGGAAAAAAATCCTCTATCCATGATGTCTACATTATCTATATTTGAAAAACCCCAGGCAAAGCAGTAAAATCAGTTTATTTGATCTCTAGAATATCTCGGCCCCTTTTTTCTCAATTGATTTGGAAACCTGCCTTTTTCAGGCTTAAATTGTTGTTAGGTCACCCCTTTGTTGACCAGATATCCACCCCACACTTACTTCTAATTTGTCAAAAGTATCACTTCCTTCATTCTCATTCTCAGTTGAAATTACCAAACCCTTCTAGCTAAGCATCACAGAGGAAAACATTTTAAGACTGATTCATACAAACAATTGATCAATGTGTACAGTCCTAGAAACAAGTGTAAAAACAATGTTATTATATAGTGGCTAAGAGTGAAACTAGCTATAATTTCCAACAAAAGACCTAAAATAGTATTACAATATAAAAGTACATCAGGCAGTTCTGTCATAAAATAAAATTCAGCCATATTGCATTTTTTAGAAAATGCTTATGATTGCTCATGGATAACATTAATGAATTTGCAATTACTACATCTTAGAACCCAAATGTAGCCAACCAGACAACTCAATGTATTCCTTGCCCTAGGGATGTCAAATGAAGATATCAAAAGAGAACAATGGCCCCACAAGAGTACAATCTCTCTAGATGATAAAATTTAATATAAGAACAAGAACAGGTGAAACAAATATCTTTCTTACCATTTCCTTTAAAGGAACACATCACAGCCCGGGAATAATATATTCAACCATTTTCTTACTTTAAGCCTCAAAAGGCCTCAGCAACAAGTCTTCTTATCCCATAGAAGAAATTAATATTTTCTCTTCTATATAAGCTTATACCAACTACCTAAATAACACAATGTACTAGAGAAGCCCTGAATAATAACATAGATTTTAAAAGGTTTTTAGGGCAAATGACCCTTTTCTGCTCAGAAGACCAAACCAAACCCTCTGAGCACTTCATAGGCACTATGCTCACACAAGTACTTACTAAGCACCTACTGTGTGCCAGATGCTGTGCTATGCCCTCAGGATACAGTTGATGTTGGTTAGCATCTCAGCCCCTAATGTCTCCTGCCCCTTATTATTTACCCTGTAATCCCCTCTCCTTGAGTGTGGACTAGACTTAGCGACTCTTCTGATAAACAAAATGGCAAAAGTGGTGGGTTGTCACTTCCATAATTACATTAAGAAAATACTATGGCTTCTGTTTTGGACATCCTCTCTCACCCTGGAGAAAGCCAGCTACCATATAGGGAAGCATCCCTGGCCCAAGTGAATTAGCTTGAAAGCAGATCATCTAAGCCCCCAGGCATGAGCTCAAGAGCAAATCTTTCCTCCTGACTTGACTGCAACCTCAGGAGAGGTCTTGTGCCAGAGGAACCCAGCTAAGCCACATCCAGATTCTAAACCTGCAGAAACTGGGAGATAATAGATATTTGCTGTTTTAAGCTGCTAAATTTGGAGGTAGTTAGATAACAATAGAAAACTAATACACAGTGCTTTATAAGACAAGGTCCTTGCCTAAGTAAAGCTTACAATTGTGTACTGATGGATGATAAAAATAAACATATATGATATAATTTTGCATAGTTATAAATATTATGAAGAAAGTAAAACAGGGTAATGGGAAAAAGAATGACTATATAAATGGATGGAAAAGGAAAATCCACCTGCAGAGACCTGAGTAAGTAGACCTGATTATTCAAGGAAAATGGCACATGGGATTGCAATAAATTAAATGAAAAACTAGATATGAAAATACACCCAAATTCTGTTAAGTGTAACATTAAATAAATTGATAAAAACATAGAGCAATACTATTATTTTCAATACTTTTTGTTTAGAAAATTATATATACATACATATATATATATATATATATATATTATACTTTAAGTTCTGGGGTACATGTACAGAATGTGCAGGTTTGTTACATAAGTATACACATGCCATGGTGGTTTGCTGCTCCCATCACTCCATCATCTACATTAGAAATTTTTCCTAATGTTATCCTTACACTATTGCCCCACACCCTGCTATCCCCTCCAGTCCCCCATCTCCCCACAAGTCCTGGTGTGTGATGTTCCCCTCCCTGTGTCCATGTGTTCTCACTGTTCAACACCCACTTATGAGTAAGAACATGAGATGTTTGGTTTTCTGTTCTTGTGTCAGTTTGCTGAGAATGATGGTTTCCAGCTTTATCCATGTCCCTGCAAAGGACATGAAATCATCCTTTTCTGTGGCTGCATAGTATTCCATGGTGTATATGTGCCATATTTTCTTTATCCAGTCTATCATTAATGGGCATTTGGGTTGGTTCCAAGTCTTCGCTATTGTACAGAGGGCCTCAATGAACAAACATGTGCCTGTGTCTTTACAATACAATTACTTATAATCCTTTGGGTATATACCCAGTAATGGGATTAGTGGGTCAAATGGTATTTCTATTTCTAGATCATTGAGGAATCACCACACTGTCTTTCACAATGATTGAACAAATTTAGACTCCCACCAACAATGTAAGAGCGTTAGTTTTTCTCTGCATCCTCTTTAGCATCTGTTGTTTCCTGATTTTTAATGGTCGTCATTCTATTTGGCGTGAGATAGTATCTCAATGTGGTTTTGATTTGCATTTCTCTAGTGACCAGTGATAATGAGCTTTTTAAAATATGTTTTTGCATAAATGTCTCCTTTTGAAAAGTGTCTGTTCATATCCTTCACCCACATTTTGATAGGGTTTTCTGTTTTTTTTTTTTCTTGTAAATTCGTTTTAGTTCTTTGTAGATTCTGGACATTAGGCCTTTGTCAGATGGGTAAATTGCAAAAATTTTCCCATTCTGTTGGTTGCTCATTCACTCTAATGATAGCTTCTTTTGCTGTGCAGAAACTCTTATTTAATTAGATCCAATTTGTCTATTTTGGCTTTTGTTGCCATTGCTTTTGGTGTTTTAGTCATGTAGTCCTTGTCCATGCATATGTACTGAATGGTATTGCCTAAGTTTTCTTCTAAGGTATTTATGGTGTTAGGTCTTTATAGTTGTCTGACCACCTAAAGCTGTAGCTGAGAGGATCATAAACTCTACTCTGTGGTATCTCCTGGACACGTGTGTCAGTTGACGGCTCACAGAATTTCCAAATTATTTAAAGTCTGGGTTTGCAATAATGTAATTGCTGACTTTTAAGATGAGAAAGATTTCTATATTATTGGACACCTAAAACCCAGAGATAATTTATTTTTAGGTGGGGATTCTCTGTAGATAACGGAATATAAATTTTATGAGTCTGTCTTTGTCTTCTTTGGAGCATCTTATTTTTTTTAAATGGCATTTGTCCACCTACAATACTTGCTAAACCACTAAATGTAACAGTTTGAAACAGCCATCCCCAGGCATCCATGCAAATTAATACTGTCGCACTACACTTCATTTTTCTTAAAATTAATATTTTGGCTCTCTATAAATTAACTTCCACCAATGTAAACATTTGTTCTTTTAATTTAAAGATCTTGACACAGGAGGTGTTTTCAAAGTAGAGGAACATATAATTATTCAACTCAAAAATGGCAGATGAATATGAAGGCATAGATATATCTCTGACATATTTTCTTTCACAGTTACTGCTGAAACTCTGAATCCTAATTTCCTTTTATTGAAGTACTCTGTTTTCCCTCTTTATTTTTTGAACTTAGAGTCAATATGCTACCAAAAACATTTCATATATCTCCCTTTCTTTCTCTTCTCCCCATTTCTTCCTCTCTTCCTCCTTCCTTCCCTCCCACCCATCTGCCCCCCTTTTCTTCCTTCCTTTTCTCTTTCTCTTTCTCTTTCCTTTTAAAATTTGATCTATCTAATGTTATAACTCTTCTTGGGAACACAAGGGGGCAAACACAAGTTTTTTTTTTTTTTAACATCTTCTTTGCTTCGAGATCTCCTTTCCAACCTATCAAATGAGTAAGATTTGCCTGCCTGTAAAAGATAATGCAAAATAACAATGTCTTAAGCAATTATATATGTCTACTTAATTTCTTCTCATGTGTAGTCCAGAGGTAGTATGGCCGATGCTGGTGCAGTGATAGTGGGGTCATCATTGCCAAGAGCTTTTTCTCTGTTTTTACTCCATTTATTAAATTACTCACAATGACTACAGGAGCTCTGGTTATCATATGTGCCTTCTAGTTGTCAGAAAAGCTGCCAGAGCATAATTGAGAAGCTCTAAATTCAAATTTAATTAATTTTATTTAATCAATTGGTCAAGGGGTAGGAACATCACCAATGATAGTCTAACATATGAAAGATAAACACTGTGGGAGCTGGATCATCCTGCTGGTGTTCCGCTTATTCCAATTACATTACACAAATTTTCAGAGTTGAACTGTTTCCTGTCCTTTCTGAGGCCTACCTTTGTTTTTTTGTTTTTTGGCTTTTTTTTTTTTTTTNTTAAGACAGGGTCTTGCTATGTTGCCCAGGCTCAAGTGCCTTGGCATGGTCACAGCTCACTGCAACCTCTGCCTCCTGGTCTCAAGCCATCCTCCCACCCCAGCTTCCTGAGTAGAGAAGCTAAGACTATAGGTGTATGCAGCCATGCCTTGCTAATCTAAAAAATGTTTTAGTAGGGGTTTTGCCATGTTTGGCAGGCTGGCCTCAAAATCCTGGACTCAAGCCATCTGACCACCTTGGCCTCCCAAAGTGCTAAGATTACAGGCATGACCCACTGCCACCTGCCCTACCTTTGGCTCTTGAATAACTCATTTAGTTACAGTAAATTTCATTTATCTATTTATTTATTTTAAAACAGCCTGAGTTAGTTTCTTTTTTTTGGAACCAAAGACACTTAAGTAGGAAATATAACGAGAGAACTTAAACTCACATATTGTTGGCATGATTTTTATGTGTATAAGGTATGGGGAGAGTGAGTGCTGTTGTTGGGTGAGTTTCTTTAGGATATTGACCATAATTTTAAAATTATTAATATTGGTGAATTATGATGACAAATACCTCAAGATAGATCTGTAGGTTATGGATAAGTCATGAATACCTTTCCATATGATAAGATATATGTGTGTATATAAATATGTATGTATGTTTGACTGAGTACTAAATTGGTAAAGCTATAAGAAGCTGTAGCAAGCATGCTAACAATTTCTCAGAAATGAGTTGTACATACTGATTGTGAGCAACATACACTGACTAGAAAAAGAAACTTCATTTGGAACCAAAAAGGAACCCACATAGCCACGACAATCCTAAGCAAAAAGAATAAAGCTGGAGGCATCACGTTACCTTACTTCAAACTATACTACAAGTCTACAGTAATAAAAACAGCATGGTACTGGTACAAAAACAGAGATATAGACCAGTGGAACAGAACAGAGGCCTTGGAAGTAATGTCACACATCTACAAGCATCTGATTTTTGACAAAGCTGACAAAAACAAGGAATGACAAAAGGATTCCCTGTTTAATAAATAGTGGTGGGAAAACTGGCAGGCCATGTGCAGAAAGCTGAAACTGGACCCCTTCCTGACACCTTACACTAAAATTAACTCCAGATGGATTAAATATTTAAATGTAAGACCTAACATCCTAAAAACCCTAGAAAAAAACATAGGCATTACCATTCAGGACATATGCATGGGCAAGGACTTCATGACTAAAACACCAAAAGCATTGGCAACAAAAGCCAAAATAGACAAATGAGATCTAATTAAACTTAAAAGTTTCTGCACAGCAAAATAAGCTATCATTAGAGTGAACCAGCAACCACAGAATGGTAAAATTTTTGCAATCTACCCATCTGACAAAGGCCTAATATTCAGAATCTACAAAGAACTAAAACAAATTTACAAGGAAAAAAAAAAAACACAAAAAAACCCCATCAAAATGTGGGTGAAGGATATGAATAGACACTTTCCAAAAGAAGACATTTATGCAGCCAACAAATATGAAAAAATGCTCATTACCACTGTTTATTAGAGAAATGCAAATCAAAACCACATTGAGATTCCATCTCATACCAATTAGAAAGGCAATCATTAAAATATCTAGGGAAAACAGATGCTGGAGAGGATGAGGAGAAATATGAATAATTTTACACTGTTTGTGGGAGAGTAAATTAGTTCAACCATTGTGGAAGACAGTGCAGTGATTCCTCAAGGACCAGAAATAGAAATTCCATTTTACCCAGCAATGCCATTACGGGATATATACCCAAATGACTATAAGTCATTCTATTACAAAGACACATGCACATGTTTCTTCATTGTGGCACTGTTTACAATAGCAAAGACATGGAACCAGCCCAAATGCCCATCAATGATAGACTGGATAAAGAAAATGTGGCACATATATACCACGGAATACTATGCAGCCATAAAAAAGGATGAGTTCATGTCCTTTTCAGGGACATGGATGAATCTAGAAACCATCATTCTCATTAAACCAGCACAAGAACAGAAAACCAAACACTGCATGTTCTCACTCATAAGTGGGTGTTGAACAATGAGAACACATGGACACAGGGAGGGGAACATCACACACTGGGGTCTGTTGGGGAGTGAGGGGTAAGGGAGGGATAGCAGGAGTTGGGGAGATTGGGGAGGGATAACCTTGGGAGAAATATCTAATGTAGTTGATCGGGGGATGGAGGCAGCAAACCACCATGGCATGTGTATACCTATGTAACAACCCTGCAAGATCTGCATATGTACCCCAGAATTTAAGGATAATTTAATAAAAAAGAAAAAAAGAAAAAGAAATATTACCTAAAAATAGTTTCTCCAAAAAATTCCTATGTACTTACAGTTTATTGGAAGCAATTTTAGCAATAAGCATGGAATGACTTCCATTTGGATATATAATCACTTTTGTGCCACCAGTATGCATTTACTAAATTACTTTTCCAATTATATACTTTTACTTTTATACTTGTACTTTTATTTTTTAACATGACAATTTTTTTTGCAATCCAATTAAAATTTGTAGCACATACATTAGGTTAAGTTTGCTAGAAAGAGACTTGGATAAAAAGCTGGAAGCAGAATGTGTACCTCGGAGCGCTCAAGGGAGATACACCTCTAGGACGTCAGGAAGGCAGAATTGGGCACAGGGAGAAGCTGACTCACACTATAAAAGAAACTTTGGCCTCGGAAAATGCTACACAGATGGACAAAGTATCACAGATTGAGGCAAGGTCATTGAATCTGTGTCTTTCCATCAGGTAGTTAGATATAGAAAGCTCTGTATGAAGGAGACTTAAACTTGGGCAGGGAAGAAATCTATGGCTGAGAGCAATTGCCACTGAGGCTTGTAAGCATGCACCAGTAAGTCAAATCTGATGAAAGATCTGGGCAGGGCACTGCAGTATTCACTACATGAAGTACATTTTGAATTAGTGGACACAAATTAGAAAAATTACAAGTAATTTTTGTATATTTTGGTATATTGTGACTGGCATGCCTTATATGCACAGAGTCAATATATCACCTTTTGGAATATCCTTTAATGATATTCACTATTACTCCCTCTCTGCTAAGCTTTTTTCTGTATCCCAAGGGCATAAAGCATGGAAACTACATTTTTCAGACTCATTACCAGAAGGATATGGGCTTTGCATAAAATTTGGAAGGTGAAAGAGAAGAAGAAGCTGTTATTCTCCCATGGCTACTTCAGGTTGGAACTCTGGCAACAATAGATGTGGGGTTTGCAAGAAGCTATTAAGCTTCCTCAGAAAAATTATTTGCTTTAATATTTCTGTCATATGAAATAATCAATTGCTGTTTTCAGTGGTTCTGGCTGAAAATTGGTTCAGTTCTTCTGAGAATTGCTCACTTCTGTGCTTCAGAAAACTAAGACCATACTGGCAGCTTCACTGAGGGGATCCTTGTGCATTTATCTTTCCTGAAAACAGCCTTCCTAATTTTTTACTCCCCAAGAATGCATGGTTATGTAAGCCTTTAATTATCAGAGTTACAATTCTCTTACTCAATATATCCTATTGTGGCTTCTGTTCTCCAAATCCAACCCTGACTGATAGAGCCTCCATGCATTTTAGATGGTGGGATAGTTTGGATATTTGTCCCTGCCCAAATTTCATGTTAAAATGTAGTCCCCAGTGCTGTAGGTGGGGTCCAGTAGGAGGTGTTCATATCACAGGGGCAGATCCCTCATGGCTTGGTGCTATCTTTGTGATGTGAGTTGTTGTAAGATCTGGTCATTTTAAAGTGTGTGGCACTTCCACCATCTCACTCTGTCTTGCTCCTGCTTTCATCATGAGAAGTGCCTGCTCCTGCTTCACCTCTCACCATGATTGTAAGCTTCCTGAGGCCTCCCTAGAAGCCAAACAAAGGCCATCACCATGCTTCCTCTAAAGCATGTAGAACTGTCAGCCAATTAAATCTCTTTTCTTTACAAAATGCAAAGTATAAATGTATTTCTTTTTTAAATTAATTTTATTATTTTTTATTGCATTTTAGGTTTTGGGGTACATGTGAGGAACATGCAAGATTGTTGCATAGGTACACCCGTGGCAGTGTGATTTGCTGCCTTCCTCCTCTTCACCCATATCTGGCATTTCTCCCCATGCTCTCTCTCCCCAACTCCCCACCCCCGCTGTCCCTACCCTATTTCTCCCCGACAGACCCCAGTGTGTAGTGATCCCCTCCCTGTGCCCATGTGTTCTCATTGTTCAACACCCACCTATGAGTGAGACTATGTGGTGTTTGATTTTCTGCTCTTGTGTCAGTTTGCTGAGAATGATGGTTTCCAGGTTCATCCATGTCCCTACAAGGACACAAACTCATTATTTTTTATGGCTGTGTAATATTCCATGGTGTATATGTGCCACATTTTCCCTGTCCAGTCTATCATCAATGGGCATTTGGGTTGGTTCCAGGTCTTTGCTATTGTAAACTGTGCTGCAATGAACATTGGTGTGCACGTGTCCTTTTAGTTGAAGAATTTAAAATCCTTTGGATATATACGCAGTAATGGGATTGCTGGGTCGAATGGAATTTCTATTTCTAGGTCCTTCAGGAATTGCCACACTGTCTTCCACAATGGTTCAACTAATTTACATTCCCACAAACAGTGTAAAAGTGTTCCTATTTCTCCACATCCTCTCCAGCATCTGTTGTCTCCAGATTTTTTAATGATTCCCATTCCAACTGGTGTGAGATGGTATCTCAATGTAGTTTTGATTTGCATTTCTCTTCTAATGACCAGTGATGATGAGCATTTTTTCATATGTTTGTTGGTCTCCTAAATGTCTTCTTTGTAAAGTGTCTGTTCATATCTTTCGTCCACTTTTGAATGGGCTTGTTAGTTTTTTTCTTGTAAATCTGCTTTAGTTCTTTGTAAATTTTGGATATCAGCCCTTTGTCAGATGGATGAACTGCAAAAATTTTTTCCCATTCTGTTGGTTGCTGATTCACTCTAATGACTGTTTCTTTTGCTGTGCAGAAGCTGTGGAGTTTGATTAGGTCCCATTTGTCTATTTTGGCTTTTGTTGGCAATGCTTTTGGTGTTTTGGTCATGAAGTCCTTGCCTACACCTATGTCCTGAATGGTTTTGCCTAGATTTTCTTCTAGGGTTTTTATGGTGTTAGGTCTTATGTTTAAGTCTTTAATCCATCTGGAGTTAATTTTGGTGTAAGGTGTCAGGAAGGGGTCCAGTTTCCGCTTTCTGCACATGGCCAGCCAGTTTTCCCAGCACTATTTATTAAACAGGGAATCCTTTCCGCATTGCTTGTTTTTGTCAGGTTTGTCAAAGATAGGATGGTTGTAGATATGTTGTGTTGCCTCTGAGGCCTCTGTTCTGTTCCATTGGTCTATATCTCTGTTTTGGTACCAGTACCATGCTGTTTTGATTACTGTAGCCTTGTAGTATAGTTTGAAGTCTGGTAGCGTGATACCTCCAGCTTTGATATTTTTGCTTAGAATTGGTTTGGCTATGTGGGCTCTCTTTTGGTTCCATATGAAGTTTAAGGTGTTTTTTTTCCAGTTCTGTGAAGAAGGTCATTAGTAGCTTGATGGGGATAGCATTGAATCTGTAAATTACTTTGGGCAGTATGGCCATTTTCACGATACTGATTCTTCCTAACCACGAACATGGAATGTTTCTCCATCTGTTTGTGTCCTTTCTTATTTCGTTGAGCAGTGGCTTGTAGTTCTCCTTGAAGAGGTCCTTTACATTCCTTTTTAGTTGTATTCCTAGGTATTTTATTCTCTTTGTAGCAGTTCGTTCTTGATTTGGCTCTCTTTAAGTCTGTTATTGGTGTATAGGAATGCTTGTTATTTTTCACATTGATTTTGTATCCTGAGACTTTGCTGAAGTTGCTTATCAGTTTCAGGAGATTTTGGGCTGAGACAATGGGGTCTTCTAGATATGCAATCATGTTATCTGCAAATAGAGACAATTTGACTTCCTCCTTTCCTAATTGAATACCCTTTATTTCTTTTTCTTGCCTGATTGCTCTGGCTAGAATTTCCAGTACTATATTGAATAGGAGTGGTGAGAGAGGGTATCCTTGTCTACTGCCAGATTTCAAAGGGAATGCTTCCAGTTTTTGTCCATTCAGTATTATATTGGCTGTTGGTTTGTCATAAATAGCTTTTATTAGTTTGAGATATGTTCCGTCAATACCTAGCTTATTGAGGGTTTTTAGCATAAAGAGCTGTCGAATTTTATCAAAGGCCTTCTCTGTATCTGTTGAGATAATCACGTGATTTTTGTCTTTGGTTCTGTTTATGTGGTGAATTATGTTTATAGACTTGCATATGTTGAACCAGCCTTGCATCCCCGGGATGAAGCCTACTTGATCATGGTGGATAAGCTTTTTGATGTGCTGTTGCAATCCGCTTGCCAGTATTTTACTGAAGATTTTTGCATCCATGTTCATCACGGATATTGGCCTGAAGTTTTCTATACTTGTTGAGTCTCTGCCGGGTTTTGCTATCAGGATGATGGTGGTCTCATGAAATGATTTGGGAAGGATTCTCTCTTTTTGGGTTATTTGGAACAGTTTCAGAAGGAATGATACCAGCTCCTCTTTGTAAGTTTGGTTGAATTTGGCTCTGAACCCAACTGAACCTGGGCTTTTTTTGGGTGGTAGGCTCTTAATTGCTGCCTCAACTTCAGCCCTTGTTAGTGGTCTATTTAGGGTTTTGACTTTTTCCTGGTTTAGGCTTGGGAGGAGGCAAGTGTTCAGGAATTTATCCATTTCTTCCAGATTTACTAGTTTACATGCATAGAGTTGTTTGTAATAATCTCTGATGATGGTTTTAATTTCTGTGGAATCTGTGGTGATATCCTCTTTATCATTTTTTATTGCATCTATTTGGTTATTCTCTCTTTTCTTTTTTATTAATCTGGCTAGTGGTCTAACTTCTTGATCTTTTTGAAAAACCAGCTCCTGTATTTATTGATTTTTTGAAGGGTTTTTTGTGTCTCTATCTACTTTAGTTCTGCCCTGATCTTAGTTATTTCTTGTCTTCTGCTAACTTTTGAGTTTTTTTTTTTTTTTTTTTTTTGTTCCTCTAGCTCTTTCAATTTTGATGATAGGGTGTCGATTTTAGATCTTTCCTTGCTTCTCATGTGGGCATTTATTGCTATAAACTTTCCTCTAGACACTGCTTTAAATTTGTCCCAGAGATTCTGGTATGTTTTGCCTTCGCTTTCTTTGGTTTTGAAGAACATCTTTATTTCTGCCTTCATTTCATTGTTTATCCAGTCAACATTCAAGAGCAAGTTGTTCAGTTTCCATGAAGCTGTGAAGTTCTGAGTTAGTTTTTGAATTCTGAGTTCTAACTTGATTGCACTGTGGTCTGACTGTTCGTTATGATTTCCATTCTTTTGCAATTGCTGAGGAATGATTTACTTCCAATTATGTGGTCAGTTTTAGAGTAGGTGTGATGTGGTGCTGAGAAGAATGTATATTCTGTGGATTTGTGGTGTTAAGTTCTATAAATGTCATTAGGTTTGCTTGTTCCAGGTCTGAGTTCAAGTCCTGGATATCCTTGTTAATTTTCTGTCTGGTTGATCTGTCTAATATTTACAATGGGGTGTTAAAGTCTCCCACTATTATTGTGTGGGAGTCTAAGTCTCTTT
>NW_016107389.1:2942965-2961372 GCF_001604975.1 Cebus imitator | reverse complement strand
AGGAGTTGCAATTCTCATCTCTGATAAAATAGACTTTAAAGCAACGAAGATCAAAAGAGACAAAGAAGGACATTACATAATGGTAAAAGGATCAATGCAACAAGAAGAGCTAACGATCCTAAATATATAAATGTATTTCTTTATAGCAATACAAGAACAGCCTAATACAGATGACTCTGTCATTAATGAGAAAATTGAGGCACTTCATTTTTCTAGATGGCAAAAAGCTGTAAAACTAAAAGGAATTTATCAATATACCATCTATTGCGATCATTTACTATATTAAGCATGTTCTTAAGGAGGTAAGCATAAGTTTAACACAATTTTGGTAATGAAGAAAAGTGAAAGAGAGAGAGCATATGTTGGCTTAGCTCTGTGAAATTTAAATGAAACGTTCACTTGTTCTAGCAGCTCATGAAAAATTCTGCATTGTTTATTATGTGTCACCACCAACCTAAAATTCAGAGTTATGAAAAGTTTGATGATTACAAAAAAAGGGAAGCACTAAGCCATATAGGTATAGAGAATGAACAGTGTCAAATAGAATTTTCAATCCATGTATAAGGAAACTTAAGCATTTTTAAAGGAAACCACACAAAAAGCATGAGAATGTCTACAATGACACCTGTACCAGTAGAATGAGCTAGATATTTAGAGAAGAAATTCTTGATTAAATACTTTTTATAATATGAACATGCACACACACATAATATGACATGACTGTGTTTGTGGTAAATAAATTCCTCTGGCCAAAGAAAACTGAAAAGAAGATAGAAATCATAGAAATTGATGGAAACAACAGGAAATGACAGGAATGTCAAAAAAGTGAAAATCTAGAGTGGTAGATAAACATTGGATTGACATTGTTTTGGGAGTGTTGGTTTATATCTCGTGGCCTAATGATGATTTAGAGGTTAAGAAAGCAGCAATGCAAAAGGCAAGGGTTGGGCATTACTAGGTAGAAAGATTGGCCAATCATATTTATTGGTTTTATTTTTTAAAAAGTAGAGGTAAAGATGGATGATGCCTCAATCTTGACTGTGACTAGATTAGAAAAAATTTTCCTGTAGAAATTTCTAACCACAAGTGTACTTTTATATTTTTAAAAAATAGAATAAAAACTACTTTTTTAGTATGAAAAGGTAAAAGTTTGTCTTAAAGTGAGCCTGATAGATGGTGTCAACAAATCCTGTCTTCTTAAAAGAAAAATCTCTAAATCCCACTTATATTTTACCAGGATAAATTTTCAGTAAAGATGAACTCACAATAAATGACTAACCACTGGAGTAAGATTAGTGCAAATGGAAAATCATGCAGACCAGTAAAATAATGCAAATATTGGAACTATCAAAAATAGAAAGTATGTTTAATATTTTAAAAAAGATAGGCTATATGAAGAAGGAAAATGATTCATTAAAAATTAACTAGTAAACTTTGTATAAATTCTGAGTTGGGAAAGAAGGATGAAATTATATCCAGTTGGAGTTCCAGAAGGAGATAATATAATTAATGTGAGAAGTAAAATATTTCATACAATAATATATGAGATTTTCAATATATGAGAATGACATAACCCACAGATTCCAGAAACCCAACTAATCCAAAGTATGATATAAATATACATTACTAGAAAGCCATAGTGAAACTTCAGAATGCCAAGGCAAAAAAGAAAATCTCAAAAGAAGCCAGGGAAAACTGGTATATACAAAAGGATGAAAAACAGATTGACAGTTGATTTTCTACAGAAACAAGTGAAACTAGGAGACAGAAAATTATGTCTCTATTTTTAAAATGATTTTAAAAAACTATTTTAAATTGATAAATAAAAGTTGTATATACTTACTGTACACACATGATGTTTGAAATGTGTGTAGATTGTAGACTGGCTAAATTGAGCTGATTAACATATGTATTACTTCGCATACTTACTTTTTTCTGATGAGATTATTTAGTCTTCAAATTACAATGTCTTTAAATTACCGAGATAAAATGATCATCAACCCAGAATGTTATCCCCAGCTATCTTCTAAGAATGAAAGATAAATGAAGAGATTTTAAAAATACAACCAAGAGTGTTTACAACAGGTCTTTCCTAAAATAACTTACATAGGTTATACTTCATGAAGAAAGAAATTGGACTCAGCGGGGGAAGTTCTAAAAGGCAAGAAGAAATAGAGGGTAAATAGTGTTAAATATATTTAAAATAGTTTGAAAAGTTATATTTAAAATTAACAATGACTGAGACATCGATAACCACCTGCAGGGATCTGTCCTGCAAACCCTGACTCCATGACAGATGAATACATACACTCAACACACAAAGTACAGTGAATGAGTGGGCTAGTGAGGTCATCAGCTGCTCTCAGAGGGTGATTGCAGCTACCCGACACCCCACTAGCTATTCCTCTTTGCATTTATTCAGTATAGATTTACTAACAGGGGTTCTAAGTCAATGGGCTTGTGGATAATTAACATGGTTAAAAGAGTGGTTTTACTAATGAAAAAAGTTTGGTTCCAGGGTCCAGAGCAAACATCATCAATGGGTAAGCCCTCTTTGACCTTTCCACGAGAGGACCATCCAGCACAAAGTTTACATGAGTAAAGACAAAGGAATGTGGGGTAAACAGACTTAACTGGGGAAGCTTCTATTATCCCTAATCTTCACCCTGCCTTCAGCCTGTTCCATTATTACAAGTGAATGAAAACCTTTTGGCCTTCCAAAAGATTTGAGGCTGTATCTTAAAACTTTCTCTAATATTTCCCTTAATATTTTCCAACTACCCTGAGTGAATCCCAACAATTGACTATGTAAAACAAAAAGAATATTTAATTTTTGAAGTTAAAAAATGATATAGAACTAAAATATGGAAGTCAATAATCCAGGAGGAAATTATTGTACTTTGATAATTCTGAGCTCCTGAAATTATTAAAACATGAAGTTAAATATGAGTGTTAGGGCTTCTATAATAAATAATAAAATAATATAAATAAAATGTATAAATTGTAAACTAGTGAAAAGAACCACTAATAGAGGTGGTCATTTTTCCAAAATTCAACAAGAAATAAGAGAAATTAAGAAACACATAAAGAGTCGAAATTATAAACAAACACATAACAATGAGAAAAGTAAAATGCATCACTAATTATACCAATTTAGTGGAATAAATTCTGGCTATTTTGTCCTAGCTTAAACAGAGAAACAGCCTATTATATGCCATCATAAGTGATACAATATGCAGAACAGTTGAAAATTAAAGAATAAAAAAATCGAGAGCAATGCTAATGAAAAGTAGCTTATATGCTATATAAATAGCAGTCAAAGTTATCTTTAAGGCATAAAACAGATAATAGTACTACTAACAAAGAAAAATAGTTATTCTTGAAGATAAAAGTGGTCACTGAAAGAGACACCAACTCACCAGGAAGTTATAAAAGCCCTAAAATTCTATATACAAGTTCTATTCTATATAAAATAAATGAGTAGCACTTAAAAAATTATATCAAATCTCTATCAGTATGTAAGGTTTTTAACACAACTAACTCACTAACTTATAAATTAAGTAGATAATAAATCAGTAAGACTATGGGAGATTTGAGCAACACAATATAAAGTTTGATTACACTCAGCAATAAGAGTATACTGTATTTTTTTTTCAACACTTAGAGCATTTACAATTACCCCATAGAAAATGATAAAGCAGCTCAATACATTTCATAATCAATGTTGAACAAACAATATTCTAACCCATAAGAAAACATAACTTAAAACAATCCCCCCAAATTTCTCTTCTTGAGGAATATAAAAACATGCTCTGAATTATCCATGTGTTAGTAAAAAAAAAAATCCTATCAGGAATTAGAAACTACTAAGAACTGAATGATAATGAAATTATACCCTGTAAAACATGTGCAATTTGGATAAGTAAGTATTAAGAGGAAAATATACAAACTAAGAAAAGAAGTCTTAAAATTTTACAAGTTAGGCATCAACAATATTAAGTGAGGAGCAAAACAGAACAAATTTATGAAGAGATGAAAATATATAGTAGCAATCAGAGCAGAAACTAATAAAACATAAAACAAACCTAGCACGGAATATCTTAACAAATCCTAAAGCTGGTTCTTTAATAGAACTGAAAAAAATATATACAAATCTCTGATAAAAATTGAGTAAGCAGAAAAGAGAAAATGAACAAATAATATTAAAGATGGTAAAGAAGATAGATTTTTTCAGCAATATTAAAACATGGTAAAATAATATTTAAACATTTTCATATTGATGAACACAAAAACGGTGAAACAGACAATCCTTAGAGATATGTAAAGCACTAAACCAGTAACTCAAAAAGACATATAAATTTGCAATTTCCTTATAATGATAAATAATTAAAATAATTGAATGAAAGTATGTTCAGTGCCATATGAAAGGTCAGTCCAAGGTATGTCAGTATTTCAAAGGAGAATATGATCAACTCTCCTTGTCTGATTAGAAAGGCTAATTAGGAAACAAGTTTTCTTGAGCTGATTTCTGAAGCATAGGTAAGAATTCACCTGTGGATAGAAAAGCAGAGCATGTGCAAAGGTTGAAGACATTTAATGATGTGGTAAATTAATATTAGTTATTTAGGAAAATGTGAGAGGTGGGGAAAACAATAAAATCAGGGAAGAGATGACAAAATTGAAATAGGTAGGACCGTATGTATCATGTCAAATCAAAAGCTAAATATTTAATAATAGCACATATTTATATTTTCTACATTTTAAGAGGAATATAGAATTTCTTAATTTTTTGCATACCTTAGTGGGAACTTACTCCCTGGATTTCAATCATAACACATTGGAGACCACAATGGTAGACAGAGGGGCCAGCTGAAGGATTTTTCATGAGGATTAACATGTTTAGGTTTGTGTGTGAACACCATCCTGGTAACAATATGGAAGAAACATTGGAAGGAAACAATGAAATGGTAGGATGAGCAGCAGTTACGTGGCTATTACAATAATTCAAACAAAAGGAAGTCAGGACATAAACTAAGAGAATAGCAGTGTGTATTGATTTTGCCACCCTAGATCAATAAATATATCAAGATTCTGAACACATTGAAGATGTTTGTCAACATATGTGTCTGTACATTTCCAACCAAGCATCAAAACTTAGGTGTGTGGAATAATCTATCAATTTACATAATGCAGATGTAGACAATCTTATTCCCCAGAATTGCTCTGCTGAGATTTCAGAGTGAAAAGCAGTTAGATTTTGGGAACTTCTCTTCAGTGTCTGTATGAAAAGAAATGAAATATTGGTGGTCATCTAGCCACCAATTTTTTGGTCTGAGGCAATTTGTAGGTGTATTCAGAAATTCCAGTAAAATATAGCAAGAAGGAGGCGCTGGTTGCATGGGTGGAAAAGATAAGAGTGAAAAGTCCATGTAAATGGGGTATCTGGGAGCGTTTCAGGGAGAAAGTTAATAGAGTGTTAAAGATTGATTCAAGCAGTTACAAACTATGAGAGGATTGGAGGTGAGAGGCAAGCAGATTTTTTTTTTTATAACATATCATCATAGTTGCTGATCTGGGTGTCTCCCAACACCTCTAGACTGGTCCACATGAGCGTTTGGCCTCTATTTGACTTACATGAAAAGCACACCGATCAAAAAGGCTTTGCTTGCGTGTGGCATAGGAAAATAAATAAATAAATGTAAAAAAATCTGTCTCATTAAATATAGTTTAAACAAGAGCATATGAAGAAATATACTTTAAAAACACCTTGAGCTTTTTATCAGGTTATTAAAATACTCATAGATTTTCACATCTTTTCAAATATTAAAAATGAATTGAGAAACATTTTAATAATATAATCATCCTTAGAATATTCAGTTGAAGAAGCATTATAATTCAACTTTGCCATGGAAAATTGTTTTAATTTGTATGATAACTGTGTTAAGTCAAACTCACTAATTTCTAGGTGTGAAAACAAAAAAATAAGAATAACTGTGTAAATACTAAGATCCATTCCTTAAGACACAAATATGCAGAAAAATTTAAGGTGGCAATTCACTATTCTATCTTGAGCTTTTTATAAACGTTACAACCTAAAGAGCAAGATGAATGTTGTAATAAGATCACATTGCTAAGGGATGCTCGGTTGTGAAATACAATAAATGTTTAATATTTGATTTATTAAAGACCTGAGCACTTCCTGTGTTGTAATATATGGCTCGAGCTAATTGGATCTTAATATTTTTGTTATATTTTTGAAAAACTTCAGCTTTCAAAGTTATAATCAAGTTTTACCTCTGGGATAGATAATTAAATTGTTAAATCCCTATAGGGACATACTCTCTGTTCTCTAGGAGAGGGGTTTATGGTGAAAATTTTAGTTTTGTAGATATCAATCATATATCTTCTCATTGAAATTAAAGAGATAAGGGAGGGTGACAAAAGGGAATTGTCACTGGGATAAAAAGCCACTTGGCCCAGGGGCATGGTGGCATTCCAAATGATGAAAGCATTGGGGATGTAGATATCATAACCCTAATATTTGGCAGGTAGCTGAGGATTAAGTAGAAAAAAAATTAGCCCTCTAAAGATTCCAAAGTTGATCTGAGGACTCGAGACCTTTTGAGTAGCTGCCTCTAATAACATTTGGAGATTATATCCCAGAGAAAAGCCATGTTCCCTTCTACAGATAAGAGAATTAGCATGAGCTGAAAGGATCCACAATGGACAGCTGTATCCAGCAGAACGGAGGATAAGCAGTAGCTGAGAAAAGGACCTAATAGCAGATAACACCATACAACCTGGTGCCAAGTTATGCTGCAGAGTGATGCTTTTGCAACATTTATTGCATGTCAAGCCATACATTAGGCATTTGAAATACATTACTTCATTTAATAAACCTCACGTATTTTAAAAATAAACATTTTTGCTGCCAGTTTGAAAACAAGAAAATTGAATGTGATATGTGAAATAACATGTTCCTTGACAAACAGCTAATAAACGGAGGAACCACAATTTAACTCAGGTCTAGGTAACTAGTTAAATTGTGGTTCCTCCATTACTCTACACACTATGCTTTTTATACTATTGTGTGTGGAATCACAATACATCACTTTGTGGTTCAGATTTTTTAATTCTTCTAATGCCTAGATAGTATTTTCATATCCATGCTTTAACAAACTTTTAAAACAGAGCAATACAATGTTCTACTTTTATTGCAAGATAGTTGTCATTGTTTGAGCAAGTATTTCTTCCGAATGTTTGAAATGGACTACCAGTTTCTCTATTCATTGAGCCAATATAATATTCTATATTTTACAGACTAGAAAACATGCAGAAGTAAAATCTTTGCTAAGTAACACTTCTGAATGCTAAGATGGAAAACGTAAAACATGAATTAATTTAAAGCGTATGCTATCTGGGCTAAAACTTCCAAGGAGATTTCTTTCATATTCATTAAGAAAACAGATCATTAACATGTGATAGTTCATATCCTAATAATGACTTACTTTCACTGAAAACTTAAAATTGAAGTTTAAAATTCACTCAAATTAATGGTTGTTATATGGAGAGGAATAATGAGTCCTAAATTTCATGTAGTGAACAATCTTTTGAATCCATAGTCATGTATCCAATCTCTCTAGGTTGCCAAAGAGCAGTGCATAGAGTAGGTGAGTCAGCAAGTGTGGCTGGTTCATGACCAGTACCATGACTGATCTAATTGCTGCCCAGGTTATCATAGTGCTGCCATTGTGCAAACTAACAAGAATAATTCAAACAGAAATTGTACGTTTTAACCTACTTTTAAATGCAAAAAGTATTTGCAAAAAGCCTTGTATGACTGTAGAAGTGGATAAACACAAGGCAATTTCTTATACCCTCATTGTACCGACTTATGTGATTAGAAATTACCTCCAATTTTTTGGACATGGCAATTAACATGAGTTGAAAAATGTAATAGATATTTTTTTTCGAAGTGTAAGCTATGGAAAGATAAAGATAACAGCAGGAACAACTTGTTACAATGTGGCACTTAAAAATACACATTTTAAAAAAGGAAAACCTGGAGTAAATTTTGTATATTTAATTATTTGTTTGTAAATAATTTGTGTCTATCCTTCTAATTTTGTTTCCATTAATTAAGATAACTATCACAGCTGAGCAGAACCTTAATAACGATTCCTGTTTACAGATTATATTACTCATATGTGATTAGTAGGATTATTTACAAAGTAAAATCAATCTATGATTATTTCTGATATATTAGAAATAATATATCAGATTTTACAAACTAAAAGCAACTCTATGATTATTTCTGATATATTACCATGTCTAAATTTCATTAGTCTAAGTAAGATTTATCATTTTTATAAAAACTATAAAATGTGAAGGAAATCATAATAAAAAGACCCTTTTATTTGCTTCTGCTAATCAACATTAAAAATACTTAAGTATACATGTGTATTAAAATAGAGGATTAAGTGAAATTCTGTCACATCTGGAAGCTATATTGTTTTGGCATGTGAAAGTAAGATAAATTACTTTTCATCTTTAAATAGTGTTGGTTTCTTTTTTTCTATGTTGGACAAATTACTTTTGTGTGGAAAATTTCTTGCATAAGAGGTAGCCAATATTTTAGATTTGAATAATTCATCAGACTACATTCATCAATATAGATACTTCAAAGTGAAATTTTCAGAGCCTAGAATCTCATATAACTAAAACAGATAGATAATTTCCACTTCTGAGCCAGGAAAGGAACAGAATATTGCTTAAGAATTAAAGCATAATAATGGTGCCACATTAATAAAAGTACATTCATATAATTATTGTGTCAAAAATGTTTGAAACATAAATAAAGCTATTGATGGAAAAGGCATACAGATAATTATTGAAAATTGCTTTATAATTAATATAGAGTACTTAAATGCAGTAACTTTAGAACAAGATGTTTTCAAAATTAAATTTTATACTGTTTTATTTCATGATAAAGCATGATTATTGTAGGCAATATAGAAAAGTAGAAATAAGAAAAATATAACCTTCATATACCATCTAACTTTCTAGTATCTTCCCATTCCATCCCTTCCCTTCCACTGTCCTGATAACAAAGGCAACAATACACCAGTCAATACACCTAGACAAATTCTCCTTTTTAAATCCCAATTCTTTATATTCAACTGTCTACTGAAAAGAATTACAGCATATGGTACTTTAACATATCCCAAATTTGGGCCGAACATGTTAATAACGAGTCATAAAAGCAAAAAGAGAAAGAGAAAAAACTCAAACATGACTCCATCACCCTGGAATGTACTCTATAATATCACATAATGTAGGCCAATTCAGGTACCTAACAGACACAGACTAAGAAAGTTTATTTAAAGTGCGCAAAATGTTTTCTGCTAAGTTTTGCCCTCTCTTTAATCTTGTCTAGGATTCAGGCATTTCCCATTCTACTTGAGTAACAAGATGGTGAAAATTAAGGCAGTAAATATTTTCCAAGTTTAGACGTTTAATTTTTTTTTTTTTTGTAAAGCAATAGCTTTAGGATGGTTATCTTGGTGTTTATATTTATCTAGGCAAATAGGTAGAGTTCAGGTGTTTTTTTTTAGGAAACTTATGTAGCTTATCTTATTTCGATCAAGGACATTTTTGCTTAATGAACTTCTCATGCATTTGTCAAGGCTTTCTATCAAGAATAGAAACTGTTTTTTCCCAATATTCAAGCAATGTGGTCTCTACGTGGAGTAAGTGTACATATCAAGGCCCTGAAACACCAGGTTTTTTTTTTTGTATTCATATCCCTTTTTAATATCTATTTTAGTTCATAGGTTTTATAATATACATCTAACAGGAAAAAAATCAATACTACTTAGCACATAAAATATCTATACCTGTGGTAAACAAAATATATTTTAGTGAAGATAGACATTAGCAAGTATATAACAAAATTGAATATGACAACAAATAAAATATACACTGCTGCATGTTGATATCCCTGAATATTTGCACTGCATTTTTTCTGCACAGCGTATAGTTTAAAAATTTGTTTTCTTTACTTAGAATATATTGTTACAGAGTTAGTAAAGACCACATCCTTTCTTCATTTTTAATGTTGAAGTACTATTAATGTAATGGCTGCTCAGTGACTCGGAGGAGGCAGTGAATAGCTATTCAAGTTAGGTTCTTGGTAAGAGAAATTACAAACTTCCAAATAACATTGCTTTTTTTAAATGTGGTGTCAGTCTAGTAATGCATGTTTAAAACTGCATGATTATGCCATTTCAATAATGAATAAGAGTATTTAGACGACATTGTGTTCAATGACTGATCTACAGTTTTATTCAGGTGAAGACAGGGCATGACTCAGAGAAACATTAAGATGCTTTTATGTACCCAGTGTAAACTATTAAGTCAGTTCACTTCATGTGATTATAATAATCACCTCCCACTAGTATCAATGTAAGTGATTTTAAAATTAAACACATGTAGATTTAGATTAGCAATTGAAATTGAATAGCTCCTTAATTTCAGATAAACATACATAAAACACAATTGGCACTTATTTTTGCATTCGTTTAGTCACTTCAGTAAGATTTTTCCTGAAGAGCTACGATCATCATTGGCTTTACCTAGAATTCTGGGGTTTGTGGCTTTCCCATACTCAGTTAAGTTGGGTACTATTTGTTTACAGGACAGACAGCTATAGCAGACCACCTCTAAATTCCCAACACCAGAGATATTCAGACAGAGTATCTATCATTCCTCTTTTGAAATTTCTACATAACCTAACAGAAATGACCAATGATTGTATGTTAATTAATTGCTCAAGTTTTCAATTTCTGGGGATTTTAAATTTTGACTATTTAAATTTTTATAGGGAAATTATTCATTTCTTTAAAGTTTTTAAATGCATTGCTATAGAGTCACAGTATTACTTTACTTTCATCTTTTCTCTGCCTACGTTTCCTTTCTCTTAATTTTGTATCTCTCCCTCTCTTTTCTCTTGTTGGAATAATACAAGGTTTAGCTATTTTACTTGTCATTACAGAAAAACAGTTTTTGAATTATTTCTTTCTACTTAGGTTGGCTATTAACTTTCTGCTTCAAAAATTTCAGCTGTTATCTTAATCCTTTTTATCAAGAGTATTTAAATTGTTGATTATTGTACTCATATGTATAATTAATTTTCTTCATTTTTAGTCTTTTTTTTAGTAGTAAAAGAACTAAATACTGCACAATTTTTAAGCAGTTTTTACTGTGTCTCATAAGTTGTCAGTCTGAAGTATCCTCTTTTCAATCTTTAAAGTATTATGCAATTGTCTATTGATTCTCTTTTAGATCCATGGATTTTGTAGAGGCCTGTTTCTTAATTTCTAATGAACTAAGAAGCTTTGGTTACTTTTTACTATTTATACTTGATTTTATTGGATTTAGATCAGAGGTCTTAGCATGTAACTTTCCACTTTCAAATTTGTGTAGTTTCCATGTGGCCATGAAAAATATATTTTTTGTAAGTGTTTCATAGACATAAGAAAAAAAAATTATTCTCCATTTGAGAGATCTAAAGTTTTATACTTGGGCACACGAGTGTGTGTCCAAAGTTATTAATTTTAAAAAATTCAGTTTTTATATACTGTTCTGATTTTTGCCTACTAGGTATGTCCAAAATGGGAAGAGAGAGATTTTAGTCCCCTACTCTAATTCTAATCAATTTCTTCTTACAATTGAAATAGTTTTTGCATCACATATTTCATTTGGTACACAGTTTTATGAATGTTCTACCTTTTTTATAGATTGTGATTATTATTATTATTGTTCAGTTTCATATTCTTCTATTCTTTGAACCTTAAATTCCACCTTGTCTGATGCTGCTTTATTTATATTTGCATTTTCCCTCTATCCCTTTGTTGTAAGTATTTTTATAAATGCCAAATAACTGTGTGGATGGGTGGATGTGTCTGAGTATATGTGCTTAAACATAATTTAATTATGTTTTTATTTTAATTGAAGAATTCAGACCTTTCACAGTTAGAATAATGCTTAATATGACTTACTATACGTATTCTTCCTCACTTTGAGTTTAATATTTATTTTGAATTGTAGTTTTTCGTTCACTTTTTAATATCATTTTATATTTTATTGATTGTTACATATTGATTTTTTTCTCTTGTTGATTTTGGAGGTCTCCAGAATTTTCCACACAATATTGATCCTCCTCCAGCTTCCACATATGTTATTGTTTACAAGTTGAGCTCCTGGATTGATTCTTTCACCTGCTTACCTTTTCTCTTGTGTTCTATATCTGAATACTTTTCTCTTTGTTGTAAAATGTTATTATTTCACTTGATAGTCCAGGTTGTCCTTCAAGTGATTATGCTGTTCTTTACTGAGTTATTTGGGAACTCATGTTTTTATTTAAGATCCAGAAAAGCTCTGTTTCCTGTGTGATAAGGGTATACTTGATTTTCCTTAAATGCCTCTTCTCCTCTTTTAAATTAAAAATATTGTCTGGATTGTCTAAAAGCTTTATTTTATACCATTTGTATTATGACCGATCTTCCTCTACGAAGCTGCTCAGCACCCATAGATGCACTGCTGTTTTTCTTTGTTGGTTCCCTGAGGCTCAGATTCAGTTGCTGGAACACTCCAAGAAGTAGCATCCTAACCAGCGATGGAAGATGAGTTTGACATTGTAGGCTGCAGCTGTAGAAGCAGGCAGACTTCTAGACATTTGCTGAGGCACTTGGAAGCTTTCCTGCTATCTTGATTCATGCTGTTCCTGTGCAGAGATAAGTCCAGTCATTTTTTTTCTTCGCATCTTGTGAACAATGGAAGATAGGAACAATGGAGAGAAAGAAGGGACAGTGTTGTCTTTCCTTAAAGGATAGGACAGATCTTTGAAGAACACTACTTTCTACTTCTTTTAAGGCTGCTCAGAGTTGATCTGACACCTCACCACTGGAATTGAGAAAGGCTGTTAGGCAGGACTTTCTAAAAAACAAACTGTGAACTTTCTCTTTTGAACCTTGAGCTATGACGCAATGGGAGGAACTTCCTCTTTTGAAGCTTGACCTAGGATGCAATGGTTTGTTCCCTTCCTTTCTCCCCATCAAAAAGTATGAGACCTACTGAATGAAATGAAGTGTGCAATATTCCAAGGAAACACATTTCTGTTTCATTTTAGGCGGTATCTGTACTGTGAGCAGATTTGATTTTCCCTATTGGCCCGGTCATTGCCCCAGTTTTAAAGCAAGAATTCCTCCATGTTTAGCGTTATAAATAATGCTTGAATATTTCACGAGCCCTTTTTAATAGTATCAGTCACTTTCCAGCAAAATCTCTATATGTTATATCTTCATTAAATTTGACCATTTTACTTTAAAGTGAAGATAGAGTAAATTTATCCTTATAAGTTGCAAAGACCATCTAAAGTTTAGATCTAACTAGCAAGCTGAAGCCATATTTCATAGTGTTTTATAAATAATTGAATTCCCTTATTAGTATTCATGATTTATAATAAATAAGAGGAGAGAAGTGACTGCATAAAAATTTAATCTCTGTCAGCTGAATGGCTGGACTTTTAATTATGAAGCTTTCTTCTTTATGTCAAAGAAAATGTCCATGTCCTCTTTCACATTGCTAACTGGTTAATTATTATTATTAGGCGCTCCATTTTTCTCTTTACATCAAAGTTTATTATCGTGAGAATAACAATATCTTTGGAATATTTACAGTAATAGCATTAAAATATCACCCAACAAGTTCAAATCTTTTAATAACAAGAAAGATTAGCCTTACCATTGAGAAAAAAAAGTTCACCGAGGGAAAATTCAAAAACATTAATAATTATTTTCTGCAGCATGACATATTTGTTTTCAGCAAAGAACTGATTCTAAAAAACAAAATCCAATACACCAAAGTCACAGAAGAAACTGCTCTTTACATTCTTTTTAATCATTATTATAAATTGTCTCTTTAATAAAATGTAATTACTTTTACATTTTATTAGAAAAGTCCTAGTTTCTCAGAAAGCAACCTCCTTTCTTCAAATCTTCATCTGATTTTTCTGTCTGAGATTTCTAAATTACCTTCTACATGAAAATGATACTTTCATCAACTTCTTCATAAAACTCTCCTACCAAACTTCAACTCATAGTGATTTTTCAAACTCATATAAAGAAATAAAAACATGCTTTAGGAGGATCTTGGAGTTTGTGGAAGGCCATGTCTGCATGTAGACCACGCTATATCATGCTTGATATGAGTGCCACAATGGGAAGAAAAAGAAACGATTCCCACATTTATCTGTGTGGTATCAGCTGAGGCTTTACAACAAGTTTTTAGGTAAAGCCTGTCTATGCTCAAGTTGTGATGGAGGCAAAGTGATTGTCCACTTATCTTTTAGCCTATATTTCTCTCCTTCTTCATCCGTGTCTCAATGGCACCCAAAGCTTTCATGCTGTCACCTCTCTGCTTTAGGCCCTATTGTACTTATTATGTTGTAGCGCCTCAATTCTTTTAGCAGACTGCTAATTAATAACCAGCCTGTTTGCTCTAAATTTCATATCCAGTATTCCTTGAAGTTAGGTGTGAAGAGGCTACTGAGTTCCAGACAATGGAATGTGAGCAAAGTAAATTTCTTCGCTTCCTGGGTGGGCTCTTACAAACCTTTCACAAGTGGATCCTCCATGTTTCCTCCCACCCTTTGGTAACCCTGGTAGCTAAAAGTTGAAGACAGAGAAACTTACATATGAAAGGGGCCTGAGTCCCTAATTCACCATTTATAGAAAGCTGCTTGCCAGGAAAACCCATTTGGATTATTCATAGTGAGAAATAGTCTTTTGTCATAAAGTATTGTATACTTAGACTAGATATTTAAGATGAATTAGAATAAACATAAGAGTTTCATAGGTAATGCTTATATTCTCCCACTAATCCTCAACTTCCTTTTTTTCTAACAAAATTTGCCAACTCCTAATTCTATTTTGCCCCATAAAAAACAATAACGTCACTATATGATTAGCTGTGACTTCTACTACATAACAAAATAAACCCTTCATTATTGTTTTTGAAGTTCTCATGGGCCTAATCATTTCTACACTCTAGGGAAATTATTTTAATTAAAAAAAATGGAAAACCTGAAAAAACTATCCCTTGGAGACAATTAAGTCAGTTTCCTTGAGAAAGCTTTGGAGCTTGTTGTTCTCATGGCCTGCCGCTCTTACTAGGCATAATCTCAGTCCTGCTGCTCAAAAGCTGGAGGAAGGAACAGTGGTCTGCTTCTCTTGGACCGAGTCAACACATTGGGCATAATCAGTGGCCTTCCTGGCTTCCTTTTCCCAATGCGGGAGCTTCTTCTGGGAGCCACATGAGGTAAGCATAATCTGGTTTTCAGTATTCTTGGCCTGCCTTGTCTAGAATGAAGCCTCCATCCTATGAGTGGAGGCTGGTAGAGGAAGAAAGCTCCCGACCTCACAATTGTGCTCTCCTGGAATTTAGTCTCTTCAGTACAGAAATGAGGGGAGAGTACGACAAATGCTGCTGGTCCTCCCCTTCTTTGGATATAGGTTGGCCATTGACTGGGAACTGGGAGGGGAGAGAACCCTGTTTTCTCAGCCACACCTATCAGACTGGAGGTTCTGTTATGAAGAGATAGAGAAAGGGGTGAAAATGCTGCTGCTCAAGTGATGCAGAATCTCCCTATTCTTACAGGGGTTTAATAGAGTTTTCTGAATCATTGTTTCTTTAATTTCTGTGTGCCTTAGGACAATTACCTGAGGCTGCAAATGATTGCTTGCTTGTTTTTAAAAATAATTTTCATCAGTTGTGTTTGGGGAGAGAGAATGCAGAGCTCCTCAGGCTGATACCCAGAAATTGTCTTTCTTTCCATACTTCAATAATTTTTAGAATTGTATTTAAATCTATGTAATTTTTATTTGCTTTAATAATTTGTGTTCTCTATGTTTCTTATTGTGTTTTAAGCAATATTCATTTCCTTTTTATTCATTTAAGTTTGCCTTGTTTATGTGAGTTTTGTTTTCTTCTATTTCTTGTTGGGCTTTACCAGCTCATCTTTTGTCTCCTCTGTTGATTTTGCATCTCTATATATAGAAGACCAATACAAAAAGTTTCTTTAAAAAGTTATGATGAAACATATAATCTTTTAACCTTTTTCCTGACTGATTTTCTCCTCAGTATATTCTGCCACTTTTCTTGTTGTTTCTTTTCTATGCATTTGTGTACCACATTTGTATAGATCTTATGATGATATACTTTTTATTTCTCATTTGTGATGGAGCAAATTTTTTTTCTAAATAAATTATTTACATGTGTTCTATGTGAAGGAGGAATCAAGGTCAATGACTAGTCTAAAAGAAATTTTCCATATAACCTAGTTTTGTGTGAGTTCATTTAGCTCTTACTGTCTCATCAGTAATATCAGAGACCTGTAGAATTTTAAGCAATGCGAAGTTTCTCTTTCTCACTATTACATTCTGTCTCTGCATTTTTCCTGTAAGTAGCTTTTCTGGGTGATTCTCATATCCTTTGCTTCTTAGAACAAAACCCATTCTAGAAAACCTCTTATTGCTAACCTACATGTTCTTTTACTTCAAAAAGGATTTAAGTTTTACTCCCTAGGATATGCTCTTCACTTTTAAGAAGTATATTTCCTGGGTTTTGCTGTGATTTGGAACCATGTCTTTCTTCCCCTGCTTTCATCTACCCTACTCTAATCAATCTTTACTTTTTTACTAGCCATTACACTCATTTTCTTTTTGAGAAAGCTAATGTTTTGCTTTCTCCTACTTTTATAAAAATGGAGAATAATTTTATATTTTTTATTTTCCTCTTTGCTTTTGTATGATTTTTTAGAATAGGAGGAAAATGCTACCATCTTCAAACATAAATTTAATAAGAATTATTACAAAGTGATGCTAATGATGAGATTTCTTGAATGTCAATCACATATGATTATGTAGATACTGGAAATCACTCTTTCTAGGCAAGATAGCATTTTTATCTACAGGAAAAGTCAGACTGCACTGGTGGCAGCTTGTTTTCAACCCCTGCCCCCAGTTTTATCTTTGGCACATAGTGCTTATATGTTTAGCAATAGATGGCAATGCAGTTGAAATAATTCTTCTGCTACTGCTAATCAGTAGCATTGTAATTAAAAATATAAGCATGTGATCACACTGTGATACCTGGGAATATTTTCATTCATGTAATAACATGAGAACAAATTTTTTACAATGGTGAGAGTCAAAGGTGGTCCATGTTTGAATTATGCAGCTCAGCTTGATTTTAATATTTATTAAATTTTCTCTCCCTCTCTATGTTTGTGTATATACACACACACATATATATACACATATGTATACACACACCCATATATGTGTATACATATGTATATATGTATATATCCATCCTTCCATCTCCTTTAAAGGTCCACCAGGGTAGCCTACTAGTTTAGAATAATGCTTGTCAATCTATTAAATATTGTTTAAGATGGTATAACTCCTTCTGGGCTACCTAATGTGTCAGTTTAGTGAAACATCTAAATATCATCTGTGCTAATACAAAAGAATTGTTTTAGATATATAGATAGAAAAACAAAGCTTATAAGCAAACAAACCGAGTAACTACCAGAGATTTGGAGAGAGGGTTAGAGATTTGGGGAGAGGGTTGAATGAGTGAAGCTCAGTCAAGTTTTTTTGGTAAGTGAAACTGTTTTGTATGATATTATAATAATAGATATGTGATACTATGCATTTGTTAAAACATTATGGTATAAATCATAAATGTGCAATAAAAAATTATTTAGGAGATTGGGGAATCTTGGGAAAGAACACAGATTATGACAACAGAATGTAACTGTGTTACAAATATATAAAACAACTTCAATGAAGAAGTTGGGGAAAAAGATGGTGACCTAAGTACTTTGGAAATGAAGAGTCTGTAAGATTAATGGCAAAAGAAACTGTGAATAAGCACGGTGCCCTAGTTGGAAAAGTTTTCCTATGGAGTCGTGGTTTAATAATTCTCATACCATTATATGTGTATACTGGAATTGAACAATGAAGTAAATATTTGAGGAAAGATGGAGTTAGGTTTCTTGAGTTTCTTCTTGTTGAAGTGGGAAGTTACAGACAAGGGGAAGTTAGAATGATCTATGTGGAAATGCATTAGAATAAAGACATTGTTATGAAATCATGTTTAGCTTAATATAAATAAAAGTGTTCACACACAGAAATATTAATAGATATGTGTATGTACATGCATTATTACAGATATATATGTATATGTGTGTGTGTGTATATATATATATGTATATATATATTTCTTTGCTTTGTCATCTGAAAGCAGTACAAGTAAAGCTCAAATCTGGGTTTCTAACACCT
>NW_016107389.1:2870632-2942455 GCF_001604975.1 Cebus imitator | reverse complement strand
TGTCTAAGCCAAGAAACTATAAGCTTTGGGTTTTCACTATTTTGTACTTAGCACTTAGAAGTATTTTTGGAATTTGGTGTAATTGGTACACAACACATTTTTCAGAATAGGGAAGGCAGGCAGAGGATAGGTTCACCATTCAGTTAGCGGACTGTATGCTCACAGCTTGGGAGACGGTGTTCTCATGAGGGACAGGAGGAAAGTGTTTATTTCTTGACAAAATTAGATTTTTTATTTAATAAAATTTACTGGCAGCATAGCATACCAAATAGAAAGAATAGGACAAAATAGTGAACACTGTATTGTAGGATTATAGGATCATGGTATTATATTGTGAAAGGAAAGAATGATATGAGTTGCCAATGGAGTCATAAACCTTGACTAGTGCATGGAGGAAATTTGCCTCATGGGTATTTTCCCACTTATTTATTCTATTTATTTGTTTGTGCTTCAAGGCAGGATTGTTTGTATCAGAAATAAGAACTAGAAGTAATCTCAGGTGGAAATTCTGCTTTTAATTTTAAATATTCTGAAGCCTTAAAATTACACATACCCAGAGAGTAGCAGCAGGATGTAGGGAAGTCAGCATTAATTAATTCTTTCGCAGGAGAACTCATGGGTCATTCCAGCATTTTGTGTGTCCCACCACCACCCTGGTTAGTCAAGGAAGATGGGAGTAAATTATGCCAGTGCCTGATGAACTCTGCTGACTTTTACTGTCTTGCTCCACTCCAGTCTGTTTCCAGCTGCCACTGCTTGACTTTTTACATGAAAGATTCTCTAAGCCAGGAGCTCACATGCACAGCCAGCCCGAAATGCCAGGGAATGACTGCCCTCCCCTCACCCCCTCATCCTGAAATGGTGACTGAGTGGAGTTGGTAAGTACCTTAGTTCCCCTGCTCCCTCAGTGAAATAACTCTAATTTTCTTCCAGATTTCCCCAAAAATATTAAGATCCAGTTATCCACAGGGATAACTCCTTTAATAAGACACACTTTATTGATTGCATTCCCTTTCATTCTTTCCCTGTCTCATTTTTCCTGGGGCTGTGGAGGAGAGTAAAGTGCAGTACTCCTACTGCTGTTTCCTAGACAATCATTTCCCCAACACTCCCACTCCTTCTGGAAGAAGCCAACTAAGTGCAGACACATTTGACATAATTTTATTCAGAAACATAATTAATTATTTCTTAGGTATAGATGTCACGGCTTTCTTGCTTTTCCTGTCAGGTTATTGCTTATTCTCTCTAGAGTGTTGTGGGAGGTCAGACTGTATATGCAGCGGTACCAACCCTATTTCTCTGATTCTCTTATTTCTTTAATCTTTGGAATTTCTCAACATGACATGATGTAAAAAGAATATTTTATAACACATCATTTTATACACAAAATTTCCCTTGCTGTCTTGTTCGTAATCTAACTCTTCATTAGTAATATCTATACATAGGATTTTGCTAGCCCTAAGCAGCAATGGGGAAAAAAATAGATGTTTACTACTTGTTCTTAAAGACTTCTAGATTAAATTACTCTCTAAATTTTAAAAATATGTACAAGACCTATATTACCTTTTTAATGTGCTGTATGATGTGAGTTAAGCATAAGTAATAAGATATTCCATGTGCATTTGCTTCATGTATATTTTTAAAATTCTTAGTGATAGCCTGGTGAAATAGAAAAATATGGTTTAACAAATTCTTACAAAATGGTATTTACTCACTTGTCTGCAAAGAATTACAAGAAAAGAAAAAATAGGATCTTCAAAAAATATCATCTGCATTTACATCTTTGATTAATGCAGAATATTTTCTTGTAATTCTCTTCTTAAGCAACGTGAATGTCGTATTGTCTTGTACAAGGTAAAAAAGAATCTGGCATTTAAAATCTTAACCTATAAACAACTGTATGTGCTATTTATAAAAACTGGAATTTGGGGAGAGGAGTAGGTGGTAGGAGACATACAATTTAAAAAAATTAGAGCATTCTCCAGCATAACAAATATTCTGCCTATGTCTGCAGCTGGGCTATTCTAGTCTTACCGGTCAGAAATGATAACTCTTTCAGCCAGTCTTTATATGACATTTGTGGAACTAATAAAGCTTTCATTTTGTTACTAATGATGTAAACTCAATCCACACTAGCTAAAGCAATAAAGTGGGATTACTGGTTTACACAAAGTGGAAATAGAGAAGTAGAACTGCGTCTAATAGTGTCTGAATACAGTGTTTCAAATGATAATACACAGATATGCCTTTCAGTCTCTCAATTCTGCTGTCCCTTTTGTTGGCTTTTTACTCATTTCTGGCCCTATATATGGTTGCCAAAATAGTCAACAAGTGCCCCAGGTTTACATTGTCTTTAACGTTTTTATCTCGGAATCCATGCCAGTCCTTTCAAAGGACTCTGTGGCCTTGAGTTCCAGGCTGATGTCCTATGCTGAACATTGTGTCATTATGATTGCCCAAAGTCAATATCCATAAAACATTCTTAAAGAATAAAATTTCACATTTTGGGAGGGGGTACAGACACCAGTATATAAACAAAATGAATCAACAAGATATTTTCAGGTACTGAGGAGTACTATGAAGAAAACGAAGCTGGGTTCTATGATGGAGAGTGACTAGAATGTCAAGTTCAGAGTGAGCAATAATGGGCCTTCTGAGGCAAAGATATTTGGGCAAACTTATAAATGACAGGAGTCTACATTTCAGGCAAAGAAGACTGCATTATCTGGGCATGTTTGAAGAGCTAAGAGAAGGACAGCATTACCAGAGAAGAGTAATTCAAGAGCCATAATGGTAAGAGTAAGATCATGGGCCTGGAAGACCACGTTAAGGGATTTACACTTTTACTAAGGTCAATGCGCAACCATTGGTGGGTTTTCAGCAAGGAAAAGACAGGATATAACTCATAAGTTTGTGAAAGAAGAATATTTTGGATGTGTGATGTGTGTTTATAGGAAAGCCTATAGAGAAGTAAGAGAGAAAGCTGGGAGCACAGTTGAGAATCACAGTGGCATCAATGTGGCCATAACAAGTATTTGGGCTGAGTGGTAGAAGGAAGATGAGTAGACTTATTTATATATTTTAAATGAAGAGATTCCTGATAATACAGATGTGAGGAATGCAGGAGAGATGACAATCACAAATGACTCCATGTGATAGAATTAAATCTTCACAGCAATCCTGTAAGGTAAGGACATTATCTGTGTTCTACAGTGAAGCCTCTGAGGCTTCAAGAGGTGAGTAAATTTCCCAAAGCAGTGGGAGACAGAGTGGGACTTTAAACTCAGTTTTTATTGCTGTTGCTCGTGTTCAATCTAAATACTTTCTACTGCTGTTGTCCCTCTCTATACGAGGGAAATTGCTTCCAGGACCCCAGGAGATACCAAAATCTGAGCATATTTAAGTCTCACAGTGGATGGTAGGGAACTTGCAAATAGGAAAAATCAGTCCTCCACATATGCAGTGCCAGGATCACCACCTGCTGGGGTCTTTCCAGCAGACTCTGACTCAGTAACAGATGAATAAAGTATATTGACACACAGATATTATGCTTTGACAGTTCAACTGAGTGTCGGTGGCCACTTACAGACTCCCTGGAGAGTGCTGTAAACAGTTATGACTGCTGGCCTCAATGGCCTTTATTCAGCGCACATTAAATGACAAAAACTCTGAGTCAACACCACTGGAGGTTAAAGATTAAAGGACAGGTTCCAATGCCCAAAGCAAATACCATTAGTGGATAATATCCCTGGTCCTCTTCCCCAGAGAGAGCCATCGAAATTACCAAAGGTTAATTTTAGAACCCCACAAGTTAGGTAGATTCCCCACATTTCTTTGTATTTGCGCCCTAATCTCTCTGGCTCCTGCAAAGAGACTCTGTCTGGCTGCCTTCAGTCAAGAACTATAGAAAAAACTCTTAGGCCTTCCAGCTCATAACTTTTGCCTTCCGGGTTCAAGGGATTCTACAACCTCAGCCTCCTGACTAGCTGGGATTACAGCTGTGCACCACCATGCCCAGCCAAGTTTTACATTTTCAGTAAAGACAGGATTTCACCATGTGAACTCCTGACCTCAAGTGATCCGCCCATCTTGGTCTCCCAAATTGCTGAGATTACAAGCTTGAGCCCCCAGACCTGGCCGACATCTTTCATTTATTGAGAAAGTTTCAACTTTTTTATGTACATGCACAATACTTCACAGGCAAAATCAACTTTATGATAACGCATTTTTGTGAATCAAAATTCACACACACGCAAAATGTGTAAAATGAGTTAGAATTCTCTAAAGGCCTTTACACAGTTTATATATCTGGGTACTGGAAATGATATTAAGATGAAATACATAGCATAGCAGATTGGTGCTATGATGGAGGGGCAGAAGTCTTATGATAGAATAATTTCCTAGAGAAGATTTCTCATATTTTTTACCTGTGTGTTTACGCCTTCTATAATCTTCAAAACATTCCCTGCACTTGCATTTGGAGAGTGGTTGTGGTCTATAAATTTTTTAAGTATATATATATATATATATATTATGTATGTATATAAAATGTATATATAATTAGATCATTTATTTGACAGTCTGATTATTGCTCTCAGCTATTGCAACTAAATGATTTTTTGCTTTTGCCGAACTAATAATAATTAGCTTTTAAAACTTTTATCTTTCGCCACTAAGTAGCCTCTTACTCTTATAACAGCCTTTTTGCTGGGGGAAAAAATTCACAGATCCCTTTCATTGTGTTGTAAGGAATACAGTAAAAAGGAATTATATTTGGCTTCCCCAATACCAAATCTGGGTTGATCGGGGTTCTTCAGAGACCAATAGAATAGATGTATATGTATATGTACATCTATCTATATCTGTCTATGTGTAGATATATATGAGGAGACTAGGGGAACTGCTTTATCCAATTAAAGTGGTTGGGAAGTCCTACAATAGGCCCTCTATGAGCTGGAGACCCTGTAAGGCCAGTAGTGTGGCTCAGTCTAATTCCAAATGCTGATGAGTCTGGAGTTCTGATGTCCAAGGCAGCAAAAGAAAAATCTGTTGCAGCTTTCAGAGAAAGACCAATTCACCTTCTATATTTGTTCTCTCTGGGCTCCCTTCCTACGGATGGTGCCTGCCCCAACGTTGACAGCAGATATTCCTCATCTAGTCTACTCTAACTCACATTAATCATCTCTGGAAACACCTTCACAGATATACTCAAAATAGTGCTTCAGTGGGTTTCTAAGTATTCCTTAATCCAGCCAAAGTGACACCTAAAATTAAGTCCCTCAAGTCCACTTCTTGATAACTTGGCACCCATAAACACATCTCCTTAACCCATATTTAATTTAATTTCCAAATAAAGAAAATAGCAAGGTATTAGTTCCACCTAACATGAAACAACTAAGATGATGCAATTCTTTTACATTCAACTGAAAACACATGAATCTCTTTTCCAGAATTTAGCTTTCAGGATTTCAACATTTTGGATTTTGATCTTTTGAGATTGTAATTTTCAGCATTTTAGACATTGGAGATTTGAAACTAAAAATTCTGATTTTTAAAGGTACTGATTTTTAGGAATTTCAACATCTAGAGTGTTGGCATTCAGGATTGTCTTTTAGGACTGTAATCAGCACCACTGCCATGTCATACTACTAACAAGAAAAAAACACTTTATTAAATTCACAAAAGAAGGATAAGAAATTCACAGCAGCTTAGAACTAGCTGAAAGAAGTTTCCTTTGCTACTGAAGCTTTTGGGACTTATTTTCTCTATAATATATTAAATATCTATGATATGGAGATTTTATTTTAAGACCAATGATAAACTCTTCTTATTTATCATCTCAATAAATATTCCACTTATGGAATTCAAAAATCTGATTACGTCTATTACAAATGTAAAATAAATTCCTTAGGAAGGTTTAAACATGATGCATTTTAAAAAGAAAAAGGTGAGGAGATAATTACTAAATATGAAAGTTTGATTGAGGAAAATTACAAAGAAATGGTCTTTCCCTCTAAAAGAAATGGAAGTTTAAGCCACCACTGCGTGGGACTAGAGAAATTGCTAAGCAAGGGGCACAGATTTCAACAAAGATGACTGACAGCACCAAAAAGACTGGTCATGAGCTACGTATTCTCTTGTGAGGAGTGACTAGAAGCAGAAATGTAGCAGAGTGTATTGAAGACTGCTCACCAAGAGGACTTGTATTATGAGAGTTTTAGAAACTGAGCTTTTAACACCTTTTAATTGCAAGGAAAATCTTTCCAATTTTACCAGATTCAAAACTAAATGATATATTCTTATTTACTTTTATTTCAAGCATAATATTTTGGGCGGGCCATACTAATTTCTCTCAGTCCCAGCTATTTGCTCATTTTTTGTCAGAACACTGGTATAACTTGACAATGGATATTGTTAATATGGAGATGAATGGTCTTTATAGATTCATTAGAAAATTCTCACATAATTAATACTTAAGATCTCTTAAACATGTCGGACTGTCCTAAAACTCTCTTTGTAATGATCTTTGAATAACTAATTTCTATGGAAGTGACTAAATTATTACTGACAAATTTTTGGCAAACATTGAGTAGATATGTTATTGCAACAAACAAAATCAGAGGCCTAAGCAGCTTTCATTGTTCTCAAAGGCATAATATCTTCTAGATCTTTCTTATAAGTCACTGTCTTCTTACAGTATATCCCCAAATAATAGCATATATAATCTTTATATAGTCTGTGCATTACAACTTCCCTCTGAGGTTACTACATTTATTTTCTGAGTTTGTCTAAGTTTCTCAATAAATTCTAGTCAAATCCTCCCTTAATTCAAGATTAAATTTCTTAATAAATCCTGATTAAATGCTAGAGATTTACTGGGATTCCTGATTTTGTTCTAATAAAAAGCTTCAGAAAAAAATGTATTTCTGCCTTAAGAAGACAAAGTAAAAGCATGGAATGCAAATTAATTTAAGTACTTCAATTTTGTGATTTAAAAAATCAGCAGACTGACACAAGAGCAGAAAATCAAACACCGCATGTTCTCACTCATAGGCGGGTGTTGAACAATGAGAACACATAGACACAGGGAGGGGAGCATAACACACTGAGGTCTGTGGGGGGGAACCAAGGGAGGGACAGCAGGGGGTTGGGAGTTGGGGAGGGATAACATGGGGAGAAACGCCAGATATAGGTGATGGGAAGGAAGGCAGCAAACCACATTGCCATGTATGTACCTATGCAATAATCTTGCATGTTCTTCACATTTACCCCATATATATATATATATATATATATATATATATATGATAAAAAATAAATAAAGAAGCTTTGATCTTGAGAAAATGGAGGTCAAAGTACCTAAATACAACACACTGACAATGCAGTCAATTTGATGAATGTCTTCATGGAATTAGTGTAATTCACTTTTATGTAGTTATCTAACTTGACCACACCCAATCATACTGTACAACCTTAATGCCCAAATTAATGCTGGACTGACATAACAGATATAGAGCTTTTATACTCAATGAGATTAGATATGCTATGAAGGGAAAAAAAGCCGTAACAGGTTATGCCTATGACCTCCTCTCAATTTCCATATTAATTTAGTCTATGCTTTGGTTTTTAGATATTGCATTCCTTAACGCATTAAAAGATGTTATTTATTACAGTATATGTATCCCGAGGCTTCTTGGTTTGGGTGTAATGTTAACACTTTCCAATGAGTGCTAACTGATTTTAAATTTTATATTATGCCATTGTCTAAGGTTTAAATAATCTAAAAAATATAACTTATATTCTTCTTTTACATTATTAGAAAACCATGGAGATTACTGTGTTTTTGTCACTAATCAGTATTTGTGCACAGAAGCACGTTGACTTACTAGTTTTTGGGAGGTTTTACCTAATGAGATGAAAAAATGATTATAGTCACAATAAATACATATGGCCATTTAATTTATTCATATGGGTTTTAAGTAGGCCTAGTATACTTTTTGTTTAGGGTATGGATAATTATAGTACTTTTCCAGAAAACTAAGCAATATCAAAATGTTATGGTGGAATTACAATAAAACTCACAATCTTTTAACAAGTCAGAATAGTAGGGATGCTAGTTTATCATACCAAAGGAGAGAGATTCCCCAAATAAGGCACAAGTTTGATTTTGTATGTAAAGAGAAAGATAAATGGATAAAGAAAGAGAAAGAAAGGAAATAAAGAAGGAAGAAAGGGAGGGAGGAAGGAAGGAAGAGAAGGAGGAAGGGGGGAGGGAAGGAGACATAAATCAAAAAGACAGGCTAGGGAGAATGGCATGTTGTAAAGTAGACAAAAGTTATGCAACTTTGTAATTTCTACACTACAAATGGAAATTATCTCTTAACACTGAGACATTTTTAAAGAAAATCCATGCCTTACAATACTTCAACATGACTGTCTAATTCTGGATTCTGTCATTTTCCTCATAGACCTTCCAATTGCTTGATATTCTTTTTTAAATCATTATACTTTAAGTCCTGGGATACATGTGTATAACATGCAGGTTTGTTATATAGGTATACATGTGCCATGGTGGTTTGCTGTACCTATCAACCCATCATCTACATTACATATTGCTCCTAATGCTATCCCTCCCTTAGGCCTCACCCCCGACACACCCTGGTGTATGATATTCCCCTCCCTGTGTGCATGTGTTCTCACTGTTCAATTCCTACTTTTGAGTGATAACATGTGGTGTTTCATTTTCTGTTTCTGTGTTAGTTTGCTGAGAATAATGGTTTCCAGCTTCATCTATGTCCCTGCAAAGGACATGAATTTATCCTTTTTGTGGCTATACATTATTCCATGGTGTATATGTGCCACATTTTCTTTATCCAGTCTATCATTGATGGGCATTTGGGTTGGTTCCAAGTCTTTGCTATTGTGAACAGTGCTGTAATAAATATATGTGCGTATGTGTCTTTATACAATGATTTATAGTCCTTTAGGTATATACCCAGTAACAGGATTGCTGGTTTAAATGGTGTTTCTGGTTCTAGATACTTAAATCACCACACTATCTTCTGCAACGGTTGAACTAATTTACACTCCTACCAACAATGTAAAAGGTTTCTGTTTTTCCACATCCTATCCAGCATTTGCAGTTTTCTGACTTTTTAATAGAGCTAACTATCATAAATGTACACCAAATACAGGAACACTCAGATTCATAAAGGAAATTCCTAGCAACCTACAAAGAGACTTAGACTCTCACACAATAATAGTAGAAGACTTTAACAACACACTGTTGATGTTATGCAAATCAAAGAGATGGATAATTAACAAGGATATTCAGGACTTGCACTCAGCTCTGGACCATGCAGATTTAATAGATATCTACAGAACTCTTCACCCCAAATCAACAGAATATATATTCTTCTCAGCACTGCATCATACTTATTCTAAAATTGATCACATAATTGGAAGTAAATCACTCCTTAGCAAATGCAAAAGAAAGAAAATCGTAATAAACATTCTCTCAGACCAAAGTGCAATCAAATTAGAACTCAGAATTAAGAAACTCACTCAAAACCACACAACTTCTTGGAAACTGAACAACCTGCTACTGAATGACTACTGGGTAAATAACAAAATTAAGGCAGGAATAAATAAGTTCTTCAAAACTAAAGCGAACAAAGACACATGTACCAGATTCTCTGGGACACAGCCAAAGCACTGTTTAGTGGAAATTTTATAGCACTAAATGCCCCAGGAGAAAGAGAGAAAGATCTAAAGTTGACACCCTAACATTACAATTAAAAGAACTAGAATACCAAGAGAAAACAAATTCAAAAGCTGGCAGAAGACAAGAAATAACTGAAATCAGAGCAGAACTGAAAAAGATAGAGACCCAAAAAACCCTTCAAAAAAATCAATGAGTCCAGGAGCTGGTTTTTTAAAAGGTTAACAAAATAGATCGCTAGCCAGACAAATAAAGAATAAAAGAGAAAAGAATCAAGTAGACACAATAAAAAATGATACAGGGGCTATCATCACTGATCACACAAAAATACAAACTACTATCAGAAATTACTATAAACACCTCCATGCAAATAAACTAGAAAATCGAGAAGAAATGGATACCTTCCTGGACACATACAAACCACCCCCCCTCCGCCATCAAGACTAAATCAGGAAGAAGGCAAATCCCTGAATAGACCAATAACAAGTTCTGAAATTGAGGCAGTAATTAATAGCCTATCAACCAAAAAAAGCTCAGGACCAGACACATTCACAGCCAAATTCTACCAGAGGTAGAAACAGGAGCTGCTACCATTGCTCCTGAAACTATTCCGAATGATACAAAAAGAAAGAATCCTCTCTAACTCATTTTATGAGGCCAGAATCATCCTGATACCAAACCTGGCAGAGACACAACAAAAAAAGAACATTTCAGGCCAGTATCCCTGATGAGCACTGAGGAAGTCAAATTGTCTCTGTTTGCAGATGACATGATTGTATACTTAGAAAGCCCCATTGTCTTAGCCCCAAATCTCCTTAAGCTGATAAGCAAATTCAGCAGTCTCAGGATGCAAAAATCAATGTGAAAAAATCACAAGCATTCCTATAAACCAATAATAGCCAAATTATGAGTGAACTCCCATTCACAATTTCTACAAAAAGAATAAAACACCTAGGAATACAACTTATAAGGGATGTGAAGGACCCCTTCAAGGAGAACTACAAACTACTGCTCAAGCAAATAATAAAGGACACAAACAAATAGAAAAACATTCCATGCTCATGGATAGGAAGAATCAATATTGTGAAAATGGCCATACTCCCCAAACTAATTTATAGATTCAGTGCTATCTCCATCAAGCTACCATTGACTTTTCTTTGCAGAATCAGAAAAAACTACTTTACATTTCATATTGAACCAAAAAAGAGCCCATATAGCCAAGACAATCCTAAGCAAAAAGAACAAAGCTGAAGGTATCATGCTACCTGATTACAAAGTATACTTCAAGGCTGGAGTAACCAAAACAGCATGGTACTGGTACAAAAACAGATACACAGACCAACAGAACAGAACATAGGCCTCAGAAATAATGCCACAAATCTACAACCATCTAATCTTTGACAAACCTGACAAAAACAAGCAATGGAAATAGAATTCCTATTTAATAAATGGTGCTGGGAAAACTGGCTAGCCATATGCAGAAAACTAAAACTGAATCCCTTCCTTACACTTTATCCAAAAATTTACACAAGGTGCATTAAAGACTTAAACATAAGACCTAAAACCACAAAATCCCTAGAAGAAAACCTAGGCAATACCATTCAGGACATAGGCATGGGCAAAATCTTCACGATTAAAACACCAAAAGCAATGGCAACAAAAGCCAAAACTGACAAACAGAATCTAACTAAACTTAAGTAGATGATTTTCAACACACAGTTAAAAAATTAAGAATTCTGCTTTTCATTTTCATTTTAATTTCATAGTATATCATCACCTATGAAATCTTGATTCATAGACTTCTAATTTCTCAATGTTATATTTTTGGAGATGATAAAATTCTAGAAGTAATGCAAAGAACTCTTTTAAAATATAATCAAATGGCATCACACTGTGTTATATCTTTTAGTTTTATCTATTTTTGTATGAAAATTAACCCCAACAAACTAAAGCTACAAACAGAAGGCAATTACAAACATGGTATAAGAACCTATCAAATTTATGGAGTGTTAAAGTGTGGCCGTCCCAGTGTGTTTAGTCAATGCCTCCAAGAAGTCAAGGCACTGTTTTATTCGGATGTATTCCATTTGGTAAGCAGTGTGAATAAAAGGAAAACCATTCTTTGTTTTGACAGCGTATTTAACATTTTGTTCTTATGTTCCTTTTATAAATAGTTTTGTTCTCCTAAAGATGTTATTGGTGAATTTTGTGTCTAGGAAGGTGCTATCATATTTGGGAGGGAAAATGTGTCCACTGGATGCATTCTTACCCTAAGCCTATACTTCTTCCATATTGGAAACGTGAAAGCTTATGTATCATACACACACACACACACACACACACACACACACACCCCTTCTAAGTAATGAGTAAATGAAGTAATTAAGTAATTCAGAGGTTTTTTATTTAAAAAAGGAAGAATTAGTAGTTATAATATTTTCTTCAATGTGTATAGGCTTCTGCAATCAAGTGACTGCAGAGGCAAAACTGGCTTTAAAGCGTATGTTCTATCATAGTAGATTCTGGTAAACATGAGGCAAAACTTCTGACTAATAGAGTGGTGAAAGTCTGCTTTAAGTATTGTCTTACTCCTGGGGATAAAAGTGTAGAAAGAAATGGAATGAAGGCTGATATAAAAATTTAGCTGTTTTCACCTTAGTGAGATTTCCCCAAGTCTCACTATGGACCATGACTCTCTCATTTACTTTACCATTGGCAAATTCAGAATATAGATACACACGTAGTCTTCTCATGGGACCACTTGATCTGTCTTTGAGGAAAGTGGTAACTCTCTCTAACTTAATTACTCCCTAATAAATGCAATTTCAAATACCCTACATCCATGAACAGGAAAATTAGCTTTTCTCAGGTCATAATACATTGAAATTCATTGAGATATGAGATACCTTCAAATGTATAAATGATAAATGTTTAACTAATTAAAGGATATCATTGCCATGCCATCCTTCACTGTTTGAAAATGACAAACTAGCAAAGTTAATCATAATGTAATCAGTAATGGTTGGTTTCATCCTATGTTAGTGAGATATAATGCAAATCAGTGAAGATTTAAGATAAGTTAATCAAAGAATTCTACTCAACGAGGAAAAGAAATGAAAGATGTCTTTTAAACATTCATTACAAAGTAAGCTAAAAATTATTTTTGCAATTTTAGTTCAAATTATAATAATCATCATTTATTTTAGATTTATATGCTAGACACAGTATAAGACAATTGATGATATTATTATATTTAATATTCAAAGCACTCTTATAAATTGGGTGTTATTATCACGACTTACAAATAAGGAAAGTAAAATCAAAGAGCTAAACTACTTGCCCAAGATCAACCAACAATAAGTTGTAGAATGGAAAATGAAAATTAGGTCTGTGACTTTCAACAAGATACCCTGTGAACTTTTCAGCTGTCCATCTTTCCTTTGTTCTTTTTCTTTTCAGCCATTTTTAAGTTATAGGTCCAAAAAGTCAGCAGTGGGGAAGATCAAGCCAACATTGTATTTTCTGCTACGGCCATTGTTTACAGACTGTATTGCTTTAAAACACAGGGAAGCCTATAGCCATTCATTTATTCATCATTTGTGCATCAGTCATTTGTTCTAAGTATTGTGTTTAAGTGCTGGTAATAAAATGATGAGTAAGTTAGCTAACAGGAAATGATTATAATTATATTAATTATAATTATCATTAAAGTAATTTTTCCTATATGATTTACCTTAAGTATCACTACCAAATAAACATTTATATTCAAATATGTAGGCAAATCTTTTGGCTAAAACAATTTAGCTTCTATGTGTTTGCACAGAAATAATATATTCTAGCAATAATATATTTCAACATGATGTTAAATTATCTCTTGTCCCTATCATCGTTGTGTTAAATAAATTATTGGAAAGAACTACTGAATTCCCTGAGTCATTAGTATTTCTCCTAAGAATGAACTTGGTGGAAGTAATTGCCAACGAATTTATCAAAGTGGCTGCCTCAGATATTTGAATTTAAGAGAAAAAAAATAAAAAGTGCTCTGTTACTTTCTGCTCTGGTATACATTCCTATCTGTTTTGGCTGAGCAATCTTGGAGTTAAGTAAGTACAAGACAAGGGTAGAAGCAGAATGAAACACACACTTTACCCAACTTTTTTTTTTTTATGTTTTTGGCAGAATTTTGCATGTAGTTGGAGAATAGGAATCCCTTTTTCCTTGTGGGCTATCAGCTGGGAGCTACCCTTAGGTCCTAGAAGTGTCTCTTAGCACATTGTTCTCCATGATAGCGATGACACTGAATTCTTATCCTTGGAATCTCATTCATGTCTCCTGCCACAACACTTTTGTTTCCAGTTCTCTGCTTTAAGAACTCATGTTATTCCCTAGGGCCCATCTGGATAATATACAGTCATCTTAATTTAAATTCAGTGACCTTAATTATACGTGCAAAGTCTCTTCTTCCATGTTAACATCACATATTCACATTTTCTGGGGATTTGAGAGTCGGCATATGTAATGGTTAATCTTATTTACCTGCTTGACTGGGTTAAGAGACGCCTAGATAGCTGGTAAGGTATTGTTTCTGGGTGTGTCTGTGAGTGTGTTTCCTGAAGAGATCAGCATTTGAACAGGTAGGCAGGGTAATGAAGATCCACCATCACCCATGTGAGTAGGCATTATCCAGTCTGTCAAGATCTTGTTAAAGTAGAATAAAAAGGAGGAGGAAGAATGAATTCTCTCTCTCTTGAGCTGGAACATGCATCCTCTTCTGCCCTTGAACGTTAGAGCTCCTGGTTCTCAGGTCTTTGGACTCCAGGATTTACAGCAAGGCATCCTGGTTCTCTGGTCTTCAGAGTTGGACTGAATTAACACCACCAGCTTTCCTGGTTCTCCACCTTGCAGACAGCATGTTATGGGACTCTTTAGACTTTGTATTTCTGGGGGCCATTTCTATAATAAATCTCCTTCTATATGTATCCTATCAGTTGTTTCTCTAGAGAACCTTGACTCATACAGCATCTTTAAGGTTCATTAATTTGCCTATCATAACAATACAGTATTTATCTTTTTCACAATTTAACGTTCTTGAAATGGGATGAATTTTAAAGTCAATGGTTTGCCATAGCGAATTGGCAGTAATTTCCCCCTTGTTCTATATAATATGATGATTGTATGATATGTTAATCTATGAATAATAATGTATTATATGCTATTCTTACATACTATGTAAACACAGAACTATGAGAAGTCATAAAAAAGCAATTGCCAGTGTACAAAAATAGACAGCTGACATGAACAAATAACTCACAAAAGAAATCTAAATGGATAATATATATGCAAAAATTTCAACTTTACTAAAAATAAATTGCCATTAAAAGAAGTTACAATATTCTATCAAATTAGAAACATTTTCAATAGATGATACCTATCCTTCATAAAAGTAGAAGGAAACAGAGTTGGAGATAGAAACTATTTTGGAGGCTAATTTTACAATATATTTCTTAATACTTAAAAGTCTTCAATTACTTCAACTATAGAAATTTTTGCCATAGAAGTATTCAAAGACCCATGCAAAACTATATACAGATATTCCACATATATTTTATATATACTTGGTTGTAATTCTATTTATAATAATAAATGACTGAAAACCATTCAGGACGTAGGTGTAGGCAAGGACTTCATGACCAAAACACCAAAAGCATTGACAACAAAAGCCAAAATAGACAAATGGGACCTAATCAAACTCCACAGCTTCTGCACAGCAAAAGAAACAATCATTAGAGTGAATCGGCAACCAACAGATTGGGAAAAAATTTTTGCAGTTTACCCATCTGACAAAGGGCTGATATCCAAAAATTACAAAGAACTAAAGCAGATTTACAAGAAAAAAACTAACAAGCCCATTCAAAAGTGGGCAAAGGATATGAACAGACACTTTACAAAAGAAGACATACGTGAGGCCAACAAACATATGAAAAAATGCTCATCATCACTGGTCATAAGAGAAATGCAAATCAAAACTACATTGAGATACCATCTCACGCCGGTAAGAATGGCGAACATTAAAAAATCTGGAGACAGCAGATGCTGGAGAGGATGTGGAGAAGTAGGAACACTTTTACACTGTTGGTGGGAGTGTAAATTAGTTCAACCATTGTGGAAGACAGTGTGGCGATTCCTCAAGGACATAGAAATAGAAATTCCATTTGACCCAGCAATCCCATTACTGGGTATATATCCAAAGGATTACAAATCGTTCTACTATAAGGACACGTGTACACGAATGTTCATTGCAGCACTGTTTACAATAGCAAGGACCTGGAACCAACCCAAAAGCCCATCGACGATAGACTGGATAGGGAAAATGTGGCACATATACACCATGGAATATTATGCAGCCATCAAAAACGATGAGTTTGGGTCCTTTGTGGGGACATGGATGAACCTGGAAACCATCATTCTCAGCAAACTGACAGAAAATGGATTGTGATGGGGGCCGGAGGGGAGATTGGGGACTGACTAGGAAGTTCTTGTAGAATACGGTAGTTCTTGTGGTGGTTTGTGTGCTAAAGATGTAGAGAACCGCACCAACACAAGACACAGATTTGCTTTTGTACTGAAAGGGAAAGGGAGTGAATGAAAGGAGTGAGGAAATAGATAATGCTGGGGTAGCTGGAATGACTGATAGTAGTAATTTTCCTAAGATGAATCATATTCTAACTTTAATATGTTGAAATGATTCTGTTAAAGGCCACAAGTGCTTTTTTAGTTTTAAATCCAATTGAGAATTCAGAGTCCTTTCCTCTCTGGACCCCTATGGAGCTTTAGCACATTAAGTAACTCTCTTTTTGTCTTATATCTTTTTTTTCTTTTTTTTTTTGAGACGGAGTTTTGCCCTTGTTACCCAGGCTGGAGTGCAATGGCGCGATCTCGGCTCACTGCAACCTGCACCTCTGGGGTTCAGGCAATTCTCCTGCCTCAGCCTCCTGAGTAGCTGGGATTACAGGCACGCACCACCATGCCCAGCTAATTTTTTGTATTTTTAGTAGAGACGGGGTTTCACCATGTTGACCAGGATGGTCTCGATCTCTTGACATTGTGATTCACCTGCCTCAGCCTCCCAAAGTGCTGGGATTACAGGCGTGAGCCACCGCGCCTGGCTTGTCTTATATCTTTACCATTTATCTCATTTTCCTCTGTGCTGCTGCTCATCGGCTTCTTTCCCCCAAGCTCTCTTTGTTTTTCATTCTACAGACTCTTGTGAATATCCATACTGACAAATTCTGATCTGTGTTTACAATGCAGATATGATTCTCTTAACAGTCCAGTCAATATACACAACTGTCTACTAAACAGTGATCTCAGGTGCTAGAGGTACCTCAAAATGCCTAAACCCAAATTCTATTTGTTATTTGTCTATGCGCAAATCATACTATTTCTTTTAATTCGTTTTCTTAGAAATTTTCCCACCATTGACATAGTGCTTGCTGTAAATTGAATAATTGGACTCAGTTCTTCACCTGCTTAGAGTAGTATCACATATACACATGTTTGCTATGGCTTCATAGAAAGTGCACATACCACCCCTTGACTTCTGCTTTTGCCAACATTACTTGTTTTGGTTAATGCGAAAGTGGTGTGTATGACACAATCAAAGGCTTAAAAGGCCATTGGGCTTATTTTCTTATGCATCTTCGTTTCATGAGAAGATGCTCAGGCAGGTGACAGTCAAAGAAGGTTGAGAGACATGTAATGCACATTTGGACCAAACCTGATGCTCTGAGTCAATCCCAGTCATGCTCAAGATACAGTAGCAGTTGTGTGAACAAGAAATAGATGCATATTATTGTATATCATTAAGATTTTGTGATTTTTATTCAGCCAAAACTAACTCAAGCAAAATCCAAGTGACAAACCTGGCAGCAATCCCTGATTCCCTCCTCTAATGACAGTAACATGGAATAATATCTAAATCATATTTTGTGCACAATGTCTCCTGTGCCACACTCTCCTTGTCTATCACACCATTGCGTGTATCATCTCTTCTTTTCTTTTTTTTAACTTTACTATAAGTTCTGGGGTAAACGTGCAGATAGTGCAGGCTTGTTACATAGGTATATACATGCCATGGTGGTTTACTGCATCCATCCCTCTGTCATCTACATTAGGAGTCCCTCCCCAATCGCCCCACCTCCTGCTATCCCTCCCCTAGTCCCCCACCCCCTGACAGGCTCTGGTGTGTGATGTTCCCCTCCCCGTGTCCATGTGTTCTCATTATTCAACATCCACTTACGAATGAGAACATGCAGCGTTTGGTTTTCCTTTCTGTGTCAGTTTGCTGAGAATGATGGTTTCCAGCCTCATTCATGTCCCTGCAAAGGACATGAATTTATCTGTTTTTATGGCTGCATAGTATTCCATGGTGTATATGCATCACATTTTCTTTATCCAGTCTATCATTGATGGACATTTGGGTTGGTTCCAGGTCCTTGCTATTATAAACAGTGCCCCAATGACCATGTGTGCATGTGTCTTTATAATAGAACAATTTATAATCCTTTGGGTATATACCCAGTTATAGGATTACTGGGCCAAATGGTATATCTATTTCTTGAGCCTGGAGGAATTGCCACACTGTCTTCCACAATGACTGAACTAATTAACACTCCCACTGACAGTTTAAAAGTGTTCCTATTTCTCCACACCCTCTCCAGCATCTATTGTTTCCTGATTTTTTTAATGATCACCATTCTGTCTGGCATAAGATGGTATCTCAATATGGTTTTGATTTGCATTTTTCTAATGACAAGTGATGATGAGCTTTTTTTCATGTTTGTTGGCTGCATAAATGTCTTCTTTTGAAAAATGTCTGTTCATATTCTTTGCCCACTTTTTGATGGGGTTGATTTTTTTTCTTGTAAATCTGTTTAAATTCTTTGTAGATTCTGGATATTAGCCCTTTGTCAGATGTGTAGATTATGATTTGCTGCATCCATCCCCCCGTACATTTCCAAGCCTGTCTTTTCTCAAGTCTCCTTTCCTCACTTCAGCTTTTCCAAACCCCATTCTACCTCATTTTAATCAACTGAGTAAAACTTTAACAGCTGCATTCCTGATTCTTTGGCATTTTAGTATACCTTTTATATATCATCATTGATCAAATATGTCCTTAAAACTTCTTTTTCCTGCCTTAGTTTCTGTGTGTGTATACATGCCTCTGTGTGTGCATGTGAGATAGATCTGTGTCCCCTAATATTTTCAAATTCCTTGAAAGTAGAATTATGTGTTCCTCTATCTGTTTTCTACATCAGGCCCCACACATAAAGTTTCCTCAATTAGCCATTAACTGAGACACCTTAGATACATTAAACACTGAAAATGACATAAAGGTCTCATTTTATAGAAGGATCAATGGGTAAAATCAATTAACTTCATAGTGTCTTGGTGAAAATCTGGAACTATAGTTTTGGACTCCTATGTGACAGTGCAATTCTAATTCTCCTACATAGTTTCATCTCTTAATTAGCTTGAGAAGTAGCTACTGTACTCTCAGAAATAACCTAGGATTGTAAAGTTTTATTAGTTTGAGACTATAAGCATTGCCCTTGAAGTTATTTCAAGCAAATCCCTTTGCTCTACCTCATGGTAGGACTTCTCAGGAATGATTAAATAAGAGTGTCTCTTGATGATCAAATAGTATTTCAAAAAGAATTAATGCTTTAAATTTTCCTCTGTCAGGGCAGCTTAATTCTTTTTACAGTATTTTTGTGATTGCCATTCTGGTTCAATAGTGAGTATTCTGGTAATAATGATGATCATATGGCAGCACCACGTTATATCCTTTAGAGCTTTATATATTTATCAGTACTTTTTGGTTATTGTTCTAGTGATCTTTGCCATATTCTAAAAAATAAATTGTATGTTAGTACATCAAGTTGGGATTTTAGCCACTTTTTTCTGTAATTTGGTTTGCTTCCACAAGGTTATCAATGACAAGTGTTATATATTCAACTGGGTGCTGGGTTATAAAGGTTAACCAAGATATTATGCCAGATTTTAAGAATTTGTTTATATAGAAGAAGAGTAAATACTGAACAGAAAGCCAGATTGTATGAGAGGTTGTTTTAGACCAAAGGGATCAGGGAAAACTTAATGGAAAAGGTAGCTTTGGAACTGGACTCTGAGAATCTAAGGTGGCGCAGATATGGCATGAAGATAGAGGGCTCAGACCATGGAATTTCCTCGTCACTAACTCCTCTTCTGTTGCTGGTTTGCCCAGGTAATTTAATAAATACATGTTCTAGTCACTTATCATCAAAGGTCTCATTTTCACTTCTCTTACAGAAAACCTACTGTTTTTTTTCTCTGAAAGAATATTTTGGGATATTACCCATATATTTATTTAAATAGAAGACTGACCCTCAGAAATAATGATCTAGAATTGAATATTGTACTTTACAAGACTTGATACATTGGCATAAAATAAAGGTTACACCATTCCATGTTCATTTCTTTCCTGAAGTGTTATGATATTGGAGAGAGTAAAGCCCATAGGGCAGTGACATTTCTGTTCCTCTCGCTGCCTATTTGATTTTGGCTCTTGATTTCCCACTCACTTTGCATGCATCAGACTCTTAAGACTCTTTGTCATCCTTTCACCTGACCCTATACTCGCTATAATTGCTTATTCCCTTTCAAAATACTGAAATAATTAATCAGCCCCAATAAAACACTAGACCTGAAAATGCTAATGCTTATTTATCCAATTAACTGTGGTTTCATTGAGCATGTGTGTGGTGATGAGAGTATGTCTGTCCATCTACTTGGTGTGGTTAATTGGGTTGTTTCTAAGATCTTTCTGCTTAAGGATCCTAATGTTTGAATGGGAAATACATTAAATGTTGAATACTATACACAATTGTGATTGAAACACTGTTTATATACATTATTCAATTGCTTTATGATCCTCTGCTATCCTCAGCATATAGTACTGGCAAATCAGGCAGAAATCTATTTCCCTTATGGAAATGGCTTATGCTTCATATCAAATATTCAGAAAAGAGTAAATAGTTTACTTCTTTTTCTCAAGAGGACAATAGCATGGTAAAAACTTTGACATTTCAGGTGCAAAATTTCATTTAGAAAATGGAACTCCTAACCAGGATAATCCAATCTTGACATTACTTGAAGAATGAGTGTTTTAGACTGGGCTGTTTAAGAAAAATGTTTCCACTGTGTCTATTTATTCTACTTCATCGACTTTCTGCCTTACCAAGTCATTTGGAATCTAAATATCAGAAGATGAGACTCTTAACTAAAAAAAAAAAGAAAGAAAAAAGAAGTCATATTACATTCTACCTTACACAATAATTTATTTGCTTATAATTAGCAAGACTGAGCTAAAGTTCTATATGGGCACTGAAACTGCAATGTTAATTTTGTTATCTAGCAGATATAGAAAGAAAATAAAATTTATACTATTATTTTAAATCTGCAGTTTTGGCTTTCCTTAAAACAATATATGTTCTGCAATTCTATTTGAAAACAAATCAAATGTGAATCAGCAATGATTTGACACCATGATCTGAAATAATGATCTTGACTAGGAAATCAGTATTTTTATTTAGCCAGCAAAAGCTAATGTTTTAGTATGTTAGTGTAATGGAAACTTATAGTCTGCTGATGATGAAAAATAACTTTAGAGTCTGATAAACTTGGATTCAAATCCTGGCTCTATTACTTATTATTTTTGAAATCTTTGTCAAGGTATTTAAATTATTTGGTTCTTTGATTTCTTTGCAAAGAAGAAGATACCTCTTCCTAATGCACAAATGTTTCTTCTATGGAGGCATGATTTCAATATTGGAGCCTTGTGACAATTATTTTCTATTTTTCTGGTTTCTTAACTATACTTTAGAAGTGTAATTCTCTGAATTCTCTAGGGAAAACTCACATTATGATTTTATATCCAAGTTTCAGAAGGAAGATGAGCTTATATTTCATTTTACATTTTTAAATGAACAATTTTTACATTTTTAAATATACTACTTTCAACTACGTGTTCTTGAGACTTCATCATCTGTGCCCTTCCCAAATCCTACAATCAGTGCACCCATCTCCCAGGTGCTGTGGGTACTTGGGGCTAACTGTTCACAGTCCTTACCCTCCTGAGAAACCACAATCAAAGACTAACTGGCATGGGGATACAAATAGTCAGCTCTCTTTCCTCAAGGTGGGTCCAACTCTGGCTTAATTCATATTCCAGAACTGCCCATGGGATCAGATTGCAGGTAGAGCCTAGCGAGAACACATCCTTATGTAGTTCTTCACTTGCCTCGTCCTTTCCTCATTCAATCTTTTTCTACTTAAGGCATCCCCTTAATAAATCCATTCAGTCAAATCACTGTCTCAGGCTCTGCTCAAGGCATACCTCATTAACACAGATTTCAGAAACTGAGGTTTTGTGAGCCAGGTGCTTCACTGGAAAATAAGTCAGATCTGGCTTTGAATTCTAGGTTTGTGACTTGGTGGTATATAATCTTGAGTAGATAATTTAATCTCTTTGAGTCACAGTTTATTTATCTTAAAGGAGGTAAAATATAGCCTACTGAACTGTTATGAAGTTAAATGAGTTCATTTATATATTTTATATATATATATGTATAATACATGTGTATGTATGTGTGTATCTATTATGCACATATATTTATGTGTACATGTATTATTTATATACATGCATATATAAACGTACGAAGCACCCAGCGCTGATTCTGGCAACATAAGACTCAACAAATATAAAGCATTTTCTTTTTGTGTTATGCTTTCTCTCCCTTCTGCCCTGATTTCTGCTCTCTTCCAGGTTGTATTGCCAGTTATACTTTTTTGTTCTTGTCTCTTTAGAATTTTTTTTCTGCATACGTTTTCCTGCCTAAGAGGCCATGAAGTCTGCCATGGGAGCTGATGGGAATATCTTCTATTTCAGATTTATCTATAATAAGAGACTAAGAAACATGGAGTGATAAAAATTAAGGGTATTGGAAAAGTAGACATTATTGGATCATGTAATATAAAGCCAATGGATATAAAATATAGAGCCATGAAACTGAGATTACAAAACTTTGGTTCTAGCAGACAATTGGGGAACATTTAAATCAAAGACCAGGTGAAGGGCTTTTGCTCTCTACTGGGCTCCATTTGGTCTGGAAAGCAAGGAAATTGCACAGGGACCTGGGCTCTTTTCGAACGTTCAGAGACATTAGGAAAAATAAATCCTTTAGTGGTGAGAGGCAGAGAAAGTAACTGCCTGGGGGTAAATTGTATTGGCAATCAGGAAGTATAAAAATGACCCAGTAGGAGGTTAGTATGGAACAAAAGACTGCAGAGGAATGAAACAAACAGCAAATAGAGGCACAGACTTTTCCAGGGGTATCAGAAACAGAACAGCAACAGCAGTGAAATACATCTGTGAATGAAAGAAGAGCAAAGCTCTTGGAAGCCAGAGCCACTCCATATAAATTCTAGGGGAAGAAGCATGCTGTAGTTAGCCATGAGCTAGATTTGAGTTTATCATTAATAATTTCTCTAAAGAACCACATGGGAGTACATGATTAATTAGAAATGTGAGCAATTTTTTAAAATCATTGAATTTAATTTTGTTTCATATAAGGAGTTCTGAAAGTCACAGTAACCTCCTCTAGTGGACATAATTTTAATTTTTAGTATTTTTCTCTAGAAATATTAATAGATAACATCAAGGAAACTTGGGACCAAATTCTGCCTCAACATACAATCCTGCCCTTTGAGAACTGCCTGTCTCAGTTTTGTGAGCAAACTCTAATAAAATTTTCTTATATAACCTGGGTACTGTGCTAAGAGATTTATGTTAGGACATTTACGTTCATTATCTTACAAAAGCTCAAATACATGAGTTTAGATTCTCCTCCTGCCCATTGTTAAATGAAGAAACTGCAACTCAGAAAGTTTTGAGAACTTCAAATATAAATCAGTCTACTTCTAAATCTTAGAGGAATAATGGTACACATAGTAGTGATTTGAGGATTCTTCTTTTTTTTTCTTTTGGTTCAGGGCCTCACTCTGTTGCCCAATTTGGAGTGCAGTAGCACAGTCAAACTCCTGGGCTCATGCGATCCACCCACCTTAGCTTCCTGAGCAGCTGGTACTACACATGCATGTCACCATGACTGGGTAATTTTTTTGTAGAGATAGGGTCTCTATATTTTGCCTAGGCTGGTATTGAACTCCAGAGATCCTCCCATCTCAGGCCTCCCAAAGGGCTGGGATTACAGGCATAAAGCACCATGCCCAGCCTTGAGGACTTTTTTTTTTTAACAACCTTCCTCCACAAAGTCAGATTCTTCGACAAAGTCAGATTAATTGAAGTTTTCTCAATCTTACTTATATAAAGTATAAATAAAAGAAATCTCATAAACCTTGCCATTTTTATGGATCTGGTAACATATAATCTGAATTTTAAAAAACTAGCTTGTTCTTAAAAATGCCTCTTTAAAACAGATCTAATAGCTTCCCCTTAATCACTAAATGATCACCTCTAAGCTCTACCTATTCAAAAACTTAGAAGTCACCATTAAATCATGCATTTTAGCCATGGAGTAAACAAAGAGAACCCTGCCAATATTGAAAAACATGCAAATGTGTGATTACCACTCTTCACTTACTCACTTTTGTTATTTGGGAATGATATTTCCTTTTTTGAGAACTATGTCCTCTCTGGATTTGACACAGTCATAATGTTTTCTGGGCTGACCCCTGAATTTTTCCTATTTTATACAAAAATGTCAAATCTAGTGTTCCTAGGTGTCATGCAGTAAAATTCTTGATTCTAAAAAAGGACTAGTGAATTTGCAAACTAGGTCAATTTTAGAAATAATTGGTAAAATATTTAAAATTATAAACCAAATCAGAAGTAAGTTCTTAATCTCTGTTCCATCCCTAGGAGGTGTTACTGCACCTCATGAATATATAAAATCCAGGGTCCACAAATTCAACTGCCTAAAAAGACCAGTAGATATAAATGAATGAACTGGGCTGTATGTAGGAACAAAAACAGGAGCCCTAAGCTTATATAAGGAAGACACATTTTGCTAATCATTATCATCTGATTATTGCCCTGAAAAACTCAAGACTAGCATTTTCATATTAAATGTTTCAAGAGGAACTGTAAATTCAGATTTTCTTATATAATTTTTCTGATTTGTAAACATTTTCAACTAATTAAAAAAAATTTAAAACTGTTTGGACCAAACAAAACACATTTTTTTAAGCCAATTTTGGCCTATATTCTATCAAATTTCAAATTCTGTTTTATTATTTCAGTATTTTCAGTAATGTGTCCCAAGGCTATTCGTGCTAGTGACCTGTTGATCTGCAGCTCTTGGCAGATCCAGGGGCGTGAAAACTTTTCTATCAAAGGTTGCTAACTCAGCATCTCTTCTGCAATATTGAGAAGTAAAAAGAAACATAATTATTTATCCTACAGGATTTTGGAGAGTGAATGACATAAATTGGACCACAAAATTATTTAATTTATATGATAAAATATATTTTAGTTCCTAGTAATAACGTTAGTATTAGGGAAGAAAGTTGGCAAATAATCAAGATAAAAGGGATCAAGAGGAAAAGAAGAGCATTAGGAGAAAATGGTAGATGTACAAAAGAATGCAGGGAAATGAAAGGGGTAGACAACCATAAGTTGAATACTCTAATTAAAGTATTAGAAGTAAAGTTATTTTGCCACATGATACATGAGAGAAAAGATCTTGGTCATAGTTAAGACCCAACCCCTTGCTCTATTGATCAGCCCTGAGACTTAAGCCTCTCTAAATCTGTTTTCTCATCAGTAAAATCGGGATAATAATATCTACTTATGGTATTAATTAAATAATTAAGCCAGTTAAATAATGTAAAGTGACTAGAACAATGGCTATTTCTTAAGCATAAACAAATCTTAATTATCTTCGTCATATTATTTTAAATGTAAGTGTTAATTTTCAGTAAAAATTCTCTTTTTTTCCATTGATAACATTTTTATCATGCTTTCATTTGCAAATTTTATTTTTCAAATATAGGCTTCCTCCTTAATGGCTTTGTGAAGATTTCTGAAGTTGACAAAGGGATAATTGTGGTGTGTGTGTGTGTGTGTGTGTGTGTGTGTGTGTGTATTCTTAATTATATATATCCTAAGTCAGAATTGCAGTAGCTTGTGTCACTCTGCATTGAGGCTTGGTCTTTATGCAAATTTAACTTATATATTTAATTTTGTATCCATTTAAAAATTATTTTTGGCAGAAATTAGTTTGGTTTATTTTGGGCTTTGGTTTTTAAAGAGACCCAAACTGTCTGAACTTGACATATGCATATCATGTATACATCAGATGTCATTTTATTTTATCTTTTGCAGTTTTTATACATTTTCTTTTACTTAAACACTCTGTATTTTTCTGTTTATTATTAATATGTTCACATAGTTCATAACACAGGACCCAGAGGACTATAAGATGAAGTCTGTGTTTTCTAATATTACTTTTCCTACTACTACTGTGTTGTGTAGTTTATGCACCAGCATTCGATGTAGAACAATTAGTTCAACGGTTAATTATAAGTCTGGCTTGGGTGGACTATTTTTTCTGATATTTACTGATCCTGGAAAGGTTCATATTACTACTAGATGTCACCAAAGTTGAGCCTCTAAGTGGCATTTGAAACAGTAATGAGAAAGATGTAAACTGCTTAAGATGAATATTTGAGTGAATTTGTCCTCTTGTTGCTTTAGCTAAATTTCTTAATTAATATCTCTTTAGGTAATATATGTGAACTCACCAGGAAGGCTTGCCATTATCTAATTTCTGACCAAAAAATAATTCTCAGTGCTAACAGGTCTTCTTTAAGAAACACTTATTTTATCATCCTTTCATATTTTAATATGTGCTTATAGAACATAGTTGAATTTTTCTAAATAATTATGAAGGGTTTTCTTGCAATTGAATAGAAATTATACCTTTGTTCTTCTGCATTTATTTTCTCACTACAATGCTATAAGAATTCACTTCTACCACTCACCCAAATCAATGACTAGGCCAGTGTTTTGTAATTCATAAACAAGGCATTTTTCCTTTTAATTTCATCCCCTACATTATGATCTGCTTTCTTGCTTTTTGTTTTTTAGTTCTTGCCTGGTGATTTTATTAGGCTCACAGCTCTATGGTCCAGCTTCTAAAACTGTCAGCTTAAGTTAGAAATATGTGTCATAACAATCTTTCTAAAGTATTAAGTAAAGCAGAAATTTGGTGACATGAGAGCTTGAAGAAAAAGAAAATTGGCAAAGACTGATAATAGATTGATTCTTGACAGTGCTAGAGATATGAATTTTGTCATTGGGTGACTCATAATAACCAACCACTAGGGATAAAATATAATTAGTAACTTTAATTAAAATTAATTAACTTTAATTAAAATTATGGTAAAATACATTTTTCCTCCTTCAATCACAATGCTAATTGATTAATGCATATGTCATAATTTATTTAGATTGTAAGCTTCTAGAGGGCAGATTATTATAGTTTTATCATTAGAAACAAAACTTTCTATATAGAGTGGTTATTAATTAAATATTGCTTAAGTATTAAATGAACCATTAGGATGCAATTGATAAGATATGATTAGAACTCAAACTGATTAAAATGCTCTATAATTTAGATGATCCATGCTGCTCTTCACTTTTCAGGCAAATAATAACTAAATTATTCTCTTTCTCCAATAGGCTGAGGGTATGATGATTCTTTAAGTATCCATTATTTGAAAAAAATTATTTAACAGACATATGTAGAGGATTTTCTTATATAAACTAAAATGCTTTGATTCTCTACTTGATACAATTTAATTTCCACAGATCTTTGTGACATTATTTGAGCATTTAATTAATATTGATAGTTATTCACCCAAAAATCTAGTCCAAGTGATTTACAGTGACTCAGAGCATTAGAGAAGAAGAAATGAGGAGGCCTCACATGAGGCAAGGACCCTGCAATGGCCAGAGTTTCATGATCTGGGGAATGTAATTAGTGTAATTACAAAGCTTCTCAGAGCATCTGATTGCTAATTAACCTATTCACAGTTAAATCAAGAATTTAAAAAACTTTTGGGAAAAGAGATCTTTCTATCTTCAAGCAGACATTTGAGACTGCTATTTCTCTTTTTCATTTCTGTGAGATTTCATTGTTCAGTCTAAAATCGAAATGACAACTTTTGATGTATAAAATCCAATATTAAAACTTTGAATTTCTAGACTTCTTCAAGATTGTTCCAAGTTAATTTCAGCATGTTTTTTTTTTCAGTGCATTAAGTGCTTTCTGGTTTTTTATTTATTTATTTTTTCGGGGGGACAGAATTTCACTCTTGTTGCCCAGGCTGGAGTGTAATGGTGCAATCTTGGCTCACTGCAACCTCTGCCTCCCCGGTTCAAGTAATTCTCCTGCCTCAGCCTCCCAAGGAGCTGGGATTACAGGCATGTGCCACCACACCCGGCTAATTTTTTGCATGTTTTTATTAGAGGTGGGATTCCACCATGTTGGCCAGGCTGATCTCAAACTCCTGACCTCAGGTGATCCACCTGCCACAGCTTCCAAAAGTGCTGGGATTACAGGCATGAGCCACTGCACCTGACAAGTGCTTTCTGCTTTAAAAATACATATTTCAGAAGGCACTACTCATCCCCCGCCAGTACTCTTTACTATCATTATATTCAATTGATTAGATTTAATTTATTAGATATTTAATTCTAAAACTCAGTAGACATGTATCACTTAAAGTAACTACGATTAATTCTTATTAAAGGTATTTGTTTATATGTTACAAATATTATTTTTAAAAATCAGCTTATATATTTATAACTTGACTAGGTCTTTGACCATGTTCAAAGCAATCTGCCTTTTTGTTTCTGTCTCTGTCATCAGTGTTAAAGTGGTGTCCCCATCATCATATCGAGTACTCAGCCTATATTATGCAGGACAAAAGGGAAAACAACTTCACATAATCTGCATAAATCAAAGTGCTAAAGTAGTTTAAGTTCAGTCCCCTAGATGCAGACTCCAGAAGAGTTGGGGACGGCAAAAATACACTATAGATTTACAGTTTTTGTCCATAACATGATAAACTAAAGAAAGCTAATTATCTACTTCTAATTAATTCTCATCAGCATAAGGGGCTGGCCTCATATTTACCCTAAAAGATTTGAAAGGGGTTGCAGGTTAACACAAGAAAATAGTCTCATAAAAATGCACAGCCTCACAAAATGGAGAAAGAATTCCAATAAATGTACTACCTGATTTGAACACTACATTTCATTGATATGGTGTTAGGTTTCATGGTACTGGTAACTGATAGAAATTGAAGAACAAGGTTCTGGAATGCAATTTTAGTTGACATAACTCAGAGACAGAAGTTCTTTCATATTCCTTCTAAAGTATTTTATAGAATATATTGTTCAAATTCTTTACCTCCTATCCCACCTCCCCAATACATTAGAAAATTTCATTTACTAAGCGGCCTAAAAACAGTGAGATACCTTTAAGATCTTGCTTATACTGTAGAAGATAGGGAGAACAGAATGCATGAACCAATTCCCAGAAAATGTTTGCAGGTGAATAGCAAGGTGAGTGTATAGTTGGTTGAGTCATAAGACATCATGAAGATTTGTAGCTGGCTGGTATCCCTGAGGTATTTTTCAGAATGGTTTGAACACATTTAGAGGCTTCTTGAGGAAGTTGTTTCTTCAAGACTGTGTGTGTGTGTGTGTGTGTGTGTGTGTGTGTGTGTGTGTGTGTGTGTGTGAAACCAGAATGTTCTGCAGCACACAGTCTACTGCAGAGCAGTTCTCAAACTTAAGCATGCAGAATCACCTGAAGGGCTGTGAAAACGCAGAGTGCTGGGCTTCATCTCAGAATTTTTTATTCACTGAGCTTAGGTCTGGACCTAAGAATTTGCATTTCCAACATGTCCTCAGATGATGCTGACCCCACTTAGGGAATACTAACTGCTCTGGAGCAACTTCAGTCCGCTGCATGGCCACAGATTAACTAAATATCTTGGAAGTCAACAGAATTGTACCTTCCAAATCCTTTTTTAGCAATATCTTTCTAAGAACTTCTTGAATTTTAAGCCAGCTGCCTGGCTTCTATCTGTGTCCCCTTGGAGTCCTTCAAATAACATGTTGCTAAATTTCATTCCCTTTTCATCATGTCCTGTTTTTTCCTGGGTTGATAAATCTTTGAAATTGTGCAAAAATGTTTAATAATTTGGTATAGTGCTCTTGGTCCCAATAGAAATGAGATACTATTAGAAATTATAGGTTTTTTTTTTTTAAAAAAAGACAAAGATAATATTTTAAAAATTAAATTTTAGGTAATTGCCACTTGTATACCTCAAACTAACAGTATTTGTGACTTGTGCATGAAATATATTTCAAATGAAAATATTATCTCTGTGTTCATGCCTGTTTCACATTCAGTTTTTTTTTTTTTTGAAACTTAAGAATTGGGCTGGATTATGCTAACATTTCTGAAAAATAACTGCAACCTACCTACTTCCTCCAAATGCCTGAGGAAATAGAACAAAAATGTGAATAATTCCCCTAATACTCATTCAAAACTCTACATTAATATACACTTTCCTCAAACGCATGGATTGAGCTAATTATTTAAGGCATACAAAGGTGCTACATGTAGAAATTAAAATTTATCTTAAAAACATTTTGTTGGTGGGGCACAGTGGCTCACAACTGTAATCTCAGTACTTTGGGAGGCCTAGGCAGGCAGATCATGAGGTCATGAGATGAAGACCGTCGTGGCTAACATGGCGAAAACCCGTCTCTACTAAAAACACAAAAAATTAGCCAGGCATGGTCACAGGCACCTGTAGTCACAGATATTCAGGAGGCTGGGGCAGGAGAATGACTTGAATCTCAGAGGTGGAGGTTGCAGTGAGCCGAGATCACGCCACTGCACTCCAGCCTGAGAGACAGAGCGAGACGTGTCTCAAAAGAAAAAAATGATCTCTGCTTTCTACTTCTCACACACACACTATACGTTTTTTCCCTTTGTCATTTTATTTTTCATTATCTTATTCCTAATCACACAGTCTTGAAAGAAACGATATTTGAGTATATTTTTGATGAATGTTGAATGGAGACGTCATAATGTGTCTCATCTACTTTTAGAGGTAAAATTCCCTGATGGAAAAGACATTGTATTCCAATTCAACATGTACCACACGACTCCTAGAAGTCTTTAGGTATTTAATAACCTTTACATCACCATCATTGATATTATTATCATCAATTATGGAAACTCTTCTCAGGTCTGATTCAATTAGATGTGGAGAAAAGGAGTCTTTTATGTTTCTGGTTGCTGTTCAGCCCTTAACGGCTTTCCTTTCTAAAAACACATCTGCTCTCTTTCAAGTAATTTTTGTGTGCCTCTCAGATCTGTAATGGCAGTACCTTCAAATTAGTGACAGAGAAGTTAATTGAAATGAGCTAGCAGTTACTGATGAAAGTAAGTGTTGGGTTCAGCACGACAGTACTAACCTGTTTCCACATGGCTAACCGGTATTTCACAAAAGTTAATCATCATTGAAATAGAGTCATTCTCTTAATTATCTAATGGTCCTGTTACTTACATATAGACAAATGCACACAGAGCATCCTGTTGTCTTCAGTAAGGTCATTCAGTAATCATTAGAGTCGAGTAAACAAGGGTTATATTGTCCTTCTCAACATTGTAAACTTACCTGCTTATATACATCCTATAATTATGGAGCAGAAATATAAAATATAAAATGAGTTTCACTGATACATACATTTACAGATCCTATAACCAGAGACACCATTTTTCCCTTCAAAAAGCTAAAATATTTTAGAACTGGATAGATGTGTTGAATTAATTTTCATCTATGGAGTGCTTTGTTCAAATGGAATTTATCTGGTAATATTTTATGTGAAAGAGATAAAAGCCTAAATCGTGAATGAAGTTAGGCTGAGAGGTTGGCTGGTTGAACTGCTTTTTACACTTGCAGTTCCCAAGGAGCCTCCAAAGTAAGCCAAGGGATGTCAAAGCAGCATAAAAATTTCACTATTTGAAAGTTAATCAATGGTCAGTTTTTTTTCTCCAAAGCATTTATTATAATATAACATACCATGCACCATATTTTCTTTTCTTACTTCCTAATTATTCTAATTAGGATCTAAGTTCTATAAAAGGAGGAATATTTTTGTTTGGTTACTACATCTTAGGTACTCAAAAGTATTTGTTGAATGAATGAATGCATGGATGAATATGTTTACTAATTAGTGGAGTGAAAGAACAAAATTGGATTTCCGGAATCAAAGAAAAAGTGAGACACAGTCACTGACCCAAAAGAGCACACAGAGTAGTTGGAGCAGATTAAATGTCCAAAAGAAACAACTAATAATGTAAAGCCAGTGCATACTTGATAGCTTTCCAGTGGTAGAGGAACAGTGTCCTAACGTAATTCAGAAGAGAGGAAACTGGGTCAAGTAGACCAGGGAAAAATCAACAGGGGAAATGAAGAAAGAAAGTAGCTAACTAAATGTATGGCCTTAAATAATTTGCTTAAACTATCTGGGTCTCACTTTCCCCATATAAAATGTTTTTATAGCTAAGTGACCAGCAAGAACCCTGGGAGTTTTAGGAAAAAAAAAAAAAAAAAGAATCTTTGAATGGATGGTAAAAATCCAAACTAGATTGGAGACAATTTGTCAGCAAATTTACCTTGGGAACTAAGGAAAGTTTAGGATGTCATGAACCCTGTACTATACTACATTACACTATTGCATGGCTGCAGTAGGAACTTGGTTGACAGAATTAAACTGAAGTTCAAGAAAATGTAGTAAAAGTAGAATTAATTTTAAAAATACTTTTATTTGTGATTCAGGATTAATACAAATTTAGAAGTGGTATACTGTAGCAATACTGCAGATGAAATAGCTCAGCTTTTTTACTGCACAGACGTACTTTTGTGGGTAAATCTTAGGTATACCAGGTATAAGTTCCTTCTATTTTCTTAACTTTTAAGCACTGTCATGCTGAACCCAGCACTTACTTTCATCAGTAACTGCTAGCACATTTATTTATCTATATAATAAAGATATAGAAAAGTATACAATGTTTTCAGCTTAATGGAATTTTACACAGTGAATGTATGCACATAAGCCACTCCTAGGTATAAGAAAATGAAGCGACTAGCACTATAGTATAGAGGCCCCTTCTGGTTGTTACCCACTCCAAAAGCAGCAACTACAGATACTGATTTACTGTGCAATATATTAGTTTTGTTCCTTTTTGAACTTCTTATAAATACACTCTTACATGATGAACTATTTTCTTGTTTCTTTCACTTAATATTGTGTTTATGATATTTATGAACTTATAACTTCAATGACCAATATATCTGGACTTAAATAATCTTACTTTTTAAATAATAAAGTTGTATTTTCATTATGCCATGAGTTATGCTGATTCAATATACCAGTCATGCCGTTACTAAATCAAAACAAATTTACATCTTTTTTACAAACAGAAGGACAAAATTCAATAAAATTTGAATACCAACATGAATGTGACTTATAATGCTATTTTATTGAAATGAAATTAGATATGCAACTGACTACCTCAACAGGGGTTCATTTGGATTCAGCTTGCCTATTTTGTTTTTAACCCAAACATCCTAATTCTTTTCTTTTGATTAAATTTCTATGAATTTAAGGTGCACAGATTTAGTTTTGTTCCATGGATATATTGCCTAGTGGTAAAGCCTAAGCTTTTACTGTAACCATCACCTGAATACTGTGCATTACACCTATTAAGAAAATACTCATCCCAGCCGGGTGCCATGGCTCATGTCTATAATTCCAGCACTTTGGGAGGTGGAGGCAGGTGGATCACTTGAGGTCAGGAATTCGAGATCAGCCTGGCCAGCATGGTGAAACCCCATCTCTACTAAAAAATACAAAAAATAGCCAGGCATGGTGGCACATATCTGTAGCCCCAGCTTCTGGGGAGGCTGAGGTACAAGAATCATTGAACCAGGAGGTAGATGTTGTAGTGAGCTGAGGTCATGCCACTGCACTCCAACCTGGGTGAAAGAGTGATATCCTGCCCCGGAAAAAAAAAAAAAAAGAAATCACTTATCCCTCATCCCCATCTTATCCTCATCCTTCCAAGTCTCCAGGATCTATTATTCCACACTCTATGTCCATGTATACTCATTACTTAGCGTCCACTTATAAGTGAGAATATACAGCATTTGACTTTGTTTCTACTTTTTAAAAATCAATTATTTGTTTTTTCCTCAATCTTATCTGCTTGTTGAGTAATTATTTAAAATTGTTGTTATTACTCTTTATTATTTTTAGTTCTCTTTTACACTCATTTAGTAATTTTATACTAAATATTAGAAAAAGTCTTAAAGATGTCTCAGGATCTTTTTAAAATTTTGCAAATTATTGGAAATATCAAAGATCTTTTCATAATATAGGCTGTATATATTGATATTTATGTTAGACATTAAAACTGAAAAAGTTTTAAAACAAAGAACACACAACTACTTGTTACATTAGTCATCAGAGCGAGGATAATACTACATGTTATGTTACCTTTAGAACACTTTACTATATAATTACAAGAGAATGAAAGCCAAAAAAGCAAAAAATATCTTAGTGTTGTTATGAAAATAATTGTCACTGCACACAATGCCTAAAAGTTTCGTTTTTTTAGAACTTGGTATCCTGGAGATTCAACATGAATACTTAATTTATCAGAATCTACTGTAGATTAGTATTTTGTGTGTGTGTAATTTCTGCCCTGTAATTGTGGTCTAAATGTAGTGACTCACTTCTTGGGAATAGAATGAAACAAAAGTGACAGGGTACAAACTCATGACTAAGTTTCAAAAAGACTTTGGCACGTGTGCATTCTCACTCTCTCTGGATTCACATGTTCTGGGAGAAGCCAGATACCATTTTAGAAAGCAGCTTCGTGGAAAGGACCACATGAAGAGCCTGTAAGAAAATACGTCCCTAATCAAGCCTTGAGATGAATGCAGCCCCAGCCCAATCTTGACTGCAGCCTCCTGAGAGATCCTAATACCCAACCATTCAGCAAAGGCCTCCCAGATTCCTAATCCACAGAGACTGTGAGATAATAAATGTTTATTGTTTCCAGCTACTAAATTTCAGTGTTGTTATACAACAATACATAACCTGGTATACCTGGTGCATGATTTCAATGCTTTACTTTCACATTTCTATATTTTTATACCTAAATACTGTGTTTTATTCTGCAGAAGACTTTAGGCATTTATTTGTAAATTTGTTTATATCTACTATCTTTACTATTTTCAATTTAACACACTTCTGTTACATTGTTTGATATTCTCTTATTTTGGATACTCAATTTTTAAAATTATATTAATTTCCTTGTATTAATGTGTTATGATTTTTTTCACTATTTTCTTTGTGGTTATCCTGGCAATTATGACATACATAATTATTTAAGTCAATTAAAAAATCTTACGTTTTTACTTTCCCCTAGTAATTCTGATACCACAGAAAAAATTAACTCAGCTGACTTCTTTCTCCATATTCTGCCTATGTTTTAGTTCCACGTGTATTTAAAATATCATGACATTAGAATAATTATTCTGTATAACCAGTATTCATTGTGTTTAAGTACATGTTTACTCTTTTCTGTGTTCTTCATTCCATCATGTATTTTCCAGTTTCCAGAGTAGATCATTTTTTTCTGCCTGAAAAATTATCTTTGCTATTTATTTTAGAGTAGGCCTCCATGTGATAAATATTTCACTTTTGTTGTTTAAAAATGACCTTCATATTTTGCCCTTATATTTGAGTAATATTTTCACCAGAAATAGAAATCTTATTTGACATTTATTCTATGTCTGCATATTAAGGAGGTACTAACATTAGACAATGGAATGTCTACTGATTTCTATAATTTCTGTTATGTCTTTATCTAAATATTACTGCATTTCCTTCCTTAACTGCATCTTAGCCTCAAGTTTTGGGTGGATGTGTCCTAATGCTTTCAAATAGCAGGTTTAAAAGCAATTTTACTCTGTTTTTATAGTTGTTCTAATGGCCAGAAGCAGAAGTCTACGTGGTCATTTTTAAGTAAGGATTAATTTTCTAATTTTGCTAGACATTTTACTTAATATAATAAATTTGTTGGGGTGGTGGACTTTATCTTTTGTAGAATAAAAAGAAACTTGGTTGCAGTCATTTAATAATTTGAACACACTTCCATTGTGGTTAAATAATAAAATTGCCTTTGAAATTGTTTTTATTACACTTTGCATAGGAAGAACATTAAAATCAAAAATGGTAAGGACAAACAAAGATAGGCTCATTTATTATGCCTTACAGCTGCTATGTATCAGTCTGGGGAAGAATGAGACACAGGGAGAATTGAGTCTAGAAAAAAATAAGCTGATGTAAACCTTTAGGGAAAACTGACAGCCCTTTCATCTGAATGGGATTTTATTCCACAGAAAAACGAGGAGTTACATAAATCACATTAGTTGTAGTAAGATCACAAACCATGATCACAGTGTGGTTTAGAAGGATACAGCTTTTACAAAACACAAAGAACAGAAGAGTAATATTAAAATTGGAGAAATTACTGAATAGTCTATTAAAACTGTTGAAGTAAGTGAAAGTTGATTTACTGTTAAGAAGTGTCACTAGAAATAGAAAAGATGAAATGGAGTTACATGATATTTCAAGGAAGTAGGCATTGGACGTTATTATAGATTGGACATGGAAAGGAAAAGTACAAGATGAGTAGGGCACTAAAGTATTTAATAGTTTATTAAATAAAAATTAAATAATTTGTATATACAATTTATATTCTTAGAAATTTACATATTCAAGAGCATTGTGATCAAAGCTAATTCTGAGGTTCACTTAGTACTCATGAAAGCAGATAATCACTATTGAAGAAGGCTGGATTTATGATATGGCATTAGAGGCGAAGGGAGTGTTCTTTTGTAGAAGAAACATATATTTGTATTACAAAATGGTGTCTTTGGACTGGGCCACGGGTATTGCAGTAGACCCAGGGGAGAAGCACTATGGGCCCAGTGGGAACCTGAAATACTTTTTGTGTGGACTCTGGTGGAAGTTATTCATCACTTCTTTATTTAATGACTCATCCTCTGATACAAAGCCAGCTAGCACTGGGGATTCATTGGTTAGTAACAATGGCAAAGAATAAGACCCGTAAAAACTAATAAAAGAGAAATTATGAAATTTATGCCTTTCAGCTGTATTCACTATGTTAATTTAATGCAATAATTTTCAGCAAAGGAACTAAGATATCTAACATGACCTGGAGACGGGGTGAAGGTTTTGTAACTGTTGGATGTTTGATGAAAGGGTATGGTAATTGTTAAAGAGTTCTAAAAGACTTACAGTTTATAGGCAAATAAATAGTGATGTTGCTGGTATTATAATTAATATAGTTATTTTGCGGGAAATTTAGAAGATTTTTTTAAAAAGAAAATAGAACAAAAACATTATTATCATGCCATACAGAGATAATGACTGATAATATGTTAGAAATAAACTTTCATATTTTTCCCTAAATTTATCCCAAATAGGCTCAAATCTGTTTAGGAATAGAATCAGAATTCTAAGAACAATATATAGTTTTCATAAAATAAGAGAGTATTCATTTATTTACCAATGGAAATGAATGCAATAAAATACTCTAATTTGAAAACTTCCTTTTTAAATTAGATTAAGTAAAAGGCATATATTCTTATAATATGAAAACACAATATAAATGTTATTTGAAAATTGGAAGCAGACATTCCTTACTCTAGGTTGGAAGATGAATCTTTCATTATCATCTCTGAACAAAATTTTGCGAACATTTTCCACATAATATTCAATATAGTAACTATTTTTAAAATCCATGATCACCTCTAAGGCTTTAGAAACTAAGGAGAGATTCCTTGGTGATGGCAAAACCCAGTGAACTAGAAGCCCCTATACCTAAAATAGTAGCCCCTTTTCCGGAGTCATTTTCATTCTTTCCTACAATCACAGGATGCTTGCCTTATTTAGTAACCAGTAAAAAGTCATCTCAAATACAGAGGTAAATACACAAATAATAGTCATTTAATATTTTAGGAATGCTAACACCATACAACGAATGTACAAACCCAACAAGCAGAAAAGCTTAAACCCAAGGAGAGAGATTTATAAGATAATAAGAAGAAAAAATTGAAATAAATATAATTTATCTTCTCAGAGATATTTGAAAGACCATGACATTCGAAAGAAGAAATTGGTGGGGAATTATAAAAGTAAAAATGTGATTTTTGAAATAAAAATCTCAATTAATTGGCTGAATAACAGTGATTATGGCTGAAAACAAAATTAGTAGGCTAAAAAATTAAGCTAGGAGAATCTCTCAGAATATCACTGAAAAAGATAAAAAGAAAGCTAAATAAAAAGTTACTGTGAGCACTAAATTTCTACACAGAAAGTGATCAATAAGAAAAAAACAAGTGATTTACAAATGAATAATATAGAAAATAGTAATAGAAAAAGAAAATACAGATCTGAGCTAAATTTTTATTTTCCACACTGAAAAAGCAATTAGTAAACAGAATGAATAAGAAAGACTACATCCAGGTTGTATTAGTCTGTTTTCATGTTTCTGAAAAAGACATGCCTGAGACTGGGCAATTTACCAAAGAAAGAGGTCTAATGGACTTACAGTTCCACTTGGCTGAGGAGGCCTCACAATCATGACAGAACACAAGGAGGAGCAAGTCACATTTTACGTAGATCACAACAGTCAAAGAGAGAGAGCTTGTGCAGGGTAACTCCTATTTTTAAACCATCGGATTTCATGAGAGTTATTCACTATCACAAGAACAGGACAAGAACAACTGGACCCCATGATTCAATTATCTCCCACTGGGTCCCTCCCACAACACAAGATGAGATTTGGGTGGGGACACAGAGCCAAACCATATCACAAGTACATATAATGAAATATTAAAGTTCATGGATAAAATGAAAAGTAAGTGATTCTAGACAAGAAAACTGAAATGAGAATTCAATTAATATGCTTCTGCTCTGTTAAAAGGGGGACAAGAAAACAATAAAATCTGTAAAAATCTAAAGAAGATGGTGTTGGCCTAGGAATTATTCATAGAATTATATAATCATATGTAAAAGGAAATATTGCAATTTTTAATATTTGCAAATGCTCAGAAATTTTACCACTCAAAAACAATCATGGAAACAATTACAGAAAGATGCAGTCTAACAAAACTGAAAACAAACCAAAAACCTGTGGAACCCAGGAAGCAATGGCAGGCTACAAAGCCAGTAAATCTTTTCAATTATAAATATTTACTGAAAAAAAATTCATGTGTGTTTGTGTATGCATAATAATACAATGGAACTAAAACAATACTGGTTGAAAGCAAGAGAAGAAATAATATAACCAGTAGGAAACTGGCAATGTATTAGACAAATAAATCAATGTAATAGAGTAGAATATTTTATAAATAGAAATATATAGAGATATAAATTTACTACATAATAAAGTTAGCTTTTCAAATGGGGGAAAAGTCTATTCAATAATTGGCTATACATTTGGATTTGTATATCTACATACTTCCTTTCCATGGTTAGTATCAATAAGTCATGTGGAAACAAATAGCTATGCATTTGAAGCTATGTATCTTCAATACATAATTCCCCAAAATAAATTCCAGATGAATTTAGGCCTTTTGGAAAGAAAGATACTCAAAAGAAACTTTGGGAGAATATGTAAACAACTTTGGTTTGGGAAGGTTTTTTATTTAAATATTCAACAAACCATAGCCATGAAATATAATGACTAATAAACTGACTGCTTATAAATGTGAGCTTTAAAGTAATGAAAGTTACCAAAACAAAGTTAAAAATAGTTCATAGACTGGGAAAAGTGTTTAAACATTTATAATAAATAATTTTATTTGAAATAAATATACCCTACAAATTATTTAAAAAGCAAAAACATACAATCTAATAGAAAAAGAAGGAAAACAAATGAACAATTTACAAAAGGTGAAATATAAAGGGCCAAGAAACATAAAGAAAATCATTCAACCTCACTGATAATCTGGGAAAATCAGAATAAAAATACAATTAGATACATCAAACAGTTTATTAATAATTTCACAGTTTGACAATCAATTGAGGTGATGACACAAAGAAGGTACTCTTAAGGACGAGGATGATCGGTAGTACTGTTAATCGGTATAACCATATTGGAAGACAATTTTGAAGAATTGATTTATACTGCAGCTCTCATCTACCAATTCCACTTCTTAGTATTCACTTAAGAGAAATATTCAATTTATGACTGGAGTAACATGTGAAGATGTTTTTACTAAAGTATTATTTAGAAAAATGAAGATGTGGGACTAAAATTTTTCCTCAGTAGAGAAGTAAGTAACATGGGCAAATATCAAAAACAATTTAAATGAAAAAAGTAAGTCGCAAAATGACACACTGCTATCGTTTACATGAAAAAAGCTAAAACAAAATGTGTGTATACGTGTACATGTGTGTGTACAAATGTCTGTAATTGTATAAATGTATTAATCAGTCTATTGATCATTGACAGTTACCTCTCACAAGTAACTGGAAATAGTTACTTGGAAATAGTTAAATCGGAAATAGTAAAAACAAAAAGCATAAAAATGTTTTAGTTTGTCTAATATTTTATAATGGTAATATATATTTATGTTACTTGTGTAACTGTAAATTTTAAAATTTAACATAGTTTTGATACATTCAAAATAGTTTGTAATTAAGTAACTTGCCTATAACTAGAATGTTGTCATTGTAAGTGAATTAGGAAGATTAATAATTGAGAAATCATGAGTTATATTGTCTTAGAAATTAAGTAGAATTTTTCCAGAAATGATGGAATGGGATTAAGTCTGTTGTTCTATTTTTGAGTGGGAAATTTAACATGGTAATATCTTGAAAATAACACCTGATCAAATATCTATGTGTAAATAAGTAACAGTAACTGGAAAGTCTTTTGGTCATCTTCACTTTAACTGATTAAACTCATCTCTTTGACTCTGTTTTTTTTTTTTTTTCAGCTTTATTGAGGTATAATTTGCAAATAAAAATTGTTTATATTATACAATTTGATGTTTTGGCATACATTGTGAAATGATCACAATAAGGACAAAAACTAATTAACATATTCATCACCTCACATAGCTACCATATCCCCTTTACTCTTTTTCTTCCTTTCTTCTCTTTTTTTCTTTATTTCTCTGACTCTGTTGTGAGAACATTAAAGATCTACTCTTTCAGCAAATTTCAAATATATGACAGAGTATTGTTAACTGTAGTCAACACGTTATACATTAGCTCTCCAGAATTTGTTTATTTTGCATTAACCAAAACTTTGTGCCCTTTGGTCAACATCTTTCCTTTTCTCCCTCCTCCAGGTCCTGACAACCACTGTTCTTACCCTCTGTTTCTAAGAGTTTGACTCTTTAGGTTCCCCATATAAGTGAGATCATGAAGTGCTTGTCTTTCTGTGGCTGGCTTATTTCACTCTGTGCAGTGTCCTCCAGATTCAGCTGTTATCACAAATAGCAGAACTTCCTTTTTTATTTAAAGCTGAACAATATTGTATTATATATATGTGTATGTGTGCATATATGTTTATATATATATATGCGTGTATATCACATTTTGTTTATCTGTTCATCCACTGACAAACATTTAGCTTGATTCCATCCATCTCTTGGCTATTGTGAGTAATACTGCAACGAACATGGAAGTACAGATATCTCTTTGAGATCCTGATTTCATTTCCTTTGGACATATATTGAAAAGCAGGATTGATAGACCACATGGTAATTCTGTTTTTAAGTTTCTGAGGAAACTTCATGTTGTTTTTCATAATGGTTATACTAAGTTACATTCCCACCGGTGTAAATTAGTTGACAAAGCACACTACAAACTATATACTGTGCAAGGGTTCCCTTTTTTCCACATTCTTGCTAAAGTTGTTACCTTTTGTCTTTTTGATAGTAGCCATCCTAGTAAGTGTAAAGTGAAGTGTCATAATGGTTTTGATATACATTTCCCTGATAAGTTATGTTGAGCACCTTTTCATATAGCCGATGGCCATTTATATGTCTTCTGTTAAAAGATGTCTATTGAGGTTCTTTGCCCATTTCCTTGGCTCTTTCTTCTTTACTTCTTCACATTCATATATGAATGTGAGATTCATATATGCTCACATCTTAAAATGTGGAGATTAACATCTCAGCTTTAGACACTAATATTTTAGCAAATATAAAGAAGAAATTTAAAGGCTATTAGCTTGTTATTCTCTAAAATTACCATTTTATTTGAAACACAATTTTTATTTTAAGTATGCCATGCCTCAATATCCAATATTGATTGTCATAATATATCTTGATTTTTTAATGTTTATTTTTCCTTTGGTATTTTATTATTTTTGCTTTGGAAAATTAAAGCAGATATTATGATATATAAGAAATATCTTTTATATGCATCTTTAAAAAATGATCACATCTGATGTTATCTTATTCTAAGATGTAAGGTTCTTGCCACTAAAGCCAGGTAAAGAGTTAAAGCAATGATCCGTGTAATTGAGGGAGCAGTAGCTTTAGTTTGACGACTAACCTGAGTCAAGGTTTTACTACTGGAATTACTTAGGTTTACTTTCTAAGTCCACAAAATGTCTTTTGTATTCTGGGTGATTGATTAAAGAGTTACAGCAGTAAGCACAACAGAGCCGCTATTATCCAATTCAAGGACATAGTATGTAGGTGTTAGTCACCATAGAAATGAATTGATATGTGCAAGGGCTGCCAAAAAGTGTGTAGTAGTTACCAATCTTTGCATGGATTGGAGCTATTGCAGAATTGCTATTTCTCTTCTAAACACATCCATACAAATAACATGCTTGTTTTGCTCTCTATTGCCTCTCTAGTGCCTGGAACAGACTAGGCTCTCAATAAATACTTGTCGAATTAATGAAATAAAGAGCTTGAAATTGTGAAATCCATTTGGTGATCATTAAAATGCAAAAATAATTTTCCTGTCAAAACCCAGGATGCTTTATCACTCTTATTTTGCTTTATTTTTATTAGAATTTGACACTTTGTATAGTATCAATCTGTTTATTATCTGTTTCCCGACTAGAATCATGATTGTTAGGGATAATCATATGAAGACAAATATTATAAGCCCAGATACTACTTTTTTTTAAATTTTTTACTGTATCTCAGCCAAAATATTCTGGCATGAAAACATATTCTGAACAAATGAGTAGAACAGGAGTTGAAGATATCTCAACCACACTAGGGTACAAATAAGTTTGATTCACATAAGCGCTACATCTCTAGTTTGTTTGCTAACCAAAAATTAGTGAGCAAACACAATTGTAAGTCATAATTAATTCTTCCAAAATTTATTGATGGGTTGATTGATTCACTCTTTCATCATTCAATATAGAACATAAAAGTAGAATAGCAAATATTTAGGACATGGTTCCTAATTTCCTAAAAGGATTCTGTTAAATATTCAAGTTAAGAAATAATTCTTTAGAGGTTAGGACCCCTGAAAAGCTAAAATAGTTCAGCTGCAAAATAAATTAATCAGATGACTTAATGGTTTAATGTTTTTCTCTCTGGAGCAACAGAATATTTTGACTATAGTTTCATTTGAGCCAACTAGGTACTATAGGGAAGATGATAAGAATAAATGATATTTAATTTCACTTCTATTCATGCAAACACATGTAAAACCAAAATTGATCAATTATGGTTTAATAGTTCAAAAACTGTTTTTCCTTTTTGTTATCCTGTTCCAGATTATTCATACACACTATTACCCAGTTTCTCTAGGAAACTGAGCCATCATGTAAGTTAGAATAAATCTGTTCTGAGCTAAACCTCATGTATTTTAAAATTAATTCTACTCATGCAGACACTTACAAAGTCAATATTTTAACAAATGCAATGCCATTTAAAATGGAAGTATGTAAAGAACTGAAAGTCGAGTTTTTAAAAAATATTTTAAGAAGTGATTTAATAAAATGAACCAAAGTATATAGAAATAAGTACCTATAAAGCAGACACTATGAAAGAATCTTGGGAATGAGAAAAATTACATTAATGATAATACTTTAGTACATGGGCAAAACCAAAATGACAGTGTCATTTTAGAATTATACATCACAATGGAAAATGGTGTTGAAGAGGACTTTTCCATTTACCAAAATTCAGAGGTAGTATCCAAAGTTGAGATACTACAAAATATCAAGTACCTCACATTCCAGAGAGAAATGAGTGCAACTGGAGCCCCACTGGTTCTTCTACACCCCAGCATCACTTTGGCCCTCACCTCCTTTGGCCCTTGCCTATGTACAGGAGATGAAAAGGTAGAGAGGAATGGGATAAACAATCAGTTATTACTGTCATGTGACTTGGACTTGGAGGTAAAAATTCTATGGTTTTTCCTTTTTCATTCCTTTTCCAGGAAGAATGGGTGTCCTCTGGCCCCAAGAGAGTTATGCATGGAGTTTAGGCATGAAATGGCCTCTCCATTCTGTATTTGTTATGTGTGACATTGCTGAGCAGCTTCCCATGCCTACTGGAAAAGGGAGGAAAAAATCAGAAATGGCAGAGTGGAAAGAAGATATCAGTGACACAGTCTGAATTTCCATATTTAATGTGTAGTAACTATGGGTTTGCTCTGGTTTACGGGGTTAACACTGAAGACAGCCATACCTAAATCAGTGGTCTTTTGGGGAGGGACATCACAGCAGCAAAAACTGTCATGAGAAATAAAATACTAAGAAAAGAGAAATGAAATCAGTGCACTTACAGCGGCGTTCACCATCTTGTCAATTTAATTCAGTAATTCCAACAAAGCAGCTAACACATCACTTGACTAGTGGAAGGGAGTGACTGTTTAATAAGTGTTTCACGGCTTATAAAAGAGCATAGTAATTGCTAAGTAGTTCTAAAAACTTACAGTTTATGGAGAAACAATTGTATGATAATTTCCTTTGTATTAAAAGTAACACATTGTATTGCCTCCAATTTCCTACTACGATAGCTTGGCTTCTTTAGATGGGGGTCTCAAATAGTATTCCAAGAAAACAGTAGGAATACCAAAAGTTTTTTTAAGTCCTAGAAATTATAAATGTTATGACATCCCTTCTACTGAACATTCATTCTACTGGACAACTGCCAGCCCAGATTCACAGAGAGGGAGAAATAGATTCCATTTCTTATGGGAATGACAAAAATCACATTGCATAGTGGGTACATACTGGATTGGGAGAAATTTGTGACCATATTTTGAAATCTACCACAGGTAACAAAACAATTAATTGAGAACAACTAACATGGACATACTTTTCATCAACACTCTAAAAGAGACAGAGTAGAACATGAGTATTGATTTCCAGTTACTAAAAGGCTGCTAAAATTGCTTGACCAACTATGAGTAAAGAAAATATCTCTGTAATAATGGAGTTTGTATTCTCTTTTTGCATTGTCCAAGTTCTGTCCATTCTCTTATGTCCTTATAAAATGTGCCATTTTCCATTATAAGATTTACACTTTATCCTTAGGATAACACAAATAAAGAGTTATTATTACTCCCTTTTAAAAGATAAGGAATCAAAGATTTTAAAAGTCTAAGTTATCTGCTAAGCCACATAGCTGGTGTATGGCTGAGCTGCAATCCAAATCCAGACAATCTGGCCCCAAGTCCATACTCTTAACCACCATCGTTACTGCTGATTTGATTAATTTGGGGTCCTATTTTTACTCTCTTGTAGATTAGAATATAGCTTGCTCATATCTGGGATTTTATTTTTGGCCTCTGCTAATGCACTTGTTCAAAATTTATGCTTAAAATATAATCAGTGTGAAGTAGTCAATGTCTGGAATAATTGATCTGCTTCAGTCATTAGTGTGATTTGTCTGTCCTGTGTTGTACAGACCGGATAGTAACTTATCCAGTCCAGTAGGCCGGGAACAGTCAGCCACCAAGGCCATCAATAAGTTGAAACCGCTCAGGCAGTTGGAGATGGAAAAAAACATAGGGTGCATAATGGAAGAAGACACAGATTGGGACAGACTCCAGGGTTTCAAATTCTGGCTCTGCCATCTACTAGCTGGGAGACTTTAGGTATGTTACTTAATCACTGAGGATAATAATAGAATCTACCTGAGAGCGTGATTATGAAGATTAAATTTATTGAATTCACATTTGTAGAAATGCTTGGAACTCTATCTTGGTGCCTTTTAAACAATTTTTAAAATTAAGATTTACTTCAGACAACCTAGCCCAGGCAAATGATGTGTCTGGGTGCTCAGTGCATCTGAAGTGTCTGGGGTGGTTAGATGTTAATCCAAACATGGGTTTTATTTGTCCCACTATCCAAGTTGTTCAACCTATTGAAAATACTGGCCTTCCATTTGAGAGTTATCTTTGGTTCAGCTGAACTAGAGATGGGATTGGGGGATGGCTATGCCCTGCATTTTACTGCCCAAAGAGTGGAAAAGGTATTTTTTTTGTCCACATCTATACCCAGTATTAACCACAGGTGGATTTCAGAAATTAAAGGGAAAACTTTCCTCACCTAGCCCCAGCACGAGCCCTGAGTGACCTGGGTGAGGGTAGCCCCTTGACCTATCACATCTCATAAGCATCACATACTTAACAAAATTCTACCCATGGATGACAGATCATCAACCAATAGTCATGGTAGCCCAATCAGTCTCCCTTTTCTGCACCTCTGGACTTTTACACAATGAGCTCTAGGCTGAGGTAGTTCAAGTGATCTGAACTTTGAAATTAGAAAATGTGGGCCAGGCGTGGTGATTCATGCCTGTAATCCCAGCACTAGGAGGTCAAGGCCGACGGATCACTTGTGGTTAGGAGTTCGAGACCAGCCTGTACAACATGGTGAAATCTTGTCTTTACTGAAAACACAAAAAAATTAGCTGGACATGGTGGTGTGCACCTATAATCTCAGTTACTCTGGAGGCTGAGGTGGGAGAATCGGCTGGAATTCAGGAGGCAGAGGTTGCAGAGAGCCAAGATTGTGCCACTGTACTCCAGTCTTGGCAACGGTGAGACTCTTGAAAGAGAGAAAGAGAAGAAAGGAAAGGAAGAAGGAAGGAAGGAGGGAGGGAGGGAGGGAAGGAAGACAGGAAGACAGGAAGGCAGTAAGGAAGGAAGAAGTGGTTCTCTGGCATTCACTGGCTATTAAAATTGGAAATTATTTAATCTTACTAAATATCTCTTTCCTCAACTATACAACAGAGGTGATAATAAAACAGTACCTATTTAAAGAGTTTTTATTTTATCTCAGTACCTAGTGTATCATTAGCTCTCATTAAGTGGTAGCTATTCTCATTTATTGAATAGAGTACATACTTCAGTTATTTCTCTAAAGCTCAAAGGGATTTTATAGGCATATGTCTAAAAGCTCATGGGATATATGTCTATTACTTGGCAAATGTAACCATGTGTAAGCCATATCATATTGTGCTTAAGGAAGTACATGAGAGAAGTAAATTTATGCCTAACTGGACTTTAGGAAAATATAATGTTGCATATAGGAAGAATTTAGATCATTTGTAATTAGGAGGGCTACTTATTTCAAATTGTATTTTTCAAAGCTTATGTATTAAACAGCCATAACATATACATCATAGTGTAAGTTAAATGAACCATTCTAAAGCCTCTATTTTAAGTCATAAAGTTCATATTTTTATTGCTGCCTTTTGATTTATTACAAAGGTGGTTGCTTTATTTATCCAGTATTGATCTAATATAAACTTCCTAAGCTTCATTCTCTTATCAATTAAAAAATTCTACAATGAGAACACATGGACACAGGAGGGGAACATCAGACTGTCAGAAGGTGGGTGTCTAGGGGAGGGACAGCATTAGGAGAAACGCCTAATGTAGATGATGGGGCGACAGATGCAGCCAACTGCCATGGCACGCATATACCTATATAACAAACCTGCATGTTTGCACATGTACCCCAGAATTTAAAGTACAATAAAAAATTATCTCTGACTTTTGGAATGTTAAGATAATCCGTTAAAAAATAAAAATACAATGCATGAATGGACAAAAGAAATGTATATATACACAACAAAATAGTATTCAGCCATAAAAAAAATAAAATTCTGAAATTTACGGCAACATGGAGGATATTATGTTACGTGAGATAAACCAGCCACAGAAAGATAAACAACATATGATCTCACTCACATGTATAATCTAAAAAAAGTGATCTCATAAAAGTAGTGAATAAAATAACGGTTACCAGAGACTGGGAAGGAAAGAGGAGTAAAGGGGAGAGGTTAGTTAACATGTAATACAAGGTTACAATTGGAAAGGAAGAATAAATTCTGGTGTTTTGTTGCAGTAGGGTGACTATAGTTAACAATAAGGCCTTGTGTATTTGAAAATAGCTAGAAGAGAAGATTTTGAAAGTTCCCACCACAAAGAAATGATAAATATTTGTGGTGATGGATATACTCATTGCCCTGATTTGATAGTTACACAACATATATGTGTATCAAAACATCACAGTGTACTTCATAAATATGTACAATTATTGAGTCAATTAAAAATAAAAATAATTTAAAAATAAAAAAGCCTGAGATTTGAGCTGCTTACAAATAAATGTTATAACACAAGATTATCATTATCACATTTTGACTACAAAACTATCAATTCCACAGGATTTTAGAGCATTTATTTAATGTCAAAAGCAGAACTGACAATTTATCTCACTCTCTTGCTCTTTTTATGTAGATCAAAATCATGAGCAAGAGTTTGGGAAAATGTGCTGTCTATATTTAATAGAGTCTGACATGACTAGAATTTATTCTTAGAAAAATATATTTAAGAAAATTTGAAATGACAGCTATAGAGCCTGAGATAAAAATTTATACTAACTTTGAATTTGGTTCAAAAATAAAAATATACCCCTGCTAGAATTATTCATTAATTTCCTGGAGAGTTTTCAAATAATTGAGAGTAGGATTAGACAATCCATCATTTTAGAACTGGCGTAAGTCTTCACATTTTAGCTAAAATATTCATAGTTTTAGAAAGATTTAGTATTGTTTTAGCTAATATTACCTTCAGAATACATAATTAGCATTGAGTTTACATATTTATTACAAATGGGATAAGAGTTCAATGTCACTCCTTAGTCAAATAATACAAAAATGTAATTTATCCATGTTATCACACTTTGCCAGCTGCTGTTGTTTGAGGGTCCCCTCCAAAACTCATGTTGGAAACTTAATTCCCAGTGTGGCAATGTTGGGAAGTAGAACCCTTACAAAGTGATGTCTAGTGGGAGGTGTTTGGATTAGGGGATCTGCCTTCCAGGGCTGCTTGGTATCATTCTCACAGTAGCGAGAAAACTAATCCTCTCGTAAGATTGGATTAATTTTCATGGGAATCTATTAATTCCTATGTTGTAATTAATCTATTAATTCCTATGTTGTAATAAATAATAAAACACTCCCAGTGTTTTCTCCCTTTGCACTTGTCTGCTTCCCATTTTACCTTGTGAGATGGCAGCACAAAGACCCACACCAGGAGCCAAGCAGATGCCGGTGCCATGCTTTTGGACTTTCCAGACACCAGAATGATGAGCTGAACAAACCATCTTTCTTCACAAATTACTCATCATCAGGTTTTTGTTATACCAACACAAAACAGACAAGATAAAGACACCAACTCAATAAGGAAAACAGTATATAAATGAAATTGAGTCTCAGAATGTTGTTCATTTATAACATTATATCTGGCTTTGATTTATTCATAAAATAAATATTTATAGAAAACCTACTCTGTAAAACTTAGAGGAACACTTGTCTTCTCCATTCTGTTGACCTATTGCATTTTGTGAATAGAATACTACTTGGTAAAAGCTGTTTAGAGAAAACAAGATTGAGAATCAAAATGTTTGAGAATCTTAGATTTTAAAAAGCAACAGGTTTGTTTATGGCAAAATTTGTTTTTTTATAAAATTATTTAAGAAAGTGATTCAGGGTGTTATAAAATTTCTCAGATATAAATGGCCAAGGGCCCCTTACATACTATCCTAGTAATATTTATTAATATATTAATCAACATTATAGTGTTGTGAAATCTGTTCCTGAAAAGTCATCTTTTCCAATCTACTCTTCTCATGGAGTCGGTGACTATAGAACATTAAATTTAAGTTTTTCTCAAAGACAACATTAAATTTATTTTGGAATTAAACATAGATTTTTTTCCACTTCAAATAAATTGTTTTCTACTAAATTTAATTTAATTCCCAGTGTGCCAATGTTGGGAGGTAAATGTTTTTCCAACCAAGTGCAGCCTTTTTCTAGGATCCTACCATTTAGGGGATCTTGTGATGAATAACTTGATATTATCTAATTAGATTTCATTTGCTTTTACTACTTAAAATATGTTATGTTTTCCTAAACTCTCAAAGGGTTAAAGTCTTTTAATAAAAGCTCAATGATCTCCTTATATAAAAATTCTTTATAAAATGTAATAATTAGAATAAATGCATACTAACTATATTCTAATGTATTCTTGTATTCATAAGCATATGTATACATACATATACATTTACTTCAGGTGGTCAGGAAGTCTTCTGTATTTCTGGATTTGTCACTTATGGTTTCAGAAATTTACATCAAGGTCTGCTCACCCTTATTCTTTCTTTTTTGTTGTTTTAGTTTTTATTGATATTATGCTCCTCTCTTACAATAATGTGATAAATGTTGAAGTGTTTATTATTTATTACTACTATCAATCATATAACTAAAACTTAATGTTAAGTATACTTAGTTGAGAGGGAGAAATATTTCATAGTAGGGACAGAACATTATTTAAAATTACCTTATTAGGAAGACTCCTAAATTATCTTCTATGTGAACAATAAATAAAGTGCAGAAACTTAAATAAACCAGAAGTGCCACTTTCATAGAATTTCTCTCCTTTGTACATAAGTCAAAGTTTTGTTTCAATATGATAAAATTGCTATGTGACAAATTCTTTGTCATGAAATATAGCTTCATCTTATCTTCTACATTTTTTACCTTGCATATTAAAACTTTTTATTTATTTTTTTATAAAGGTAAACATAATTATTTTTTAAAATTGTACTTTAGGTTCTGGGGTACATGTGCAGATCATGCAGGATTGTTGCATAGGTACATACATGGCAATGCGGTTTGCTGCCTCCATCTCCCCATCACCTACATCTGGCATTTCTCCCCATGTTATCCCTCCCCAACCTCCCCACCCACCCCCTGTTGTCTCTCCCTTGGCCCCCTCCAACAGCCCCCAGTGTGTGAGGTTCCCCTCCCAGTGTCCATATATGTGTTCTCATTGTTCCATACCCGCCTTTGAGTGAGAACACGTGTAATAAAACTGTTTTTATTTAAGTAAGTATAAATTCTGAAGCTACCTTGATATTAGTTAGCTTTATTTAATGAGTGGTGGTAAGAAATGAGTTCTTATTAACGTGGAAGAAGCTTTGATGCATAATTAATAAAAGAGTGCCTGGATATTGAAACAGGAAAGTATCTAATGATCCAGTCTAGATTATTTTAATTGGCTAGACCTTTGTCACTCTAGTCAATCCCAATAAAGCATTGATAAGTTACAACAATATGAAACTTTATACAATATCCACATCATCACAGGAGCATTGAGGTTTTGTGCAATCAGAAGATTATACAATTTGGAGGAGTAATTTTTAATAAAATCTGACAAATACAAGTTCAAAATTGCTAGACATTTCTTAGTGGTTGCCTATGCCAGTGAGAGGTGTTGCAGCTTAAATTTCAACAGGTTTAAGATAAATATGCCTTTCTAAATTACTCAGATATCAAGAATATCTGCTTGCCAGGCATCATAATCAAGGACAAGAGAGCTTTACCATTTCTGAGATTAATCATTCTGGATTTAGATTTCATTACAACATAGGCAAGTGTGCATTAAATAAAATTAAGGTTTCTTTTGACTAAAGAATTTCTATTTTTAAGTGGAAAATTTACTTCTGGAGTGAGGCATTGTCCATGCTAATGTGGAAAAAGTGAGTGAATCTTGCTAATATATTTTGGTACCCTAATTTACATGATTATTTTCTGCCCTCTTAAGTTATTTTTCTTTTCACAGAGCAATATCAATGTCAACTGTTCTCAGAGGTCTCAACTAGTAAAGATATCTTGTTCTGTTTTACAGTAATATTCATTTTATTTTCTAAGTCAAGGTCCTGGGTACTAGCTCCAGATCATTAGGGGGAGGTGGGGATCTTATAGCAGAGAAGACAACAAAGGAAGAATAAGAACTCATTCCCATCATCTGCCTTCTCTCCTTCAGCAAATCTTAGAATTGAAAGCTTGACCTACTAACTGAGACATTAATATCACGTCTTTGAAAGTTGAAATGATAAATTATCATTTAGCTTCCACCTGTAAGTGAGAACATGCAGTATTTGGTTTTCTGTTCCTGCGTTCATTTGCTAAGGATAATAGCATTTAGCTCCATCCATATTTCTGCAAAAGACATGATCTTGTGCTTTTTTTTATGACTGCACTATATTCCAAAGTGTATATGTACCACAGTTGCTTTATCCAATCTGTCATTGATGGGTGTTTGGCTTGACCCTATGTCTTCGTTATTGTGATTAGTGGTGCAATGAACATTCGTGCGCATGTTCCTTTACGGTAGAATGATTTATATTCCTCTGGGTATATACCCAGTAATGAGATTGCTGGGTCAGATGGTAGTCCTGCTTTTAGCTCTTTGAGAAATCACCATACTGCTTTTCACAATGCAGACACTAGGGTCAACTTGAAGAGTAAGGAGAGGAGCAGAAAAGATAACTATTGGGTACTGGGCTTAATATCTGGGCAATGAAATAATGTGTACAAGCCGTCCACGATGACATGTGTCTATTTAATAAAATTTCACATGTTTTCCCAAGCCTAAAATAAAAGTTAAGTAAAAAAGAAAACTGAAATGATAATTAAGTTATGTGGGTAAGCAGAGTTTCATTTTTTTAATACAAGATCAGTAAATATAGAATTGATATGAATATCACTGACATGAACATCTTTTCTGGACTATTTTTCCACAATCAATATAAAGATACAATCTCTTTGCTTTCATTTTCTAGTTATATATGAAAACATATAGAGAAAAATTCTTCAGAGATGGACCAAAATTTTATCTTTGTGTGATGCCAATTTGTAATCATTTTAAACAACTTAAAAACTGTGAGAGACTTTTTTATTTTTAAAAGTCTTCATTAAAAAAATATTATGCTAATACTTGTAGATTAGGAGTTCAATGGAGAGAAACAGTATGTTTGTTCTTAAAACCTACACTGGTGATTAATATGAAGTAGTCATATGAATTAACTGTTGATTGAGAAAATAAATAATTTCAAATTTACAGAACATTATCACTGCTCAAAATGTATATTGGTAGCAATAAGCCTATGTTTTCTTTTATGATTAAAATAATACAAAATAAAATAAATTTGATAACATTAACCATGGCTTATATGTAAAAAAAAGAACCATTATTCATGATTCTACCACCTATTTCAGCCTTAACCATTAACATTTACACTTCAATTAATTTGTTAAAAGTGGGTTACCCCTTATATATACAAGCATTTGTGTTTCCATAATTTTATATACTACATATGAATGTAAATCTTTTAAAAGTTTACTAAAATAGAAAAAAAAGAAATAAAATATCTTTAATCTCCAGTAGTTCTCCATTTTGTGAACAGAAGAGTTAATTTATAGGATTAGCAATAGCCAAACACATAATACACTGCCTTTTATACACACAAGTATATAAAGCAGTCTTAAAGAATGAAAAATCAAGAATTGTACTGATATCACCTTCCAATTTTACTACAACACATTTTTTTGTGGAATAGATTGGACTATTTCACATAGATTAAATTTGGCAGGACACCAGACTGTTGCCATATTTTTACTTTTAACTCAGTACCCTTTTTGATAAATGTGAGGAAGAAAATATATATTTTGGGTTTTTTTCCTGATGGAGAAAGCGAATTGAGTAATATTTCAAAACTCTGCCATGACTGTGTACCTGGCTTACATTATTTTATAGATAGCTGGAGGGTATTTTAGACTTGACATTTCACTTGTCCTGAAAATAGTGATGATACATGAACCAGCACTACATAGAGATCCAATTTTTCTTTCCAAAAGTGCAGTGTGATTAGCCTTTTTATCCTCCCAAGACTGCTACCTAGGGAGGCTCTCATGTCAAAGCCAATGCAGCTTTGATGAATCAGCATCCCAAGATACTATGGTTTAAATTCAGGGCAGCAGTTGGGAATGGATTGTTTACTGGTCTTATTGTTCACTCCGATTTGTCCCTGTCTCACATAGGGATTGAGAAAGATCTTTTAACTGAGCTCTGAATACTGTTTATGGTCTTTTGAGACAGAAAAAAATCCAAAGAGGATACATGCAGGGCAAGGCGAATGAAGGGAGCTGGGAGAGACGAAACACTTCATTTCTACCCTGGCATCATGGAAGCTCCCAGGCACATATGCCACTCTGTCAAGCTGAAAATATAGCTTTTATCTTTCTGCAAACATTGAGGAAGATTTCTGAATAAAACTCTGAGTTATGCAAATCTCTAAAAGAACAGAGTCAACCAAATAGTTCTGAGAATAAGCAGAATTAATGTTAGTTAAGACCATTACCCTCTGAATAATGGTGAGAGTACTTGGTGGAGAAGCGCAGGTATAACTGATTCTCAACATTTGTATCCAAATATCATTATTGATTTAAAACTTTCCCTGGTCTATCTAAGTCCTACAACCTGCCTATGTTAGTAATCCCTGCCTAAAGTGGAACAGCTGACTCTGGTCTATGGCATCATGGCACATTCACCTTTGAGGCCCACCTGTTCTTGACATAACAGAAGGGACCCCACCACACTTAAAAGATCACTCAAAGTGATTTTATCCCCTTGAGCTTCTTCGAATTGAAAAATGGGATAACGGCAATTCATCTATAACCACAAAAACCAATGAGAAGAAAGCTGAGAATCACATTGGACTGAATAGGTAAAAGAGAAAAAGTCTCACTATGTTTATGAAACATTAAATTGTATCAGTTTTTTCATTTGCATCATATCTGGGGAAAGATAAGTAATTAACACATTAATTTTAATTTTTTTGAGACAAAGCTGTGCTCTGTCACCCATGCTGGAGTATTGTCACATGATCATGCCTCACTGCAGCCTCAACTTCCTGGTCTCAAGCAATCCTCCTTCCTCAGCCTCCCAAGTAGATGAGACCACAGGCACACATGCCACCACACCCGTCTAATTTCTTCTTTCTTTTAATTTTTATTGTAGAGATACAGTCTCACTATATTTCCCAGGTTGGTCTCGAACTCCTGGGCTCAAGCAATCTTCCTGCTTCTCCCTCCCAAAGTACTGATATTGTAGGCATGACATTGTTTACTGGTCTCATTGTTCACTCAGATTTGTCCCTGTCTCATATAGGGATTTGTCAGGTCTCATATGCAAGCCTGGAGCCTGAAAGTCTCAAGTCCTGCTTGCCTCACCTCGGCTGATTGTCTCCCACCCACTGCCTGCATTTGCCACTGTCCCTGATCGCCCAGCGGAGCTTCCCTGGACAAGCCCCTCACCCAACCCTGCCATCTTAATTGTTCTTATAATAATGTAAATACCTGTCACCCAACTGTGCCATCCTAACTGTTCTTATGATAATGTAAATACCTATCACCCAACCCTGCCATTGTAACTGAACTTGTGGTCATGTATACTCCTTGCCCCATCCCCCACCACTGTAACTGAACTTATTCTGCAACACCCTCAACCCCCAAAAAACTACCCAAATCTATAAAACAAACTCCTATCCCACTGCCCTTTGCTAATGCCCGTTTTGGCCTTAGCCTACCTGCACCCAGGTGAATAAACAGCAATGTTGCTCACACAAAGCCTGTTTGGAAGATCTCTTCATTCAAAGTGCTCGTTTTTCAACATTTGGTGCTGGAAACCCGGGATGGGGGAACTCCTATGGGGTACCAAACCCCCGTCCCTGTTCTTGTGCTCCCTCCATGAAGAGATCTACCTACTGACCTGGGGTCATCAGACCAGCCTACAGACACACACCACCGGCTATCTTGGTAAGCAGTCTCCTTTTTGCTTTTCCATCCTTTTGTCTTTTCCTTTCCACTTCCTACCCCTTTTGGTTTTGTCCTTTTTCCGCCATAAAGACAAGGAAAATCAGGTAGACCAAGTTCTTCCATGGGTTCATGATGGGAAAATCCTACATAGGTCATGGATCGGGGGATCCAGTTTCCCCAGGGGCTTGACTATTGTGGAGACGTTCACCCTAGTCACTCGACCACCAGGCTCATGGCCGATATTGGTGGCAGGTCAATGTAGAGGACACTCTCTTTGGCTGCTCACCAAGGACGAGGTTCAACCCAGGCTCAACTAGGGACGCCTGCTGAGTGGCTGGGTTGCATGCCTATTCTCCTTGTCTCTGCTGGCTTTCCATAACTATGGGCAATCGTCCGTCCTTGATTCCTCCCTCCTTTCCGCTGGCCTGTGTTCTAAATAACCTCAAGCCTCTTCAACTGTCTCCTGACCTAAAATTCAAACGTCTCATCCTCTTGTGTAACACTGCATGGCCACAATACAAGTTAAACAATGGCAGCTCCAATTGGACAAAAAAATAGCACTTTCAACCTCTCTATTTTACAAAATTTAGACAATTATTGTTGCAACACAGGCAAATGGTCTAAAATTCCCTATGTCCAGGCATTATTTTACACACCAATCCCTCCCTAATCTCTACTCCTTCTCTTCCTTTCCATCTGCCCCTCCTTCCTCTGCTGGTAAGCCAGAATCTTCCTTGTCCATCAACCCTTCCAATGAGACTCCTCCCCACCTGTCTGAAACAGGCCATAATCCACAACCTAACCCCACCCCCGGAGCCTTCCTCCTCTTTCTCTGCCCACAACCCACCTCCTTATGCCCCTCCTGTCACCTCCCCACCTCATACTCGGCCCAGCTTACAGTTTAGTCCCGAGGCTACCTCCTCTGCCCTACCCAACAATTCCCCCTTACAGAGGCGGCTGGAGCCAAAGGCATAGTTAGGGTGCACATTCCTTTTCCTTTATCCAACCTTTCCAAACTGGCCACCGGTTAGGCTCCTTTTCATCAAATCCTCCAATACTTAACCCAGTCCTATAATCTCACCTGGAGTGACTTAAATGTCATCCTTACTTCTTCTACTCTCACCCATAAAAAAAGTTCAATATGCATTTTATCACCCAATCAACCCCAACATTACAAAAAGGTACAAAAATTAAAATCTGACCCTCAAACCCCACAACAGGAATTTAGCAACCTCACCTTCAAGGCGTTCAAAAATAGGGAAAATTCTGCCCAGTGGCAGCACATCTCAGAACTACAGATGCTTGCCTCTTCTGTAAAACAAACCCCAGACACGCCACCGGCTCACAGGGACTTCAGAGTGCCCAGACTGCAGTGCATCTAGCCACCCCTCCTGGACCTTGCTTCAAGTGTTGGAAACCTGGCCACTGGGCCAAGAAATGCCCGCAGGCCAGGGTTTCTCCTAAGCCCTGCCCCATCTGTGTAGGGCCCTCACAGAAAGTCAACTGTCCGACTCACGTCGCTGCTCCCAGAGCTCCTGAAGCACCGATCCTCAGCTTGGCAGCTAAAGACTAACGCTGCCCTAGCATCTCAGAAGCCCCCATGGACCATCACGGACGCCAAACTTCGGGTAACTCTTACGGTGAAGGGTAAATCCATCCCCTTCTTAATCAACATGGAGGCAGCCACCCCACGCTGCCTTCTTTTCAAGGACCTGTCTCCTTGGCCTCCATAACTGTTGTGGGAATTGAAGGCAAGGCCTCCAGGCCTCTCAAAACTCCCCAGGTCTGGTGTCAGTTAGGCCAGCACTCCTTCCCACATTCTTATCTAATCAACCCCACTTGTCCAGTTCCCCTGTTAGGCCAAGATATCCTAGCAAAATTGTCTGCTTCCGTATCTATTCTGGGCTACAGCCACACCTCATTGCCACCCTCCTCCCTGAACCCGTACCTCCCTCAATAGCTCCCCTTATGTCCCCCTACCTTAAACCTAGGGTGTAAAACACCACCTCCCCATCTGTTACTACAAGTCACTCACCCTTCATCATCCCCTTAAAACCTAACCACCCTTACCCTGCCCAGCCCCAGTACCCCAACCCACACAGGCTTTAAAAGTAAAGCCTGTTATCACCCATCTATTGCAACATGGCCTTTTAATTCACCCTCCTGCTTCTTCAGCATCTACACTTAAAGGGGTATCATGTATCCCCTTCCAAAGCCAAAGTTTCTTCCCTATCTGTTATAATCTTTCGCCAGCATACATGTGCCCTCCCTGCCAACCGTATCCAGTTAATTTCCCAAACCCCAACCCCACCACCAAACAACAGCTTCTCTCCTTCCTGAGTGTGGTTGCTACTTTCACCTGTGGATACCAGGTTTTGCTATTCTAACTAAGCTGTTGTATAAACTCACTAAAGAAAGCTTATCCAACCCCATTAATCCTAAATCCTTTCCTCACTCCTCCTTTCATTCCTTAAAAAACAGCTCAGAAAACTGCTCCCTCCCTAGCTTTCCCCAACCCCTTTCAACACTTTTTCATTATAGACTGCTACAATCCAGGGCTGTGTGGCCAGGAGTCTCACATACGAGCCAGGCCCATGGCCTGTAGCCTTTTTATCCAAACAACTTAACCTCACAGTCCTGGGCTGGCCTTCATGACAAGGCGCAGCAGCAGCTGCCGCCCTAATACTCTTAAAATCTCTCAAAATCACAGGCTATGCCCCACTTACGCTCTAGCCCTCGCAACCTCCAAAGTTTTCTCTTTACACCTCACACACTTACTTTCAGCCCCTCGCCTTCTCCGCCTTTATGCAGCCGGCCCTACCACTTAAACCACACCTCAAAAAGTCTGTTTCTATTATTTTTTGTCTGTGCTCAAATTCACTGTACTCATTTACTTTTACATGCCCTGCTTTTGTTTAAGTTGCTGGTTTACATGTTTCCTCCCGGCAATTACAGCTAATATTTCCCTCTTAATCTGGCTCCCGTTCTCTGCTCAAACCCAATCTTGTTAATAAAAGTGAGTGGTTACTTATATATACCACATGCTTCCTCATACACCAAAAAACAAAAGGTCTCCCTCCACACACTTAACCTCCTCTGATACTATCTTTCTCCTTCTCTTATTTAAACCCTGTTTTTCCAATTAATCTCTCAATTACTACAAAATTATATACAAGCAATAACCAATCAGTCAATACAACAAATGCTCCTTCTACAACTCCACAATATTACCCCTTTCCCCAAAATCTCCCAGTCTAAACTCTTTCCTATTTTTAGGTTTCCACCCTGCCCCCAATCCCGCTTGAAGAAGCCTTGGGAAACTTCACCCCCACCCACTGAAACCTATTATCACTCCTCTTCTCTAATTCTTTCTCTCTCTATATATAAAATGACAGGTATGTCAGGTCTCCATATGCAAGCCTGGAGCCTGAAAGTCTGAAGTCCTGCTTGCCTTGTCGGATATCTCCCACCCTCTGCCTCCATTTGCCATTGTCCCTGATTGCCCAGCGGAGCTTCCCTGGGCAAGCCCCTCGCCCAACCCTGCCATCTTAACTGTTCTTATAATAATGTAAATACCTGTCACCCAACCCTGCCATCTTAACTGTTCTTATGATAATATAAATACCTATCACCCAACCCTGCCATTGTAACTGAACTACCCAAACCTATAAAACCAACTCCTATCCCACTGCCCTTTGCTAATGCCCTTTTCGGCCTCATCCCACCTGCACCCAGGTGAATAAACAGCCATGTGGCTCACACAAAGCCTGTTTGGAAGGTCTCTTCATTCAAAGCGTGAGTTTTTCAACAGGATTGAGAAGGATCTTTTAACTGAGCTCTGCATACTGTTTATGGTCTTTGGAGACAGAGGAAATCCAAAGAGGATACATGCAGGACAAGGGGAATGAAGGAAACTGGGAGAGACGCAACACATGCACAAGACATGCCCAACCTATTTTTAATTTTTAAAAATCTGATCAAGTGGTTGCCGAGGTCTGCTTTTATGAAATGGAAGAGTGATAGTTAAAGAAGCAGTTGCTGTACTAAGAAATGGCTGGACAGGATTTCGCTTTTCTGTCATCTCCATTAACCCTCCCCACCCACCATTAAACAAATCAAGAACAATATCAAACAAATTAAAATCAACCCTTGGTAAATTTTCCATTTAGGTTGAATTTTGCCATGCAGTATTCTAAAATCCACATTTTAGTCTCTCATATTACTCCCATATTCACACACACACACACACAAGCTTCTCCTAACAGGAAAAAGAACTGGAAGAAGAAATAGGACTTCCCTTACCTTGATGGCTGAGACGTTCACCACCACCTGCAGAAATCGGACTTGTAGACCCTGACTCGAAAGAATGCACTGTCACACCATTACAATGATACAAGTGGACTAGGGATGGCCATTGGCTGCTTTCAGAGGGCGAAAATCAACCCATCACCCAAGACTCCCTGTTCATCCACACTTTTATTTGGTAGACTTTACAATAGAGGTTCTAAGTTAACACAATTGTGGATAATTAACGTGGTTAAGAGAATGGTTTTACGACTGATAAAAGCTTTAGGTTCCCGGCCCCAAAGTAAATACTATTAACAGGTGATTCCCCTTTGATCTTCCCCAGGAGATGACCACCCAGCACAAAACTTACATGAGTAAACAGAGTGGAGACAAAGGGATGCGGGGTAAACAGACTTAAATTTGGAAGGTCTTTGATGGTCTCTATCTCTTTTCTAAGCTAATGTTAATGAGGCAGCTGCCTTCAGCATGCCTCAATGAAACCTTTTGGCCTTCTAAAAGTTTTGAGATTACAATCTATAACTTTTCCTAAGGGTGAATATCTTGCCAGCCACTCTGAGTGAATATCAACAGGTGGCCACTGCATCCAATCTCCCTGGCTCCTTCTTTCTCCTTTTTATTGTGGGCATTTGTAAATTAAGGCACGTGGAAGATATCCGCTGATTAACCTAGGATTCCTTGTATTACCACAAAATTCACTTTCAAGTTTCCAAGGGATGATCCAGTTTGCATATTAACCATGCTCATACAAATAAGTAGAATACATTGTGAAACAATTTAAAATATTTGCTCAGAATGAATAATGTCTTTACTCAGTAGGTGACCTGTATTGGTTGAAGTTACCCAACAAATATTTTATTAAGAGAATACTTTTTCCCACCTCACCCTTCACTGTACAGTTTCTTTCTGCTGCTAACCCCTCTCAGCAGTGGCTAGTTGTAAACTGAAGGCTACAGTGTCTGAAAGAAGCTAAGATTTTTAACACCGTGAAGTGATAGGTTGTGGGGTGAATAACAAGATAGGTGTAACAAAATACAGAGCAGAAGAGAGAGTTTCTCTGCCCTGCTAAGACGTGTCATATATTTAATGGAGAAAGCAGTCCACATAAAAAACATGTCCACACATAAGGTGTGATTTAAACGGCTATGTTTAAATGAAGACAGTCTGTGCCTCATACTGATTTTTATGTTATTCTTTCTATTTATCCTGTTAATAGAAAGACTATTATTTGGATATATAATTATCATATTAATAGCTGCTTCGAGAAAAACTCAAGCATGAAATGTTCATGTGGTATGCATATATGAAGGAATTTTTAAACTGTCAGTGGGTTTTGTCATATTTCAGAAAAAAAAAGAGCAAATCGCTCCGTCAAAGAAGAAACTTGACATTATCAAGGATGTTGTTCCCATGGCATCATTGACTTTATCCAATGGCAGCAGCTTAAAATTTCCATAGAAACTGGATCTGACAAGAACTGCTAAAAGTGCAGCCCCCCATGGCAGTATCAGTTGAACTAAAAAGGAAGCATAAATTGTCTTATCAAAATCTTTTCCCACACAGTCCATATTCTCACATTGTCCTATGATATTTTATTGACTTGCTGCCCAAAGGAGTGGCTTTGTAAGATGGCTTGAGAGATATAATAATTACACCAATAGGTGTAAGATAAAAAATTACAGTGCTTACTTCATTTGTTAGAGGTAAATGTATGTAAATCTTCCAGCAGAGAAGTTTCCAAATCACTTATTTTTTCCTTCCTTTTCTTCTTTTTCTTCATTTCTTTATTCATTCCTTTTATCCTTTTTTCTTTCCTTTCTTCCTTTTTTCCTTCCTTTCTCTTTATCTCTCTCTCCTTCCCTCTTCCTAGCTTTTTTTCTTTCTTTATATCCATCTTTCCTCTCTTCCTTAGATATCTTCTTTCCCACCCATGTTTTAAAAGCATCCAGGATTAAGTCCTGCACTAACTAAGGAAACAAGAATTCCTTTATCTTTTCTCTCATTTCTTAAATTGGTCTAATTTATACCTATCTAGTAATAGGTAATCTGTGGCTACAATAAAAGTAAGTAGTCCAAATCTCTTCTAAGGCAACTGAGAACCCCCTTTGTGCACAGCCCTCTGCCATGTTCCCCAGCTTTGTTCCATTGAATAGAAAAACTCCCAGGAAGAACAAGAGCTCAGAATCTTTCTAGAAGTCTCTTTAATAGGAAAGCCAAGATTTCCTTTTCCTCTTTTCATAACAGGCTATTGTTTCTGCCTAGCTGTTCCTTTAAGGGTTTTAGGCAGGGAGATAAAACTCTGGAGGGAAGACAGGATACAGACTTCTGACTAATAACGAGTCAGAAATAGGAAAAAATATAGTTCCTTATTTTCTTTCCATCTGTCTAGCTTCATTTATTTATTATCCATTCATATAACAGATATTAACTGAGTCCCCACTGTTTCCTCTTATCGATGCCTTTGCATTCTTGATTCTTATCATGTGTCACTTGGATTTTTCTGAGAGCTCTTACTTGCTGTCTTTTTCTAATGATCAACCGCTTTCTTCAACCCACCCTACAAATCTGTAGCTAGGTCAAGCTTGCTAAGGGGCTGTTTGGATGCTATTATTTTCATTCTCATGAACTTCCAGAATCTTCCCAGTTTTATAGAATAAAATTCAAACCTTTTAGCCTTCAATTCAGGGTCATAATCTGGGTCCAACAATTCCACTTTTGCAATACCTTACACATAAGCAAGACCGAGCTATGTTTGTCCCTCTCCTTGTCTTCCTCTCTTCCTGTTCTCAGGCTATGCTCTCTCCCTTAAGTGCTGATAACTCATTAATCCTTTTGGCCTTCTACATTTACTCAACTGTCAAGCCTCCCTTCATCTTCCCTTTTCTGCTCTCCAGCTGAAATTCACTTCTGGCTCTTCGGAAACCCATGGAATTTTATCTCTCCTCTAACCTATTGCATTTTTAGGTTTATAGTTATAAGTACTTGCATACATGGCTTATTTGCCATTGTAGAATGTACTCTCCTTGAGAGCAGAGCACACCATTGAATACGCTTTATATTTCAACAGCAAGCTTCATAGTCTTCAACTGAGGAAACTGATGTAGGTGCTGCAATGCCACTCTCAGTTTTAAAAAGACATGTTCAATAATAACCTATTGCTAATTTCAGCTATAATGGGTGATATTATCAAGACTTTAAAAACTTTTCTTGCTATGTAGACAGTGGCAGATCCATCAGTCTCAGCAAGATCAGAACCTCCGGAGAATCATAACCTTCCTTTGGTACACAAACTATTGTCTGTTAGCATCTTACTGACTGTACTGATGCTTACCAATCAGATTAAGAAATGTAATTCTAACTCAAGGCAAGCCTACGTTTTACTCCTTATTCCTAACCATTTTCTCTAAATGTGTTTTTAAAAATTCACAGGTTTCTAAAATCAAAGTGTATTAAAAAATTATACAATTCAAAGTCTCCTTTCCACCGTATTTGTTGTGTGTCCAGTTCCCAGTACACTCCTAAATAGATATTACTGTGTTAGATTCTTGGGGATCTTCCTATAGACCTTGTAAATATAAATGTTATTATGTATATTTGAAGTATATAGCATGATGTTATGGGATATATATAGATAGTAAAATGATTAATGAAGAAAATTAAAATATCTATCATTTTATATAACTGCTTGATTGTATACGTATGTGGCAAGGGCAGCTAATTATCAACTCTTTCAGCAAAACTCCGAAATACAAGGTGATATTATTAACTATGGTCCTCATGTTGTACGTCGCTATCTAGATATGTTGTATTATTTGAGCTACATCGCCCCCATTTTCTCCACACAATCACCTCCTGATAACCACTGTTTTATTCTCTACTTTTAAAGAGACTTCTACGTACATTAAAGCAAATATAAATGAATGTTTTTCTCATGTTTTATACCAATTGTATCGTACTATGCACATTTTATGTATTTGTGTTTTTTACTTTAGAATGTTGCTTCAAGATCTTCCTAGATCATATTGTGAGATATTCAATTGTATCATACTGTATCTATTCAGTTCTGGGGATATAGCATATTTAAAGAGTTTCTAGTTGTCAGATAATGAAGTTTGTTTCTAAGCCTTACTATTACAGCCTATGCCACAATGAGTAACCTTGTACGTACATTATTTTCTTTGTATATGAACTTGTGTGTATGATACTTTCCTAGAAGTGGAATTGGTTGCTGAAAGTGTATATAATCTTGGATAGAAACCTTATAATATTGGACAGATACTTCAAAATTATCCTCCATTTAGATTGTACCAGCTTGGACTTTTATCAGCAATGAATGAGAATTTCTATTTCCACGGACTTGCCAATTGTGTATTAAAACTTTGATTTCTGTCAAGTTGATTCTGAAAAATAGTAGCTTTTTTTAAAAAAATGTGAAATGTTTTATGAATTTGCAGATGGTCTTTGTTCAGAGGCCCTGCTAATCTCTGAATGACATCAATTTTTGGTATTTGCATTGCTGAAGTGAGTCCTCTTATCTTTTATTTTCCTCCTTATGATTGTGAGGTCAATGCGTTTTCCAGTATTTGAGATATTTGCAGATTTTTAATTTCAAAATGAATTTAATACAAATTTACTTTAATATTAATTTGAATTTAATATAGGTTTTTCTACTTTTTAAGTTACAAACTTATTGAAAATTTTTATATATTTCAGATATAAACTATGATGTGACTTGCATATATTTTTTTCAGTTAATCATCTGTCTTTAGCTGTTCAATATGATGATTTTTGCCAGTAAAAGTGTTGTTTTTTTTTTTATGAATTCTGAATTTTGAGTCTTTTGGTACATTGAGATAATTAAGGCCTTTTTGTACATTGAGATTATAAAACAATTATCTTGTCTCCCCATCCCACACAGTCTCACTCTCTGTAGCTTTTATGGACCCATGTCCTTACATGTAAATGTTTGAATCATTTGTAATTTAATCAGATATGGATCTGACACTATTTTTGTACCAATATCATTTGTTTAATGTCATTTTATCCTTAATGGTATGAAGTGACTTTATAACATACTAGTTTTAACATACTACCTTTAAATAAGTTTGAGATCAATTTTTGAAATTTCTTTTCTTTTCTATTGGATTCATATTCATGTGCCAATACCACAATATCTGAATTACTGAGACTTATAATGTGTTTTGCTATTTAAGAATGCTAATCAATATATTGTTCTTTTTTTCATAAATTTTATGGCTCTTTTTGCTTTTAAAGTTTCCCATATGCAATTTAAAGTCAGCAATGTATTTTAAGAAATAGTTAATTTTTTTATCAAGAGCATATTAAATTTATAAATTAATGAGAAACACTGATTTCTTTTTATGCTAAATCTTCCTACCAAATAACACTGTAAGCTACTACCTCAAGCCTCTGTTGTCAGAAGTATATTAAAATTTTACTCATTTTTTTGTTAAGTTTATTACTATGTACTTTACTTGCTGTTAGATATTTTATTTTTCATTTTGTCATACTTTCTAACAAGTTGTATACAAAAGCATTTGCTTTAATTATAATAATTATTTTCTATGACTTACTTGCCAAGTTCTCTTATTCTAGTGATTTTTGTCAATCATACTTAATTTCCCTCAAAAATATCATTCCCCAGTCATATAACTTGCAAATAGATATGTAAAACCTATCTTCAAAGGTTATAACTCATTTTTCTCTATATTCTAAATGTGTTGGTCATAAAATTATTAAGTAACAATGATAGTGGACTTCCCTTTTGTTTTAGCCTCTGTAACAATTTAAATAGAATTGGTATTATTTGTTCTTTTTGATTTTGTAGAAAATTCCTCTGGAGAATAATCTTAAACTAGTAGTTTTTGGTGATAGGTACTTAAAATTTTTCATTTATTTTATGTAAATTGGTCTTTCTAAATGCTGGTGTGTTTTTCTCAAAAATAGGTTTCTCTAAATTATGTTTTTCTAGGAAACTGCTTAATTTTTTAGGTTTTATATAGATGTAAACACAATTATTATTTATGACTCTAAATTTTCTCCTCTTGTATATTGGGTTAACTGGCTGCTTAACATTTCTTATTTTTGGTAATTATGCTTTCCTCTCTTTTTTCTAGATTTCTTTCATTAGCTCTGTTTCACTATTTTCTTCTGGTACTTCTTAGCTTCCCTTGCATTCTCCTAGTTTTTCACCTATATTTCTGATCATTGCCTATCAGATTTCTTTGCCAGTTTATTTTGGATCTAAATTGTAAGTATTGCAAGCTAAAGGTTTAATTAGTCTTCGTTCTCAGCATATTCTTTTTCTATATAGGCTGTCTCATCAATAACATGCCTTAAATGATTATCCACATGCTGACGACTACCTAAAATATATTACTCATTGAAATTTCAACTCTCAGTTATAGGCACACATTATTCCTTCAGTCATTCATAGACTAGTAAAATTATATATATCTAAAACTTATATATATCTAAAAATTATATATATCTATAAGTTCTCTTCCTTCAGTGTTTCTTATCACAGTGAACACCACCAGCATCTGCCTAGTCTCAATCCCAGAATCCTAAAGAGGTTTTTTGTTCTCTTATTGTTCATTCCCCCTAAATTAATGGATCCCTTTAATTTTCCCACTTAAGTATCTCTTTAACATATCTTCTCTCCATACTGCCATGACCCTATTTCTAAGCCACCATCATCTTTTGCCTATCAGGATGATGGCCTCCTGCCCAGTCTCACCATATACACTCTTGCCTCTTCTCAATTCATTCTTCACTTTGAAGCCCGATTAATTCCATAATCTCTATCTCGTATTTAAGTTCACTCATAACTTACTATTGTTGTCCAGGAAGAACATTAGAAATATTTATATGGTTTTAAAGGTTCTGAATGATGTGTGCGCTAGATACCAGTCTCAGTTGGAGCCACTCTACCTTTTGCTTTCTCCAGTCCAGACAAACCAGTAGTTTTTCCATTTTCCAAATGTATTATTCTTCTTTTATCATCTTATGATATTTGCACATTTGCAATCACTGTTTCTTGAGAAATTCACGCTACAATTCCTTTATTACTAATTAATTATCTTTAGACTTGTTCTTCAAGATATGTTTCTCAGATTTTTTTTGTCCTTTTTTATTTTTAATTTTTGTGGTTACATTGTAGGTGTATATCTCAGATAAGATTCCTCATATTTATCTTTTCTAAATCCTTTGGGTAGCTATCTTTGTTCCATATACCAGTTGAGTTTTCAAGTACATAACTAATTAGATAATTATTTGTTTAGTATTGATTTTTCATATAAAATATAGCCTCAATGTGTATATCTCTTTGGTCATAACTTAATCCTTAGTATCTAGTAAGATGACTATCTACTAAAGAGTTCAAAACATTGAAAGAAAAAATATTACCAATAAAAAATAATAAAAGTTTAGAAAATGTATTATTCTTCTCTAAAAACTGAAACAGAAGGTCTGTATTAGCCTGATATTATTAATCAAGCAGGACAAACAGTTCAAAAGAGAATTATATATTTAGCATTTCATCTTGCTGAAGAAATAAATGATTATTGATCAGTATTACTACAATTGTCTAACCATCCAGAATCATAAACAGCATGAGATGCCCAGGTTATACCAAATAAACTCTACATAAATATATATGCAAATTTATATGTAAATATTTAATGTGAATGATGAATTTTATTAAATTATGGCATGTAAATATGCATAAATATTTATGCAATCTTGGTCTGATTACAACCTATAAAATTTGACGGCAGATGCATATATGACACAAGAAATGAATAGTGACTAATATCAAATAAAAAATGAAATATTGGCCAGGCACAGTGACTCATGTATATAATCCCAGTACTTTGGGAGACCAAGAAGGGTGGATTGCCTGAGGTCAGGAGTTCGAGACCAGTCTGGCCAACATGGTGAAACCTCGTTTCTACTAAAAATATGAAAAAATATTATCTGGGTGTGGGTGCGCCTGTAATCTCAGCTACTCGGGAGGCTGAGGCAGGGGAATTGCTTGAACCACGGAGGTGGAGGTTGCAATAAGCTGAGATCATGTCACTGCACTCCAGCCTGGGTGACAGAGTGAGACTCCATCTCAAAAAGTAAATGTGTGTGTGTGTGTGTGTATATATGTGTGTGTGTGTGTGTGTGTGTGTGTGTGTTTATACACACACACACAGAGGCACAGATACGTATTTATATATAAATGTAGCAGAAAAAATTGTAAAAAGAAGTATTCACAACAGGTGGGTAAAAGTTGTTTAATATATGTGACAGAAAATAAGTATTGCCTCTATATGTTAAATAAAGTCTTTGTGATTATTTAAAGTATAATCATCAAGAAAATGACTAATGCCTAGGTTAAAGAAAAAAATAATGATTTTAAACAGGCAATTCATACAATATTAAATGCAAAATTACATGGTAATTTTGACTGCTTTAATAGCCATAGGAATGAAAATGGAAATGGTATATTATTGAATTAGGATGACAATGATGAAAAGAATGATAATATAAAAACATATTAAAGAATACATTAACATAATTAAGGAATGATCAGAAGAACTAGCTAAAATGGAAAAAAAAGACATTGTTATGCAAAGATGGCAAGATTATAAATTGACATAGCCTTCACAGAGAACAAATTGGAATTATGAGTCAGAAACGTTTAGAGTGATCACACTCACTTATCCCTTTCTGAAAAACAACCTAAGAAATTATTCAATTGAACATAAATGGGTGTGTCTTACTTGTTGCCATTTAGTGTCCTATTTGCAGAAGTGAAGAGTACTTTATGGCATAATTATTTATATTATTTGTGTTTATATTTACATTTAATTTTCTTCCTTTTGCTTTTAAAAAAATTGTCTTTTTTTAATTCATTGTGATTTTTTTCTGCAAGTTCTTACATATTTAGAAACACATCCTGAAACAAGATGAAATACTAAAACATATAGATACACACACACACACACCATTGCTATTTGTAGTTTCAGCTTTTAACAGAGTGCTTGATGTGTAGAAACCATTAAATAATTTCTGTTAAGTCAAACTGAAGTGAATATGGTATTGAAGGAATTATATGAGCAGAATGTGTATTACTCGCTTGTCAGGGATGCTTGCCTTCTGTGAAATAAAATAAATCTTTCAGGTTTTTCCAAAGCTCATCTCTAGAAGCTAAATCCATGGTATGCTTACTTAATTGATTTTTGACTTGCTCTCACATTTCGTATATAGATTTCAAAGGTAAATTTGCTGTTTACACTAGAAAGTGCCCTAGGAAGTCAATGCTACTTTACCTACAAGTCACCAGTACACAAGTACCTTTCATTCGCAAAGGCTAATATACAGTAAGTTGCCACCCAGCGAAGCCTTCATCTTACTTATTTCATCACTATATCTAAAGCTTTAATTTTCAGCTAAACAAGTCCAGGATTAAACTTCTCATTACTACTATTAGGCATTAATTTAATGGGTGATGATTATTTCAGTACACTTTTTAAAATAAGATCCTCAAATGGCTGTGACATGCCAATATGGAAATTCAGGGCTAAAAGAATATTTGATTTAGTTTGTAAAGGTATAATTCTTGAGATAAATTAACAAATACTAACTAATAAAAATAAAGAAATACAAAGTTTAACATAAAATTAGTGTTATGCCGAATTATAGTAATAAGGGAAAGAACTGTTTTGACTTTGTAACAGGTTAGGTTTTAAATAAACACAATGTTTCATTACTTTATTTGAAAAATGATTTATTTATAAAGCACACAATTTGGTAATTGGATGCACATTTTCTTGGCAGGAAGATATTGCAAGTACATGTAATTGAACATGAAAACCAAGGATATTACTACTGTATAGGCCTAAACATGTTTGTTCAACGGAAATTAAACATTTTGCAAATAACTTGCTGTGGTCATACCTTCAAAGAAACAACAAATATCCAGACGTCATAAAGCCAAATCACTATCATGTAGTAAAGTCATCAGATCAAAGGCTATTCTTATAATATCTGTAAACACAGGGATTTTCACACCTTGATTTGAGTACCTTTGACAATAACTTTTAAAATGGTTATTGATCATTTGTGATTACAATTACTTAGTGAATTATTCTGTCAAAACTTGACAACTCCTAAGATAAATCTAAAATTTCATAAGTTGATTCTAAAATTTAACTGTAAGATTAAATGACTAACAAAAGCCAAGATAACTTTAAAAGAATAGTTTATTTTAAAACTATTTTTTTTATTTTTTTTTAGTGGCAATAACAATTACTAATAAATGTTTTTAACATTTATTTTTATTGAAAATAAATAATAGTTGTACATATGTATGGGGTACATGCAATATTTTGATACATGCATACATTGTGTAACAATTAAATCAGGGTAATTGAGATATCCGTTACCTGAAACATTTATCATTTCTTTGTGTTGAGAACATTTCAAATCTTCTCTTGAAGCTACTGTGTAATAATCAAGAAATCATTTTTAACTATAGTCACCCCATTATGCTATCAAACACTATAACCTATTTTTTCTAACTATATTTGTGTCCCCATTAATCAACCTCTTTTCAGCACCTCACCCTCTTCCCAGCCTCTGGTAACCACTATTCTACTCTTCACCTTCATGAGATCAACTTTTTAAAAAATATATATATATATTTTATTGCATTTTAGGTTATGGGGTACTTGTGAAGAACACGCAGGATTGTTGAATAGGTACATACATGGCAATGTGGTTTGCTGCCTTCCTCCCCATCACCTATATCTGGCATTTCTCCCCATGTTATCCCTTCCCTCTCACATATTAGTATGAACACATTAACTATTGTCTTTCTGGCTTATTTCACTTCACATAATAACCCTCAGTTCCATCCACCCTGCTGCAAACGACAAGATTTTATTCTTTTTGGATGACTGAATGGTATTCAGTTGTGTATCTATATCACCTTTCCTTCATCCACTGATGAACACTTAGGTTGATTCCATATCCTGGTTGTTAGGAATAGTGCTGTAACAAACATGGAAGTGCAGGTGTCTTTCCATATGTTGATTTTTTTTTTTTTTTTGATACATGCCCAGCAGAAATTGCTGGGTCATATGGTAGATTTATTTTAATTTTTTGAGGAGCCCTCATATTGTTTTTCACAGTGGTTGTACTAATGTATATTCCCCCAATGACATGCCAGCATGAACATTTTCTGCATCCTTGCCTGCATGTTTTTTTTTTTCTGTCCTTTTCATAATAGGCATTTTAACTAGGATGAAATGATTGTGTATTGTGGTTTTTATTTGCATTTTCCTAATGATTAGTGAAGT
>NW_016107389.1:2845129-2870221 GCF_001604975.1 Cebus imitator | reverse complement strand
TTGAGTTTCTTTTATATTCTGGTTATTAATTTCATGTTGGTTGCATTAATTTGAAAATATTCTCTTCTAATATGTAGACAGCTCATGCTCATGGATTGGAAGAATTAATATTGTGAAAATGACCATATCACCAAAAGAAATTTACAGATTCTATGTAATCCCTATCAAAATAACAATGACATACTTCACAGAAATAGTAAAACAGAATTCTAAAATTTATGTGGATCCACAGAAGACTCCAAATAGCCAAAGCAATTTTGAGCAAAACAAACAAACAACAACAAAAAGCTGGATGCATTACACTGCCTCCCTTCAAAAATATAAGACTACCAAAACAGCATTGTACTAGCTTAATAACAGACATGTGTTCAAAATGGAACAGGTCAGAGAACCCAGAGATAAATCCATGTATTTCCAATTAACTGATTTTCAACGAATGTACCAAGAATACTGATTGGGAAAAGGACAGTCTCTTCAATAAATGGTGCTGGGAAAACTGGATATCCACATGAAGAAAAATGAAACTATATCCCTATCTCTCACCATAAGACCTGAATCTGTGAAACAGCTAGAAGAAAACACTGGGGAAATGCTTCAGAACATTACTCTGGGCAAAGATTTTTGAAGGAAGACCTCAAAAGCTCAAGCAACAAAAGCAATAACAGACAAATTAAGTAGCATCAAGCTAAAATGCTTACGCACAGCAAACAATTAACATAGTGAAGACACAATCTACAGAATTAGAGAAAATATTTCAAAATCACATTAATTAAAACTTTGTTTCTAGTGCTGAAAAAGACAGTGGTTAGACAAATAGAGCAGGAGGACGGCACAGAAAGAGTCCCGAGCATAAATGGGAAATTATATGTGACAGAGGCCGCATCTGAAGAAAAAAATGTGACCTATTCAATGAATGTTAACAAGACAAGAGACTATTCATAGGAGGGAAAATTATCAGATTCCCATTACAGTCATGCAGAAGAATAAATCCTCAATGGATTAAATACCTAAATGTGCAAAGCAAAATTATAAGGACTTAAGAAGAAAATAAACAAGCATATGTGTAAACCTTAGGATTCATAAGGATTTATTCCAAAGATACAAGATACAAAAAATTTTTGATAGACTTGATAATAATAAAATTAATAAACTAAAAAACTAAGTTAAATTACAAACTAAATCGGAAGTTATTTGCAAAGCATTATCTGGCAAGGGATTATATCTAGAATATATGAGGATATGGTACAAATCACTAAGTAAAACAATTTAATGGGTAAATTTATTCAAAGATGTAAATAAAGGCTAATAAAAATATGGAAATATCCTGAAATATTCTTTCTTGAAAAAAGACTTAAAATTGATGAGATGCCATTCTCATTATATTGTTATATCCTTATTACTAGATTATATTGTCAAACATTTTAAAATTTGTCAATTCTAAATTCTTTTGTAGCTATAGGACACTATATATTTCTGGTGGTAGTGTAAATTCATACTAGTTTGCATAAGAAAAGTGGGAATACCTAGTAAAATCAAAGAGACACGTCGCACACACACTGCAACCCATAATATTCACCCCTAGATAGATTTTCTATAAACCAGAGAAAACCTACTACAGCTATAATAGGATACATACAAGAAAATCTGCTGAAGGTTTTCGTAATAGAAAAGTATTTAAATGATTGTTACTGCTTATATACAGAAGAGGATTAAAAATCCAAGATGTTAGGCAATACCATTAATTCAGAACAGGCACAGGCAAAGATTTCATAATGAAGATGCCAAAAGTGATTGCAACAAAAGCAAAAATTGACAAATGGGACCTAATTAAGGTAAAGATCTTCTCGACAGCAAAAGAAGCTATCAACTAAGGAAACTCAAAATCTATAAAATGGGAGAAAATTTTTGCCAACTGTGTGTCTGACAAAGGTCTAATATCCAGCATCTAAAGAAACTTGAACAAACTTACAAGAAAAAAAAAATCCATTAAAAAGTGGACAAGTAAATGAACAGACACTTTTCAAAAAAAATAAATAAATGTGGCCAACAATCAAATGAAAAAAGCTTATATCACTGATGATTACAGAAATGCCAATCAAAACCACAATGAGATATCATCTCACATCAGTAAGAATGGCCATGATTAAGAAGTCAAAAAATATCAGATGCTGGCAAGGTTGTGGAGAAAAAGAAACAATTATACACTGTTGGTGGGTGTGTAAATTAGTTCAACCATTACAGAAGACAGTGTGGTGATTCCTCCGAGACCTAAAGACAGAAGTACCATTTGACCCAGCAATCTCATTACTGGACATATACCCAGAGGAATATAAATCGTTCTATTATAAAGCCACATGCATGTGTATGTTCATTGCAGCACTATTAATAATAACAAAAGCATGAAATCAACCTAAATGCCCATCAATGATAGACTGAATAAAGAAAATGTGGTACATATACACGATGGAATACTATGCAGCCATAAAATGAACAAGATTATGTCCTTTGCAGGGACATGGAAGAAGCTGGAGGCCAATATCCTTAGAGAACTAACACAGGAACACAAAACCAAATAGTGCATGTTCTCACTTATAAGTGGGAGCTAAATGATGCAAACACATGCACACATAGAGGTGAACAACACACACTGGGCCTGTTGGAGAGTGGAGGATGGGAGGAGGGAGAGGATCAGGAGACATAATGAATGAGGACTAGGCTTAATATCTGGGTGATGAAATAATCATTACAACAAACCCCCATGACTCAAGTTTACCTATGTAACAACCTGCACATGTACCCCTGAACTTAAAAGCTAAAAAAAATAAAACCCAAAAACTAAGGTATATCACTGTGATGGAAAGCTACTTAGTAGTGAAGTAATGAAATAGAAACACATGAATCCATGTAGATAGATCTTTAAAAAAATACTAAATGTGTAAAAAAGCAAGCTGCAGAAGTATGCCACCTGTTATGGTAAACACTGAAAGCATCAAAATCAGTATCATATATTGATGAAACTGTAGAACACCATACTCACTCCAGTGGTTTTTCTATGCTGGCTCACAATTTAGAAAGAGAGGTCTAAGTCATCTAATATTGGCAATTGCAATATCTTTAATCAAAATACCTGCATCTTTGGTCAATACCTGAGTCACAAAAGAGAGAGAAGAGATTCTCTGTAGCCTGCTTTTTCTCTCTTCTTTTGTAGTTTTGTTTAGAATGGCATTCTAGTTAGCCATGAGAAGTAGCAGGCAAGCCACTTGAAAGGCAGTCTCTTGGCAGGAATGTTCACTGCTTAGTCTAACAGTTTCCTTTGAGCTACACTGTGTGAAGGCACTTTCCTATCTGCACTTTGCTGACGCTGCTGGTAGAGTGGCCTTCTTCAGGGCAGAGCTACAATTACTTTTTGATAGTAAAAGAGATAACACTGTGGGCTCTAGATCAGTTGGAGGGCTGCCATATGACAGAGGGTATTACCACTGTGGAAAACTGTACATGTTTATTTCCCTTTTTTTGTTTTTTTCTGGTAAAAATCTTTAGTGTACTGGGTTCCTGCCCCAAATCTGACTCCACATTAGAAACCAGATGCAACAATGGTCCCACTTTGCTGAGGGGAGGACTGATATTCAGTAAGAGTGATCCAAGATCTCCATGTCAATTGCTAAAATACTTAAATGCTTTCATATTGACTGCTCCATCTCTAACTTTCACATGGACCAGCAAACAAAAGTTTAATATGCTTTTCAAGATGTATCTGTCTTTACTGGCATTTGCACTTTTCAAAATTCTCAATGTTTTATTATGACCTTGGCTTGGAGACCAGTTATATAAATAAAAGTTTAGAGGGATGACATTTATGCTTTTATGCCACACATACAGAAACACACACACAGAGATTCACATTAAAAAAATAATGTGGAACAGATTAACATGTAGAATATATTGTGCATTATTTATAATAAGGAATGTCTTTGGGATTAACACCTATGATTGTGAGGTAAAGGAAGCTAGATTGGGCAGAAAGAGAAGTTGAGGTGCAGTGTAAGCCAACAACAGCCTGAGTCGACTTCACAGGGAGCTCTGGAGTTCATATGACCCATTGTAGGTGTACCTCATTGGGACAGAATGGCCAGGTCTTTATAATCTCCATCAGTCAGTGGAGTGTGCTGACTCAGAGAGGGTATGACCTTAGGTGAGGGTGCTGTACAGCTTGCCCATCTCCAAAGTAACTGGCACTTGAAAGGTCTCTGGTGACAGAAGTTCTGTCAGCAGAGGCAACAAGTCCTTCCTTGAAGGGAAATCTGGGTGGTACATCTCCACAGTCATAGTAAATCAGCACTATGGTTTTATTATAGCACTGAAAAAAAGAAAAATGCAATTTAGATGGGTTTGGCTTTAAAATATGAATATAAATCAAGTTTTTTAAACTGTGTGTTTTGGTACATGCACAACATTTTAAATTTGGACTTCCACAGATATTACTCATTAATGTATATAAGATTAAATATCTTCCTATAGTCTAAAAATGTTAAATTAGCTTCACCATTTCTCTTATTACCTCTTTTACTTTTGCCCCTGTAATTATTCTTCATTTTCTCTATTTTCTTTATAAAAGACTCCTCCTTCATATAAATCATAAACTCAGGAGAATAATAATGTCAGGGTCAGATTAATGTAGAATATACGAGAAGAGTGACATTACAGATATTAGAAACCACTTACAGATTCTTTTACTTTTTTTGCAAGGATAATATTATTTTTATTTTGCAGAAGAGGAGGAAAAGACATTTGGGGAGATCATATAATTTCTCAAGGTCAAATAACTTGTGACAAAAGCCAGGTTTTAAACCCATATACATTGGTTCTAAGACTCCTCTGTTTGCTTCTTGTACTATTTGCAACAGCCTCCTAATTTTCCTGCCCCCACTCCTACCTTTATCTCATTGCTATTTCTTTCCAATTATCCTTTTTTGCAGTACTACTGTGTTAATATCGAAATAAACAAACATTAGTATGTCCCCCTACCCAATGCCTAAACAATGAAGTCTAGCCTTCTTAGCTTGTTTCAACCCGATTACAGCCAGACCCCTATCTCACCTCTGATCACTCTCCTGCCCATTTCCTATCCCTCTACCTCAGCTTCTTATGTTTTAGCTGCACCAAGATGTGGTGGTATCATGTGAATGCTTAATGTCTTCGTGGTATTTCAGTTACCTAGAACATACTCCATACATGCCCTCTTCGGTCTGTGAACACCTATTCATTTTCCTGCAACCAGCTCCAGTGATCCTTTCTTTGTGAGGCTTGTCCACAGCTTTCCCAAGCAGAATTATTAACTCTATCTCTGCACTTTCATTACACGTGCAAGGAGCCTTAATCATTTATCTATCTATTCCTCCTCATAAGCCTGTGAGCCCCTTAAAAGCAGGAGTCAAGTCTTATTCTTTGCACTTATCTCCTGCAGCTCCTAACAAACAATTTAGAAGTTGACTTCAATTAATGTGCTGGCCCTAGAAAAGTTGGAACCACATCATGTCTTGCTCAAAGAATTACAATCCAAAGACGACAGTCACATTTGTTGAGGTCCTTTTTCCCCAACAAACTACTTCTATGCCCAATAGATTTGTTTCTCATTGATGTCTGATAGTTTCTCCTTCTTCCCTTTCCTCTTTCTTAACTAAGCTCTCTTCTTGCTTTTCTTCTGGCTCAGTTCTGTTTTACTATTCTGATTCTTTATATTAATATGTAAAGAACAATATATTCATATATTATTAATATAATATATTAATATATCAAGAATAATATATTTATATAATACTTTATATTATATAGTATGAATGGGTTCACACATTTGTAATAACTTCAAGTTTGATGTTATGCCATATGACTCAATGCCCTCTACTTACACTGTTATTATTTTCCTCAAATTTCCTTGTAGACCAGAAGAAAATTTGGAAGATCCTAAGCATTACCATCCGCCTGAGCCAGGATGCATTAGAAAACAGAGCCTGAGGTGAAGCTTACATGCTACCGTTTATTAGGCTTGCTATACCAGGGGAGCAGGAATGAAAAGAACCTTGGAGCTGGCAAGAGGGAGAGTATAATGGTTAATTTTATGTGTTATCTTGATTGGGCCAAGGGATGTGCAGATAGCTAGTTAAACATTATTACTGGGTGTGTCTGTGAGGGGGTTTCAGGGAGAGATTAATGTTTGAATTGGTAGACGGAGTAAAGCAGATGGCCCTCCCTGGTGCATATGGGCCTCATCCAATCAACTGAGGGCCTAAATAGAACAAAAAGATGGAGGAAGACTGAACTAACTGCCTGACTGCTGAGCTGAAACATCAATCTTCCCTTGCCCTTGTGCTCCTGATTTTCAGATAGACCTGGACTAGAATTTATATCATTGGTTCTCTAGCTCTCAGGTCTTCAAACAATATCACCACTGTTCCTAGGTCTCCTAGGCAGCAGGTAATGGGACTTCTCAACCTCTATAAACATGTGAGCCAATATTCTACACTAAATACCTTCATGGATGGATAGATTTAGATAGATGTACTATTGGTTCTGTTTTTCTGGAGAACCTTGACTAACACAGAAAGTGAATAAAAGGTGACTGCTGAAGATATCTTCACAAGAAAGTACAACTGATTTCTTAGTCACTCTGGATGGTGCTGAGAAGGTGTCAGAGAGGAAGAAGGACAAAAATTTTATCTTCTTGTTACTTCCATTATCTTGTTCAAAGGTTTGTCCAGAGGCATTATTTCCTCAATACCTTCAGGGTATACTTCATATATCCCCACCAAGCAATCACTGGAAAAACCAGATTGCTCTTCCCACAGCATGGAAACTCACCACAATGTGGACATTGTGAATGAAATCAGAGTCTCCATCACTCTAGAAACATCAGGATGGAAGCCATGCACAATGCTGGCCTACTTATCTGGGGATACGTAGTTGTCAGGAAATAAAGCTAAGGGTATAGGTTAAGACTGCATGCACAGGCAAGCTACACAAATACGGATTGAAATGACTGAGGGGTTGCCCTACTGACCCAAGGATAGGGAAATTGGAACAGCTCAGGTGAGTCTGAGTCTGGCTATACAAGCAGACCTGGGTGAACTCAGCTAAACAAACCTAGAAATTTACACAATTAAATTCACTATAAATCATACGATAAAATTCCATACGGCATTGTACTCATATAAATAAAAACAGTGGTTTTCTATTATTAACTTATAATAAAAATTCAGAGAATATGACTTTAGAAATCATGGAAGTAAGTTTCATCACCATTATGAGGAAACGAACAATAAAATTACTTAATCAATACAGAGAACAACTGAGACTGAAGAACAGAACTTCATGGATTCATAAGCCAAGGATTTGATTCATTGTATCACATTTTCTCTCATTCCGTATCCTGAAATCTTTAAACAGACTTAACACAGGATCCTATTCAAAATGATATACATTTCACCAACATTTAAAAATATATATGCAAAGAAATAAATAACTAAAAAGGAAAATTATTAATATTGTGAAAAGAGCTTCTGGTATTACAAAATGAAATCCTACATGATGCCTTAAAATAGTGAGGTTGATTTCTTACCACAATAGGCCTAGCAAAGACTTTCTAGATTATCCAGTTCACAGACTATTAATGTGGCATCAATGGGCCCCTTTAGGAATTTCCACTGAAATAGCATGCAAACATTATGCCTAAGTATATTTTCTTTTTTTTTTTTTTAGAGGAAGAAAGAAAGAAAGAAAGAGAAAGAATTAAAAAAAAGAAAAAGAAAAAGATAAAGAAAAAAAAAGAATGAAGGAGAGGAAGAAAGAGGAAAAGGAAGAGGGAGAGAGAACATGGGTGTTGCTTTATTGCCCGGGGTAGAATGCAGTCTAAAAATGGGTATGCCTTAATTGGGTTTAATAATAGAGACATAAAAAAAAATGAGGGAAGAAAATAATTAACAAGCAGCCAACCAATATTTCATTTAAACCTATAAATAGGTGTGATGTGGTACTGATAAGAGTGTATATTTTGTGTATTTAAAGTGAAGAGTTCTATAAATGTTAATTAAGTCTACTTGTTCCGGATTTGAGTTCAAGTCCCGGATATTGATGTTAACTTTCTGTCTCAGTGATCTGTCTAATATTGATGTTGAAGTCTCCCACTATTATTGTGTGGGAGTCCAACCCTCTTTATAAGTCTTATATATCTGGGTATTCCTGTATTGGGTACGTATATATCTAGGATCTTTAGCTCTTCTTGTTACATTGATCCTTTTATTATGTAATATCCTTCTTTGCTTCTTTTGATCTTTGTTGATTTAACGTCTATTTTATCAGCAAAAATTGCAACTCCTGCTTTCTATTTATTTATTTTTGCTCTCCATTTGGTTGGTAAATTTTTCTCCATCCCTTTGTTTTGAATCTTTGTGTATCCTTGCATGTGAGATGGATCTGGACGTAGCATACCAATGGGTCTTGGCTTTTTTTTGCCTGCCTGTGTCTTTGGATTGGGGGATTTAGTAGATTTAAATTTAGAATTAATAACAATATATGTGAGTTTTATACTGCCATTTAATGTTAGCTGGCTGTTTTGCCCATTAGTTGATGCAAGTTCTTAATTATGTTGATGTTCTTTATTTTTTGGTATTTTTTAGAAAGGCTGATACTGGTTGTTCCTTTCTATTTGTAGTGGTTCTTTCAGAAGCTCTTGTAAAGCAGGCCTGGTGGTGATGAAATCTCTGAGTGCTTGCTTGTTCACAAAAGATTTTATTTTTCCTTCGCTTATGAAGCTTAGTTTGGCTGTATGTAAAATTCTGGGTTGAAAGTTCTTTTCTTTAAGGATGTTGAATATTGGCCCCCACTCTCTTCTGTCTTGTAGGGTTTCTACTGAGAGATCTGCAGTGAGTCTGATAGGCTTCCCTTTATGGGTAACCTGACCTTTCTCTCTGGCTGCCCTCAGTATTTTCTCTTTCATTTCAACCCTGGTGAATCTGGAGATTATGTGCCTTGAGGTTGTTCTTCTTGAGGAATATCTTTGTGATGTTCTCTGTATTACCTGGAGTTGAATATTATCCTGCCTTGCTAGGTTGGGAAAGTTTTCCTGAATAATATCCTGAAGCGTATTTTCCAGCTTGGATTGATTCTCTTTGTCACATTCAGGTACACCTATCAAACGTAGATTAGTTCTTTTCACATAGTCCCATATTTCTTGGAGACTTTGCTTTTTCTTTTTTTATCCTTTTTTCTCTAATTTTGTCTTTTTGTTTTATTTCATTAAGTTGATCTTCTACCTCTGATATCTTTTCTTTTGCTTGATCAATTCGGCTGTTAAAACTTGTGCATAGTTCGCCAAGTTCTCGTGTTGTGTTTTTCAACTCCATTAATTCACTTATATTCCTCTCTAAATTGTGTGTTATTGTTAACATTTCGTCAAACCCTTTTTCAAAGTTCTTAGTTTCTTTGCATTGGGTTAGAACAAGTTCTTTTAATTCCCAGAAGTTTCTTATCATCCACTTTTTAAAGCCTGCTTCTGCTAATGGAACACAGTCTTTCTCCATCAGGCCTTGTTCTGTTGCTGATGAGGAACTGTGATCCCTCGTAGAGGGAGAAGCGTTCTGATTTTGGGTATTCTCAGACTTTTTAGGCTGGTTTCTTCCCTTCGTTATAAATTTATCCATCTGTGGTCTTTATAATTACCGTCTTTATAGTTGGGTTTCTGAATGGACGTCCAATTTGTTGATTCCCGGCTCTAAAATCTGAGCAACCCACTGCACCGGCCAAAACAGCAGCTTTAAGATTGATGGTGCTTTTCTGACTCTGCACCGAGAACCGCCGCACCAAGGCAGCGGCAAAACCGCCTCGCCGGCCACAAGAGTCACGCTGGCGACCTGTGGGGCTCCTCCGCTGGAAATCTTCTGGTGCATGGGCAACAAAAATTGATCTGAAAGTATATTTTCATAGGAAGAAGTTTTAGGGTTTATAAGATCCTCAAAGAAGTCTGTTAAAGATTAAAATGATTTTTTAAAAAAGAGGAGTAAGAAAAGGCTCACTCAACGGCTTCATTTTTATCCAGAGCAAACAGAGGCTCTGAGAAGTGGCAAGTAACAGGCCCAACATCACAAGATGAGTGACTGGCAGATTTACGTCTATATTACTGCTCTTGTGACTCTAGGTTCAGTGCAATTCCCATTAATAGAAACCTTCCTTAGAGCTTTGGGTCAATAACTCTTTTTAGAAGAACCAAGAGTTAGAAAAAGACAAGAAAACTAAATATTACAGTCAAAGGTATTTTTATTATTTCCTTTAGAGTGAGTTTACAGGTAAAATGTCCATATTTTTGTAAGAGAGAAAAATGAAAACCCAAGAGTGTTTGTAAGAGAGAAAAGTGAAAACCCAAGAGTGTTTGCCTTTCCCAAGAGGGTTTGCCTTTCTCAAGGTTTCATTCAGTTAATGACCCTGCTGATCTGGACTCTTTGGCTCTGTATTCCTTACACTCCTGCTATTGTTGTTTCCAAAAAGTAAAGAACGAATAGAAATTAATAGAAAGCATGTATGTCAGTTGCACATTTGCAAAAAACAAAATTTATAAGCTCATTCTATTAATAAATCTCATATTGCATGGAGAAAAAGACTAGGTAAGAAAAATAATTTTGTAAGCCTTCAAAAGTGACTTTTCAGAACTTGAAAATGGTAATATGTAGCTAGCTATGGCATTTCTTTAATATGCCCTTCTTTTGTCAAAGTTATGGCAAGAAACAAGATGTTATTCCTGGCCTAAATATAAATAACAGCTTATCTAGAAATTATTTAATTATCTAGCAAATGTGTTAATTTTTACTCTACATCTGTTATTACAAAACAACTTTTAAAGTCATCTTCATTATTAACATAAACTTTGATTTTTTAAATACTCAATAATAATGTGCATTTCAAAGGGCATTTCAGCAATCTCCCTAAAGTTATAAACTCAGTGTTTTCAGAATAGGTGTCTTATTAGGGAAAACATGGGGGCTGACAAGGTTTTTGTGATTTTGAGTCAGTTCTTGAGTTATGTTTTCTTTCAGGATGAAGTTGTTCTCTGCTCATAACATGCCATGTTCCTTTTATTCACTTTATTATTTTTGCTATATTAACTGTCTAAATTCTGACTTTTTTCTTCATTTTGAGCTTTTGTGTAGTTTGGCAGCTTTATTTAGACCCTTTATTTTATACTGAAATAGAGTAAGTTTTCCTTGATTGCTTTGTTATCTGAAGCCTCTCTCTCCTCTGAGCCCTTTGTTGAGGACTGGATTTTTGCAGCACGTGAACTGGGGTTTGTAGGATGCTGCAGAACTGGAAGGGTTTAGTAGGCCTATGTGGTCTCCATTTCTGTGCAAGTTTTGTTAAATGTTCCAAACCTGTGTTCATTCCTCAGTGTTGGAGATGCATCCCTGCCCAGTACAGATATGGCCTTTGACTTCACATAATTCAGATAACTCAATTTGGAGACACTGACACATTCACTATGATTATCTCATCTTTGTTGTTATCTCATCTTTGCTGTTATGTCCACTTCCTAACAATAGAGGAGAAAAATCTATGCATAATGTGGTTTTGCCATTTACTTTTTAAAATTATTTTTTAAATTTTAAATTTTTTATGGGTACCTTGAAGGCATATATATTTATGGAGTACATGAGATGTTTTGATACAGGCATATAATGTGAAATAAGGACATCATAGAAAATGGGGTATCCATCTTCTCAATCCTTTGAATTACTAACAATCCAATTACATTCTTTATTTTAAAATATACAACTAAGTTCTTATTGATTATAGTCACCCTGTTGTGCTACCAAATAGTATGTCTTATTCATTATATATATATTTAGCCACTAACCATACTTACCTTCCCCTTAATCCTCTACTACCCTTTCCTGCCTCTGGTAATCATGCTTCCTTCTACTCTCTATGTGCATGAGTTACACTGATTTAATTCTTAGATTAAAAATATTGTGGCTAGGGAAGCAGCTGAGGATCTCCATAAGCAATGTCTTCCTCCCACTTGCTCTCAACTTCTTGCTTATTTATTTTATCTTTCATCTTCTGTTTGATTAAATTACAGTTTGCTACTAGAAATAATTAGCACTCAGCATTTATGGGAGTGTTTAGCTTTTCTTTCATGGCTTTGTGCCCATTAGGGAATCACCAAAATGTTGAAGTACAGTCATTTTCTCGGTCCCTTACAGTGACTCAGAAGAGGTTAGGTGAGGGCTTCTAATCTTGTGGAAATGTCTACTTCCTCCCCCAGACTCCCAAAACTCATGCTCCTTCCATTACTCTCTTGAGTGGAGATATGAGTGATACTTTTCAGGACATTGCTTTCTTATCTAACCCCAACCCTCTCCTCAACACATCCTGAAAAAAATTTGGCACTGCTTCAATTGGCTGAAGCCAAAACATGTCAATATTTTGAATACAGTACTACTTATTTCTTTTGCTGTCCTGCAATCTTTTTTTTTTTTTTTTTGACATGGAGTCTTGCACTGTTGCCCAGGCTGGAGTGCAGTGGCACTATCTCTGCTCACTGCAACCTCTGCCTCCTGGGTTCAACCGATTCTCCTGCCTCAGCCTCTCGAGTAGCTGGGACTACAGGCATGCGTCACTATGCCCAGATAATTTTTGTGTTTTTTAAAAGAGGTGTTTCACCATGTTGGCCTGGCTGGTCTCAATCTCTTGACCTCGTGATCCTCCCACCTTGACCTCCCAAAGTGCTGGAATCACAGGCGTGAGCCACCACGCCCAGCCAATCATTTTCTTTGATTGTATATTTGATTTGTATATTTTTGTTGTGTTTTAACTTTTTGTTTCACCCCATTGCTTGATTTTCTCATAAACAGCTTTTACTATTTTAACATAAGTTCGATAGCTTAAAATTAATTTCTAGAAAAGATAACCTTTTAAATGACTAAAATATGAATGTATTTAGAGAAGGATTGCTGTGATCAGTGTTAATGGACAAAATATATGAAAAGAGTAAAGGAGGCATTGATTCTTCATGTTTTCTTCTCATTGCATGTTTGTATTTATTTCCTTGGTTTATTTTCTAACCTGGAAGAGTCGGTCTTCTCTATCACTGTGTGCTTTGAGTATTCACAGCATAGTCTATCAATGTTCTTAGGGGGTACTTGAATCTCAGTATTCTCACTACTCACGGAGAAGAAGGAACAAGAAGGTGTGGTTGAATTTTGACAAGGGACTTTCTCCTTCCTCCATTTCTTAGCCCAGTGCGTGTACGCACGAGTGCGTGCGCGCGCGCACACACACACACACACACACACACAAACACATACACACTTGTGTGCGGCCATCATAGACTACAATATTCCCTTAGCTGTAAAATCAGAAATACAATGTTCAGAGATTTCCTTTGTGTCTCAACTTTCCCCACTATCAAGAGAGTTGATGAGTTTCACTGAAGACAGCACCTACTGCTACTAAGAAGTAAAATTAGAAAGCAGATGGTTACCTGCAAAGAAAAGGCCTAATTCAGGAAATTGGCCAAGACTGCTGTGCTGGTGATGCTGCCAAGACTTCCCAGCATTCTTCACAGCTATAGGGTTCCATTAAGTTAATAGGAGACTCCTACAATGGCCAGAAATTGATGCAGTCTTTTTGTTTACCAGTGAAAGTTACACACTTTATCAAAGTCAAGATGCCAAGCAGCTAATTGAATACAATTGCCATCGTAATGTCATAATTTCAGGACTCTATGGTGTACCTTCAGAGAGGATATGACACCTTCAAAAATATTTGACAAAACTGCACACATGTGCCTACACACACACACACACACACACACTTAGAAGATACAAATATAGGAGAGTATATATACATATATCAAGCAGAATATATATATACACACACACACATATTTATAGGTATATTTGTGTGTGTATGGAAAGTGCCCAGAATTCTGCAAAAGAAATCATTTGATTCATGGTTGTGAAGCTGTAATCAATTTATATTCTGAGAAAGTGGCCATTATATTAAAATGTATTCTATATTTGTTGAATGAATGATACTAGAAGATAATGGTTTTATTATAATTTGTGCTACTCTAAACAAATTTAAATTGTCAATAATTTGTAACTAATTAAGCAACTAGTTAGTCTAAACAGAATGAGTAGGAGCTAGAAATTATTACTGCAAAGGAAAACAAAACAATAAAATATAATTTATATAAAAGAGCTAGCCCAGAGTCACTATTTAATAAATGGTAGCTATTGTGATAATAAAAATTCTAAAGGATTTTCTTTTCAAGAATTGTGTCCATATAATACTAACTTACAATAACTACATTGAAGCAGTATGTACTAGAAAACATATTTTTAAGAAACTTACTAACTGTTTAATAAAAGCTGAAACAGAGTGAGAGAGTTATGTTGTAAAGGATTAGGGGTAAATCGGGATAGGCAATCATCCAGAAAATGATAAACTAAGGGAAATCATAGCAATTGAGCACAAAACTTACCTCTGAATATCTTATAAGTTAAGGAAAGAGGGGACTTCAGCCAAGATGCTGAATAGGAACAGCTCTGGTCTGCAGTTGCCAGCAATAGCAACGCAGAAGGAAAGTGATCTCCACATTTCCAACCAGATACCAGGTTCATCTCACTGGGACTTGTTAGATGGGCGTGTACCCCAAGGAGGGCAAACCGAAGCAGGGTGGGGCATTGCCTCACCTGGGAAGCATAAGAGGCTGGAGAACTCCCTCTTCTAGCCAAGGGAAGCTATTAGGGACTTTTCTGGACACTCCAGCACTCTGGCTCAGAGATTGCACTTTTCCCAGATACTGTACTTTTCCCACGGTCTTCACAACTGCAGACTAGGGGATTCCCTCTGGTGCCTACAACACCAGCACCCTGGGCTTCCTGCACAAAAATGAGCCGCTGTTTTAGCTGCAGTGTTTGTTTGTTTTTCCCCCCCTCATACTCTAGTGGCACCTGGAATGCCAGTGAGAGAAAACTGCTCATTCCCCTGAAAAAAAAAAAAAGGGGATTGAAGCCAGGGAGCCAAATGATCTGGCTCAGTGGGTCACACCCCCATGAAGACCAGCAAGTTAAGCTCCACTGGCTTGAAATTCTCACAGCCAGCAAGCCAGTATGAACTCGACCTGGGACATTCCAGCTTAGTGTGGGGAGGGGTACCCACCATTACTGAGGCTCCAGTAGGTGGTTTTAACTTTGCCTATGTAAACAAAGTCTCCAAGAAGTTTACACAGCAACTGGGCAGAGCCCACAACAGTTCAGCAAGGCCTCTGCAGGCAGACTGTGACTAGACTCCCTTCTTGCTGGGCAAGGCATCTCGAAAACATGGCAGCAGTCCACCAGGGACTTATAAATAAACCTTCCTGGGACAGAGCACCTGGAAAAAGTGGCGATTGTGAGTTCTGCTTCAGTAGACTCAAATGGCCCTGCCCAGCATCTCTGAAGGGAGCAACGGACCACCCAGCACAGCACTTGAACCCAGATAAGGGACAGACTGCCTCCTCAAATGGCTGCCTGACCCTCTTTTATCCTAAGAAACACGTCATACAGGGGGCCTTTGGCTGACATCTGGCAGGTATCCTTCTGGGACAAAGTACCAGTGGAAGGAACAGGCAGCAATCTTTGCAGTTCTGCAGCCCCTGCCAGTGATTACAAGGCAAGCAGGGTCTGGAGTGGACCTCCAGAAAACTCCAGCATACCTGCAGCAGAGGGGTCTGATTGTGAGAAGGAAAACTAGAAAACAGAAAGAAATAGCTTTGGCATCAATAGAAAGGACATCCACTCAGAGACCCCATCCAAAAGTCACCAACTTCAAAGACCAAAAGTAAATAAATAAATGAAGATGGAAGAAACCAGCATAAAAAGACGGAAATTACCAAAAACCAGAATGCCTCTCCTTCTCCAAGGGATCACAACTCCTGACCAGCAAGAGAACAAAACTGGATGGAGAAGGATTTTGACAAACTGACAGAATAAGGCTTCAGAAGGTGGGAAATAACAAACTTCTTTGAGCTAAAGGAGCATGTTCTAACCCAATGCAAGGAAACTAAGAACCTTGAAAAAAGGTTAGATGACATGCTAACTAGAATAACCAGCTTAGAGAACATAAACAACTTGATGGAGCTGAAAAATACAGCGAGAAAACTTTGGAAAGCATACACAAGTTTCAATAGCCAAATCAATCAAGTGGAAGAAAGGATATCAGAGATTGAAAATCAACTCAATGAAATAAAGTGAGAAGGCAAGATTAGAGAAAAAAGAGCGAAAAGAAATGAACAAAGCCTCCAAGAAATATGGGGTTAAGTGAAAAGATCGGTGTACCTGAATGTGATGGGGAGAATGAAACCAAGTTGGAAAACACTCTTCAGGATGTTATCCAGGAGAACTTCCCCAATCTATCAAGGCAGGTCAATATTCAAACTCGGGAAATACAGAGAACACCACAGAGATATTGCTTGAGTAGAGCAAACACAAGGCAAGTAATCGTCAGATCACAAGGGTTGAAAGGAAGGAAAAAATGCTAAGGGGAACCAGAGAGAAAGATTGGGTTACCCACATACCAACAAAGGGAAGCCCTTCAGACTCACATGGGATCTCTCACCAGAAACCCTACAAGCCAGAAGAGAGTGGGGGCCAATATTCAACATCCTTAAAGAAAAGAACTTTCAACTCAGAATTTCATATCCAGCCAAATGAAGCTTCATAAGTGAAGGACAAATAAAATCCTTTATGGACAAGCTACTGCTGAGAGATTTCATCACCACCAGTCCTGCCTTACAAGAGCTCCTGAAGGAAGCATTAAACATGGAAAGGAACAACAAGTACAAGCTACTGAAACATCATATCAAATTGTAAAGATCTTCAACACTATGAAGAAACTGCATCAGCTAACAGACAAAACAACTAGCTAGCATTGAAGTGACAGAATCAAATTCACACATAACAATATTAACCTTAAATGTAAATGAGCTAAATGCCCCAATCAAAAAACACAGATTGGCAAATTGGATAACAAGTCAAGACCCATCAGTGTGCTGTACTCAGGAGACCCATATCATGTGCAAAGACACTCATAGGCTCAAAATAAAGGGATGGAGGAAGATTTACCAAGCAAATGAAGAGCAAAAAAAGCAAGGGGTACAATCCTAGTTTCTGATAAAACAGGCTTTAAACCAACAAAGATCAAAAGAGACAAAGAAGGACTTTAGAAAATGGTAAAGGGATCAATACAACAAGAATAGCTAACTATCCTAATGCACCCAATACAGGAGCACCCAGATACATAAAGCAAGTGCTTAATGACCTACAAAGGAACTTAGATTCCCACACATTAGTAGTGGGAGACTTTAGCACTCCACTATCAATATTAGACAGATCAACGAGACAGAAAATTAACAAGGATATCCAGGACTTAAACTCACATCGGGACCACGTGGACCTAATAGATGTCTACGGAACTCTCCACCCCAAATCCACAGGATATACATTCTTCTCAGCACCACATTGCACTTATTCTAAAATTGACCACATCATTGGAAGTAAATCACTCCTCAGCAAATGCAAAAGAATGGAAATCACAACAAACAGTCTCTCAGACCACAGTGCAATCAAATTAGAACTCAGGATTGAGAAGCTCACTCAAAACCGCACAACTACCTGGAAACTGAACAATCTACTCCTGAATGACTACTGGATAAATAATGAAATGAAGGCAGAAATAAAGATATTCTTCAAAACCAATGAGAATGAAGACACAACATACCAGAATCTCTGGGACATATTTAAAGTGTCTAGGGGGAAATTTATAGCACTAAGTGTGCACATGAGAAATAAGGAAAGATCTAAAATCAATATCCTAAATTCATGATTAAAAGTACTAGAGGAGCAAGATCAAACAAACTCAAAAGCTAGCAGAACACAAGAAATAACTAAGATCAGAGCAGAACTGAAGGAGATAGACGCACAGAAAACCCTTAAATAAATCAAAAAATCAGCCAGGCATGGGGGCTTAAGCCTGTAATCACAGGTCTTTGGGAGGCCGAGGCAGGCAGATCACAAGATTAGGGCTTCAAGACCAGCCTGACCAACATGGTGAAATCCAGTCTCAATTAAAAATACAAAAATTAACTGGGCATGGTGGCATGCACCTGTAATCCCAGCTACTTGGGAGGCTGAGGCAGGAGAATTGCTTGAACCAGGGAGATGGAGGTTGCAGTGAGCCAAGAGCATGCCATTGCACTCCAGCCTGGGTACAGAGAGAGACTCCTATCAAAAAAAAAAATCAATAAATCCAGGAGATGATTTTTTGAAAAGATCAACAAAATAGATAGACCACTAGCTGGATGAATAAAATAGAGAAGACTCAAATAGATAAAATAAAAAATGCTAAAGGGGTTATCATCACCAATTCCTTAGAAATACAAACTACCATCATAGATTACTACAAACACCTCTATGAAATAAAACAGTAAATCTAGAAGAAATGGATAAATTCCTGGATACTTACATCCTCCCAAGACTAAACCGGGAAGAAGCTGAATCCCTAAATAGACCACTAACAAGGTCTGAAGTTGAGGAAGCAATTAATAGCCTACCAACCAAAAAAAAAAAATAATCCAGGACCAGAAGAGTTCACTGCCAAATTCTACCAGAGGTACAAAGAGGAGCTGGTATCATTTCTTCTGAAATTATTCTAAACCATACAAAAAGTGGGAATCCTCCCTAACTCATTTTAGAGGCCAACATCATCCTGATACCAAAACTTGGCAGAGACACAACTAAAAAACAAAATTTCAGGCCAATATCCACGATGAACATTCATGCAAAAATCCTCAATAAAATACTGGAAAACCCAATCCAACAGCACATCAAAAAGTTTATCCATCATGATCAAGTTAGCATCATCCCTGGGATGCAAGGCTTGTTCAACATTTGCAAATCAATAAATGTAATCCATCACATAAACAGAACTGAAGACAAAAACCACATGATCATCTCAATAGATGCAGAGAAGACCTTCAACAAAATTCAAAAGCACTTTATGCTAAAAACTCTCAATAAACTAGGTATCAATGGAATGTATCTCAAAATCCATCTGGATTAAAGATATAAACATAAGACCTAACACCATAAAAATCCTAGAAGAAAACCTATGCAATACCATTCAGGACATAGGCATAGGCAAGGGCTTCATGACCAAAACACCAAAAGCAATGGCAACAAAAGCCAAAATAGACAAATAGGATAGACAAAGGAAACCATCATTACAGTGAACCAGCAACCTATAGAATGGGAAAAAATTTTTGCAATCTACTCATCTGACAAAGGGCTAATATCCAGAATCTACAAAGAACTAAAATAAATTTACAAGAAAAAAACAAACCCATCAAAAAGTGGGAAAAAGAGATGAACAGACACTTTTCAAAAGAAGACATTTATGCCGCCAACAAACATGAAAAAAAAGATCATCATCACTGGTCATTAGAGAAATGCAAATCAAAACCACACTGAGATACCATCTCATGCCAGTTAGAATGGCGATCATTAAAAAATCAGGAGATAACAGATGCTGGCGGGGATGTGGAGAAATAGGAACACATTTACACTGTTGGTGAGAGTGTAAATTAGTTCAACCACTGTGGAAGACAGTGTGGTGATTCATCAAGGATCATCAAATAGAAATATCATTTGACCCAGCAATCCTATTACTGGGTATATACCCGAAGATTATAAATCAGTCTATTATAACGACACATGCACATGTATGTTTATTATGGCACTGTTTACAATATCAAGATTTGGAACCAACCCAAATGCCCATCAAAGATAGACTGGATAAAGCAAATGCAGCACATATACACCAGGGAATACTATGAAGGAATACTATGAAGCCACGAAAAAGGATAAGTTAATGTCCTTTACAGACACAAGGATAAAGCTGGAAACCATCATTCTCAGCAAACTGACACAAGAACAGAAAACCAAACACAACATGTTCTCACTCACAAGTGAGTGTTGAACAATGAGAACACATGGACACAGGGAGGTTAATATCATACTTTAGGGCGTGTCAGGGGTTGGGGAAGCTAGGGAAGAGATTATAGAGGGGGGATTGAGGAGGGATAACCTTAGGAGAAATACCTAATGTAGATATAGGGGGGATTGATGAAGCAAACCACTATGACACATGTATACCTATAAAACAAACATGCACATTCTGCACATGTACCCCAGAACTTAAAGTATAATTTAAAAAAAAAAGTTAAGAAAAGAAGGAAAACAGAATGAGACATAGTTTTAATAGTTGAATAACAAGGAATCATACCAAATTTCCAGAGGAGACAAATACTCCCCTATCTATGCAATTCATCAGAAATTTATCTTGTGAGTATTTCTATAAATAAGATATGTTACTTTCAGTTTGCTAAGGGCTATGCCAGTATAAAGCCTGTAATCATCTAGGTAAAACATTCACTCAAAAATGTTAATGTTTAGAAAATAAATTACATGGTCATCCTCTTTAATAGCAGAAAAGATACTGAAATACATGGATTAATCTAGTTTTAGTGAGTCCTAAAATATATTGGAAGCCTTTTTAAGAAACAGAATATACAATTATATATATAATATTATAAAGAAAATATTTAGTTTGTGAAAAATAAATCACCCAAGTTAACCCTTGAAAACTTGACATATAAACTAAAAGTCGGTAGTAACTCAATATTTGCCTATGTTTGTTGGCTGTTTTCCGTAGGAACACCTCTTCCTAGGATAATAATTTTATTATATTATCTATAAAGAGAATAGCATGATTAATTAAATGTTTTTATTATTACTGATAGTTGTAAGAATTTTATTAGAGCTTCACAATTTGTACTGCCACATAAATTTTTAGGATTGTTGTCGAATTTGGGAAAATCTCAATCACGTTTCTTTTATATATGATCTGTAAGATTTCAGGAATTTATATTTTAAGTTTTCTTGGAATGACTAATTTTAAGCGTTTCTTAAACTGACAGCATACATTGAGCCAGTATGGTATCAATGCTTTGGATCCAGTAATTTATGAGTCTTCTTGTCTCTGTTAATGTCAGCAATTTCTGTCAAACTGAAGCCGAATGAGCAAGAAATTTAAATACATTCTGTATATTCACATGATGAATTCCTCTTCATTAATTGGCTTATCAAACAATCCAAAAGTCTGTTTGTTACTGCTATGAGTAATTTATCTTTCTTCTTCAGGATTTACTTAAGTACGATCTAGTCAGTATTTTGTCTGAAACTCCAAGAGTTGAGCAACAGAAGAGCTGTTGGATACAAAGATATGATCTGAAACATTGCAATACATGAAACATGCAACTTCCCACACACTTATTTACTATTTATAGTACTTCTACAGGTTTGTGTTTTACAAAGACAGGAATTCTGGTAGATCTTTTTCCCTATATTCCAATGGAGGGGAAAATGTCCTGTTGTTTGTTTAAATTATTTCTGCTATGTTAAGTTTATTCCTGGCAGAAAGAAACTTCTATATTCTCTTGGCATCAATGGGAACAGAATTGCCTCCTAAATATTTTGCATGTTTTGTAGTTAGAAGAGTTGTTGAATGGCTAATTATGGTTATGTTTCGAACCATGTTTGTTTTCCACTACCCTCATTCTTCCAATTATGGCTAAATTATGACCTCATGCCCTGCAGCTTTGTGTAACAACACAAGGGGAGTTGGCACAGTACTTACCAAAATGGCTATGAATAGCAACATTTTTGAAATTTTCTAATGAGGTGACTGCCATCACACAATAAAACCCATTAAATTTCAAATAAAGGTTTGACCAACTTAAATTCCTCTTAGATACCTAAGATGAATTTCTGGGGCCACTCTAACTTCACCAGACAGGAAAAGAATTGTGCCAAAGGAGGAGGTGGAATGAACTCAGGCAGTGGTTTTAATAAGTTGTTGATAAAATATTTTATTTCTGGAAATTTTATGAAATGTACTTTATGAAACTAGTGTGAGGGCTCATCTCAGGGACTAGGAAGGTACCTGTGGGAGTAACAGGCCCTGAAGGCAAAATGTCATTGTCTTCATGGTAAATCTGACTGGGCAGATGTGATATAGGGGGACTTCCATTACTGCAGATCTCAGCAAAGTCCTAAGGCTATGAGCTAAATAGAAGTTCAATAAAGCCAACCCTACAAAGTCTTGAAATGCAGCTTTGCAGTTTGTTTTACCATAAGGAATCTAGAAAAATCTATGTTTAGCATATCTTACTCTAATCAATACTCTAAACAAAACATCTTTTTCATGACACAATTTAAAATTGAGATAGGCAGGGAAGGAATTCTATATTACCAAACTGAAAGATATCTACATGTTTGGGCATGTAATGTGAAACGGTCAGACTTTAATTTTACCAATATCAACTTCTATAAGGGTGGTCTGGGTATTTTCCAATCTGATCTCCTGCATACTGACTTTATTGAGCAGAGGCTAATAACTAATGTATTTGTGTATCAAAGTATATGTCTTTTATTTGGGATTTTATGAAGTCACATTTGGAGTTAAAGAAGATGACTGAGCCTACTCTACTCCTCTGCAATGAGGACTACAGATGGCAATATTGACACCTAGTTAGGAAAAAGAATTTCCTATGTCAAAGTATGTGACATTGCCAATTTTAAAATGCCTTCATAGGGAGAAATTATTTGCAATGGATCTTAAGGAAGTAATTGGCTCAAAAGAAAGACATTTTAAGTAGGAGAAAACAACTTGACCAAAATTGTGAAGACAGGGCATGTTTTCTTAAAATAAAGAAATACTCTTTTTGAAAGCAGTAACATTTTCTCTATGAAAAATGAATTTCAAAAGTCTTAAATCCCCTAATCATTCCCATTGCAATAGTTTTATCTCAAAATTACTGAGATAAAGAAGCAAAAGAAAAAAACAAATGGCTTCTTTCATGAATTATTTACTTCTTAGCTAAGAAAACAAAGTAAAAGTGTTGAGAAGAGAAAAGGCATGGCATCAAGATTGCTCTTTCTGGATAGGATGGAAAGCTCCATGCACAAGAGGACAAGGAAACACAAGAGGTTCTCTGGGGCTTGAGAAAAGAAAAAGGGACAATTGGGGCCTCTTTTTGAGGAAGCCCAGGAAAAGCAATTCTTTGGTTTCTCATCTTGAGAGGAAACATGGGGTGGGGTTCACTCAATTTTTTAATCTTCTCAATCATCAGTCTTATGAATAAATTGATATGAGATCATAAGGCCTGATATTCAAGGCTTGGAATCGTAGTCTCATGATTCATTTTCTCTTGTCCTTCTGAATATCCTATTGGTCTGTTTTCTCCTTATGCCATGTATTCTGAGTTGTACTATTATCATGCATTAAATTATGCTTTACTTTTCTAGCATCCTTCAGGACCCTAGACAATTAACAAAAGTGTATGATATGTTTTTGTAGATAAACATATATCTATATCTGACTAATGCAAGAATTTGTATTTTAAATTTTTGTGCACAATCCTGCCCCAGCCCTCAAGAAGTAGAGAAGCATGATTACAAAATATTGTAGCGAATTAAAGTATTATAGTTGAGTTCTATAGTCAATAATAGAGCAAATACATTTTTAACATTGGTGCCATTTTTTTTTTTTTTTTTTTTGAGACGGAGTTTCGCTCTTGTTACCCAGGCTGCAGTGCAATGGCGCCATCTCTGCTCACTGCAACCTCTGCCTCCTGGGTTCAGGCAATTCTCCTGCCTCAGCCTCCTGAGTAGCTGGGATTACAGGCACACGCCACCATGCCCAGCTGAATTTTTATATTTTTAGTAGAGACGGGGTTTCACCATGTTGACCAGGATGGTCTCAATCTCTTGACCTCGTGATCCACCCACCTCAGCCTCCCAAAGTGCTGGGATTACAGGCGTGAGCCATCGCGCCCAGCCGGTGCCATTTTTATATAACATTTGAATGCATTTCATTCTCAAGATCTGTTCCAATTTTTAGAATAAATTGCATAATATGTTTTCAAGTATAGTGTGAGTCTATATTCCATTATTTCAATTGGGAAAAGTTATAATATATTCCTTGCCTAATGAAAAGTCTCAGCCACAAATATTACCAAAAATTTCTTGGCTCTCTGTCTGTTATTGGTGTATAGGGACACTTGTGATTTCTGAACATTGATTTTGTATCCTGAGACTTTGCTGAAGTTACTTATCAGTTTAAGGAGATTTTGGGAAAAACCGCAGAAGAAAACCTAGGCAAAACCATTCAGTACATACACATAGGCAAGGACTTCATGACTAAAATACCAACAGTATCAGCAACAAAAGCCAAAATAGACAAATGGGATCTAATTTAACTCCAGAGCTTATGTAGAGCAAAAGAAACAATCATTAGAGTGAACCAGCAACAGAATGGGAATAAAATTTTGCAATCCACCCATCTGACAAAGGGCTAATATCCAGTATCTACAAAGAACTAAAACAGATTTACAAGAAAAACAAACAAACAAACCCATTCAAAAGTGGGCAAAGGATATGAACAGACACTTTTCAAAAAAAATACATATATGAGGCCAACAAATATATGAAAAAATGCTCATCATCACTAGTACTTAGAGAAATGCAAATCAAAACCACATTGAGATACCATGTCACACCAGTTAGAATGCGATCATTTAAAACCATCATTTTCAACAAACTGACACGAGAACAGAAAATCAAACACTGCATGTGCTCACTCATAGGCAGATGTTAAACAATGAGAGCACATGGAAACAGGGAGGGGAGCGTCACACACTGGGGTCTGTTCGTGGGGAAGAGGGGAGGGACAGCGGGGCATAGGGAGGTTGGGGAGGGATAACATGGGGAAAAATACCAGATAAAGGTGATGGGCCGGGCGCGGTGGCTCATGCCTGTAATCCTAGCACTTTGGGAGGCCCAGGCGGGTGGATCACGAGGTCAAGAGATCGAGACCATCCTGGTCAACACGGTGAAACCCCGTCTCTACTAAAACTACAAAAAATTAGCTGGGCATGGTGGTGCGTGC
>NW_016107389.1:2825438-2844919 GCF_001604975.1 Cebus imitator | reverse complement strand
TCAACCATTGTGGAAGACAGTGTGGCAATTCTTCAAGGACCTAGAAATAGAAATTCCATTTGACTCAGCAATCCCATTACTGGGTATATACCCAAAGGATTATAAATCATTCTATTACAAAGACACAAACACACGTATGTTCATTGCGGCACTGTTTACAATAGCAAAGACTTGGAACCAACCCAAATGCCCATTGATGATGATAGACTGGACAAAGAAAATGTGGCACATATACACCATGGACTATTATGCAGCCATAAAAAACAATGAGTTCGTGTCCTTTGTAGGGACATGGGTGAATCTGGAAACCATCATTCTCAGCAAACTGACACAATAACAGAAAATCAAACACTGCATGTTCTCCTTCATAGGCAGGTGTTGAACTTGAACATATGGACACAGGGAGGGGAGCATCACATACTGGGGTCTGTTGGGGGGACCTAGGGGAGGAACAGCGGGGGTTGGGGAGGTTGTAGAGGGATAACATGGGGAAAAATGCCAGATATAGGTGACGGGGAGGATGGAGGCAGCAAACCATATTGCCATGTATTCCCCTATGCAACAATCCTGCATGATCTGCATACGTACCCTAGAACCTAAAGTACAATTAAAAAAAAAAAAAAAACTTTCCCAGACATCTAAGTGACACATAAGATAAACTGTTTACAGCACCAATTAAGCAATTAGTAACTATTAGTTTGTTAGTGGCATGTAATGATAACATATAGAATAGAATACAAACTATATTGCAATAACATGCATTACAACATTAATAAAATTGAAAACACATGATTAAGAGAGGTAAGAAATGCACACAACAAGTAGCAGAATAAAATATAAGAAAGCCATTATAAGACTGGCTTAAATATTGAAATATGTTCTACTATTTTCTTGTATGGGATATATAAATTTACAATCACAACAAGCATTTTAAAAATGAGAGTTTGAAGTTACAAAAGCTTTTTTTAATACTTTTTAAGTAAATTGAAAGTATGATTTCAGTTTCAGATTTTTTTTAAATAAAGTATCTCTGAAAGCATTTCTAAATATATTGTGAATGGCTGAGTAAAACCTAGCTAATAACTTCACTTTAGAAGGCATCAGTCAAAGGTAATACCACTGGTAATAATTTTTATTTCCCATTAAAAGTAACCAAACATTCCTTTCAAAACATTCTTATTTCTGCTGTCTATAAAACAGTTCTTAAATCTGTGACAATTATATTTTTAAAATTAAAAACTTTTTTTTACAAAAAGCAAAGCTATTTTTTTCTTAAAATAAAGGAAATATAAGAAAAGTCACCAGTACTATATATATATATAATGACAAAAAAAATGGGTCATGCTTTTCACATCTTTTTATAATCCAAAGTTATTCTAAAATATGGTTACATTCTCTTTTTTTGTGAGATTTAGAATTGGAAATAATCTTGTCAAGCTATCATATAAAACCTTAGAACATATTTTGCCTAGTAGTGCTTTTCTTAAAGATTAAAAAAGAATTAATGTTTTTCTATGCTTTAAAAAAATTGTTAGTTCAGATTTGGCTAATTTGAAATTGTTGTCATTTCAACCAGTATTGGACTGAGTTTTGCTTCTTTTAAATACTAATTATTGAGGCATAACCTACATAAGGAATATGCACAAATTATATGTTGCAGTTTGATGAATTTTTTCACAAACTAACACACCCAGCTAGATCAAGAAACAGTATCACACTAGCCTCTTAGAAGTATTCCCTTGTGGCCTCTTCCAGTGAAAACTAACCCATTGTTCTAATAGTATTCCTGACTTCTAACACCATAGATTGAGTTGGCCTGGTTTTAACTTTACATACAAATCATACTATATGTAGTCATAGACATTTTTGTCTGGATTCTTTTGCTAAGGATTATAATTGTGAGACTGATCTACACTATTGAGAGCAGTTGCCACATTTTTTATTCTCATTGCTGTATAGTATTTCATTGTATAAATATATCAAAGTTTATCTGTTCTGTAATCTTCTATCATTGGCCATTTGAGTAGTTTCTAGTATGGGGCTATCATGAATAGTGCTGTAATAAATATTTTGTATGTCTTTTGGTGAACACATGTACACATTTCTGTTCAAATGGAAACTGCTGGGTCAAAAGATATGGATATATTTATGATCAGTGGATTGTGCCAACTAATTTTCTAGAGTGTTTTTTAAAGTGATTGCATCAAGTTATATCCTCCACCAAGAGAGTAACACGTGACTTTTGGTTTCTTCACATTCTCATCCATATTTAGCACTGTCTTTCATTTTCATTTTTGTCATTCTGGTGGGATAACCTTGCCATTTTTATTGGTGAAATCCTTTTCTAGGCAAAGTAATAATGGAATAATGATTAATCATAGCATTGTCAACATTTCCTTGCACTGTTGTGACTGTTTCACTGTTTGAAATGGCACACTTTCAGTGTCAAGTGTAGCAATTAATAGATACTGTTGTATATAATACAATTATGCATACAGTTTTTCATTCTTTTTGATTCAAAGTACTCAGTTTTAGATACAACACTAGACTCTTACCTATTTGGAGAACAATAACCTGAAAATCACTATAGAAATACGTTAAATCTTCTTTATATAGGATTAATATCTATCCAGAATTCTTCACTTCTCTGTGACTATTTTACAGTCTTGTGTTGCTTAACAACAGGGATACATTCTGAGAAATTCATATTTAGGTGATTTTTTTTATTGTGTGAACATCATAAACTTATTTATTTATTTATGGTTTTGAGACAGAGTCTTACTCTGTCACCCAGGCTGGAGTGCAGTGGCGCCATCTCAGCTCACTGCAACCTCTGCTGCCTGGTTCAAGCAATTCTCCTGCCTCAGCATCCCGAGTAGCTGGCATTACAGGTGTCTGCCACTGTGCCCAGCTAATTTTTGTAGTTTTAGTAGAGATAGGGTTTCACCATCTTGGCCCAGCTGGTGTTGAAAGCCTGACCTTGTGATCCACCTGCCTCAGCCTCCCAAAGTGCTGGGATTACAGATGTGAGTCATGGTGTGCAGCCTATAGGCTATATTTAAACAGACCTAGATGGTAGAGCCTACTAAGTTTCTAGGCTATGTGGCATAGCCTATTGCTCCTAAGCTACAAACCTCCACAACACATTACTGTACGAAATTTGGTAAGCAATTATAACACAATGCTAACAGTGTATCTAAACACAGAAAAAGAAAAGTCAAAATACAGTATAGAAGCTAAAAAATGGTCCAACTATCTAAGGCTCTTGCCATAAATGAAGCTGGCAGGACTGGAAGTTGCCCTGGGTGAGTCAGGGAGTGAGTGATGAGTGACTGTGAAGTCTAGGACGTAACTGTACACTGCTCTAAACTTTATAAGCACTGTGCATTTAGGCTCCATTAAATTTGTAAAAATCTATTTTTCATTCTTCAATAATAAATTAACTTTCACTTACTATATTTTTACTTCATAAACTTTTTAATTTCTTAACATTTAACACTTAAACTACAAACACATTGTACAGCTATACAAAAATATTTTATCTATAAAATTATTCTATAAGATCTTTTATTTTCAAAACATTTATTTATTTATTTTACTTTTAAAGCTTTTCAAATTAAACACTGAGACACAAATACGCATATTCATCTAAGGAACATTGGGTCAGGATCAGCAATATCATCGTCTTCCACCTCTACATCTTGTCCCACTGCAAGGTGTTCAGAGGCAATAACACACATGGAGCCATCATCTCCTATAAAAACAATGCCATCTTCTGTAATACTTCCTAAAAGACCTGCCCAAGGCTCTTTTACAGTTAATTATTTTAATAAGTAGTTTTAAAAGTAAGTTTAATAATATATGTTTATATAATATATAGTAATATTTTTTAATTAAGTAGCTTTAAAAAACAAAATGTGTAATATATTAAATACATAAACGAGTTAACATAGTCATTTATTATCAAGTATTCTGTACTGTACATAATTGTATGTGCTATGCTTTTCTGACTGGCAATTCAGTATGTTTGTTTACACTAGCATCACCTCAAACACATAAGTGATGTGCTGCACTGTGACTTTTATGTCACTACGTGATAGGAATTTTTCAGCTCCAATGTAATTTTATGGGACCACTGTCATCTATGCAATCTGTCACTGATCAAAATGTTATGTGGTACATGACTAAAAATTGAACACATTTAGAAATAAGTGAGGAAAATGTTTAGATCCTTCCAATGGATGTCATGTAGTACCTTATAAATAGGGTGACCTAAATTTCAGATTGCCTGGGATTCCAGGTTTACAGCTCTTGCTCTAGAGCAGGATCCCTTTTACTTACAAAGGTATCCTAGTTTGGATAATATATTTATGAACACCCTACTCATACCCAAAAGAAGCTCAGCTCCTATTATTCTGACTAGTTTAAGAAAGAAACAGATCCTGTCTTTGAGTGGCTTACAGCCTAGAGCATTTTTTTTACTTGAGGTTTATCTGACTCAGCTCACATTTGATGAACATTATTTGGGAAACAAAAATGTTTTCATGTTGACTTAATACTGTCTGGTTTCAAAGTTAGTTCCATAAAATAAATTTGAGCTTTCATATTTGTCCTTTTTGCAGCTTTGAGATCTTAAACAACGCTTTTCAGTATTTCAGAATGGAATTATATTGCCTTACCATTATACTTATTTCTAAATGTGAATTCATTCATTGAACTGGAACACTTTGTCTCACTAATAATGTTAAAAATGTTTTCTTTCATTGCTTGATTTCCTTTATTTGTTAAATTTTCTCTCAAAGCAGCACAAACATAGTGTATTTTTAAAAATGAGGCTTTATATTCGTTTCAATGTTCTTTTAAGAGAAATGACAGCACATATTAAATGCTTTGTGATAATGCAATGTAGCATAAGCTGGAGACAAAATAAGAGTAAATGAGTGCTTATAAAGGATGTCAGTACTGAAATTCCTTTTGCAGCCTGAATATATTATGGCATACTATTTTATGTACCAAATCCTTGGATTTATGTGGATTACATTATGATAAGAGAAGTTTGCCCTAAGTCGTTCTGGCAGTTTTAACATAATAAGATAGATATTTGGAGCCTAAAATACTGACCAGGGATAAAGTGTATCTCAAAGGCAGACTCAGAGTTAGCTTCCTTGTAAGAAATATGGATTTGATATATAAGGGACCAATCTGTGCTTATTAAGCATAATCAAAATAAGGATACAATGTAATCTGGTGGGTGGTTTGGCATCCATGACCAATAATTTTGTAGTCTTCCAGCCACCATATCTTAATGAACTGTATCTCAGGATCCTCTCTCTTACACAATTTCCATCTGGTTGAACCTTTTGCAACTAGAAATGTATACTTTCAGGGCCACAATTTGGATTACAGCTGTTTGCAATAATAATCATGTAACATCTTTGCTCATCCATATCCATGATCTCATTCTACTACATTCCTAAGACACAAGATGATCCTAACCTATGAACCGATGACACTTAGTCTATTGTCCTTTGTGCGAGATGACATTTTGGTGAATGGTGGGGCTCTGAAATCAGTCAGAACTGATTTTGAATCCCTGAGGCTTTGGATAGGTTGCTATTTCTCTAACTCTCACAAATTTCACATATAATCTGGAGGTTATAATTATTATTAAACAACAATTGTCTTATGATGTTGTTATGCATATTTATTGAAATTATGTATACAAAGCACTTATCACAGTCATGGCATTAGTAAGTATTCTATAAATGATGGTTATAATTTATTATTTTAGTCTTGTGCTCATGCTAAAGACAGCATTCCATAATAATCAAGGTTGCTCAAAAAAATCCCTAGGAAATCTAGAAAATTATTTTAAAATACTGCTTACCAAATTTTGAATACTTTTACTCAGGCCTCTTTCTAAGTGCAAAAAAATTAATTGCAAACAATTAAACCCCAACTTGGGGATATACTAAACAAAAATATATCCACTAATTAATGTTAATGAACACTGTGGGCATAGTATCCTTATAACTCCTCCTCCCTGGAAGATCATAGAAATGTTTTGTCCGGCACAATTGGGTTCTTGCTCAGATTCAGGTGTTCTCGGTCCACTCAATTGATAGCTCTTTTCCATAAGCTACACTACAGGGTTCCAGATTAAAGTTCTAAATTTATTGCTTCCTAGATTGTGATTTTGAGGGAGATATTTACTTTTTCACACCTTTTTTTTCTTATAACATGCAGGTCAATATCGAACACAACTGTGAGAAATTATTGTGAAGGATAACTAAGGTAAGGCCTAACATGCATGGTAAAGAGCAAGTAGAAGTTAGCTAGCTGCTTGTGGTTTCACAGTCACTGCCTCTGGACTGTTAAAGTTAGGTTAGGTGTTAGGATTACCACCAGCTTCAGTTCATTTTTAGTGTCTCTGAAATTGCTGAAGGTGCAGACACGAGTAATCATTTTAATTAATTTTTTCGATGAATCTATGGAGTGCTGGAATTTTAGGAGGCTTGCTTGCTTTTCAAATGCTGCCCGAAGCTGCTTATGAGGAGGAATGTCCTCTGCCCCCTGCGTGTGCTTGCTCATTCTCTCTGTTCTCTGTGCTCTCTGATCTGTGTCATGTCTCTCTCTGAACTGTGCTGCCAAAGAGGAAATTTTTTTTTCAGCTCCAACTTTAAGTAGGAAAAGAGTTGCTTCCAGATCATACATGATCTCAGAATGATTCCTTGGTGGTACACAGAAATTCTGGACTATAAGTTACTTTCTATAGCTGCAATTTTGAAGAACCACCCTAGTGGCAGTGACTTAGGAATTTGCTATCTATTTCAATTCCACCATTATAAGGAATTATCACATAGACTATCTACATTGAACTAACTAATGGGCTTCAATAATAATATATCATAGCTTTTATGCTTTCAAATGATATTCTGAATTTCCTAGTTTGTAAGGTTATTTATTCATTTCACTCATTCAAAAAATGCTTATTAAGCACCTTTCATGTGCTACATACTATTTTAGGTATTAGAGGTTTATCATCAAACATAGCTGGAGTATGTTAAGTGCAGAAGTTTCAATTTTGAATAAAAGTAAAATAGCAAGCCAGTTGATATTTGGGGAAAGAGCATCTCAGACACTGGAAAAGTAAGTGCAAAGACCCAGAGACAGAAGTGTGTCCCAAGTCTTCAGGTAGCTGAAGGCTGAGCAAGAAGACAAATATAATGTAGAAGACCAGGGAAATATTTAGGGATGAAGACAAAATGGGTACATACATGGCCATAGGTCCTTTTAAGAACTTTGGCTTTTATTTTGGGTTAGTATTTACAAACTCAGATTATCTCTGCAAGATAGAGATAAGGAGTACACATATGAAAAGGCTGTCCAACTATGCAGATACCATGATGCATTGCTGAGAGTAACTAACTAGAAAAGGAAGTTGTAGGTGGCTCTGTCTGTAGGTAGATTAAATATTCAACCCAGTACAGGAATGTGGTTCAACTTCCAGCTCTCCAAAGTATATGTTCCTCAATCTTACATGAGTTATCACATGCCTGAAATTCCATCCTCTTTGATTATTCTTTCTGCTTCAAAATATATTTCTTCAAAAGTATTATTATGAAATGCAGATATGGTTGAGAACAATAGTAAATTTAGCAATGGCCAGATCTCTGATCATAAGTACCTTTGACTGTGGTAAAATAAACCCAATGATAGCTAATGTAATGCCTGAAATTTGGTAAGTGCCATCATACTCTGTATAACGACATTTCGGACAACAATGAATCGCTTGTATTATGATGGTACCATAAGATTGTGATGGACCTGAAAAATATCTATCACTCAGTGATGTTGTAGCCATTGAAAAGTTGTGGTGCGACACATTACTTCTGTTTTTGTAGTGATGTTGGTGTAAACCAAGCCTACTGTGCTGCCAGTCATATAAAAATATAGCTCATACAGTTAAGTACAGTACATAATGCCTGATAATAAATGGTTATGCTATCCATTTATGTATTTACTATACTATACTGTTTTTATAAATGGAGTCTTGCGGCAAGGCCCTGGCTGGAGTGCGATGGTGCAATCATGGCTCACTGCAGCTTCCGCCTCCCAGGTTCAAGCAATTCTGCTGCCCCACCCTCTCAAGTAGCTGGGACTACAGGTGCACACCGCCACACCCAGCTATTTTTTTTTTTTTTTTAGAGTAGAGACTGGATTTCACCATATTGGCCAGGCTGGTCTTGAACTCTTGACCTCAAGTGATCCGCCCACCTCAGCCTCTCAAAATGCTGGGATTACAGGCATGGGCCACAGTACCCAGCCTATACTATACATTTATGTTTTTTTAGAGATGTGGTCTTCCTATGTTGCTGGGTCTGGACTCAAACTGCTGGGCTCCAACAATCCTCCCACCTCAGCTGGCACACACCACGGGGCCTGGCTTTCTTACTGTGCATTTTATCATTACTTTGGAGTATACTACTTCTACTTATTTTTTTAAAAATGTAAAACCTCACACAGGTTCTCCAGGAGCTGTTCCAGAAGAAGGCATTGTTATTATAGGAGATGACAGCTCCATGCCTGTCATTGCCTCTGAAGACCTTCCAACTGGACAAGATTTGGAAGTAAAAGATAGTGATAGTTGATGGCCCTGACCCAGTGGAGGCATGGGCTAATGTGTGCATTCATGTCTTAGCTTTTAACAAAAAAATGTTTAAAAATTAACATAAAAAAGAAAAAAAATTAAAAATAGAAAAAAGCTTATAGAATAATGATAAAGAAAATGTTTTCGTGTAGCTGCACAATGTGTGTTATAAGTGTCATTACAAGTGTCAAGATGTTATAAAAGTTTAAAAAGTTTATGAAGTTGAAAAGTTACAATAATGTTAGGTTAATTATTGAAGAAAGAAAAATACTTTCTATAAATTTAGGGTAGTCTGTGTACAGTGCTTATAAAGTTTAGAGTAGAGTACTGTAGTGTCCTAGGCCTTCACATTCACTCATCCCTTATCCACTGACTCCATTTATAGTAAAAGCCCTATATAGTTGGACCATTTTTTATCTTTCATATTGTATTTCAACTGCACTTATTTTATGTTTAGGTACAAAAATACCTACCATTGTGTTATACTTGTATAAGACATTCAATACAGTAACATGCTGTACTGGTTTGTAGTCTTGAAACAATAGGCTATACCATATAACCTAGGTGTAAGTACATCTATAATGCTCATACAATGTCTAGGTTTGTGTAAGTACACACTATAATGATTGTGCAATGAAGAAATTACCTAAGAACACATTTCTGATGTGTAACTGTACTTAACTATCAAGCAATCAGGTGTCCCGGTGGTCAAAGACAATGGCCTTAACAATGGTCAAGGGCTGTGAGCCAAAGTGAAAGTAACAATCAAGCCTTTTTTCACTTAACTGTGAAAATACAAGCAAGAGGCAAAAAGTAATGCTGTTTTCCCCATAAAACAGTAGCAGGCAAGGGTCAGATGGATGCAGCAAAAATGGGAGAAAATCTCTTGCTGCCAGAAGTCCAGAACTTCCTGTATCTTTATGGACCGTAAGTAGGAGACAGAGAAGTGGTAGGCCTAGGAATGAATGAGGTAAAGTGGGAAAAGTGCATAAGCCAAGGCTGCTTATGAAGAGGGCTTCGTGGAGGCCCCTGGGAAGTGCCTGTTACCAAACACCAGGGCTTCATGCTAGGTCCTGCTGTTAGCCACACAGATAGCCAATCACTGAGAAGATGAATATTGCCAAGGAAGAAGGTTTTAAGCAGGGGTGGCAGCTGAGGAGATGGGAGCTCAGTCTGAGCACCTCCACACAGACAAACACCAGGGGTTTATATAGCAGGGAGGAAATGTAACCATGTATAAGAAAACAGGAACTAGAAAAAGGCAAGAAAACAATCATGATGAATGAGGGGTCCTGCATCTCATTGTCTGGATGTGGTGATCTACTGAGTTTCAGTTCTTTGATACTTTTTGAGAGGGCTAAGGGACCCTTTCCTGAGGAAGGATCTCCCATAAAACAAATATAAGTTTCAACCTGTAAGACCAAAAAGGTCAATTTCTGTGTTTATCTAAAAATAACTCTCTATGAGTCTGTGGGATTTAGTGTCACTTCCACCAAGACTTTGGATAAACAGGTCTTAGAATGGAGGTGTCTGGACTAGAAATGCATCTGTGCATATGAGCATGACTCACACAGAGGGTCCTGAGTCCTTCACTGCAACTCCCTCCAGAAAGCTGCAATGAATGCTCTATACAATCAGTCTGGTGGCAAAGCCTGGTAACTGCCTATAGTCAGCCTCAAAATATCAAATGTAGAATTCTGGCCTAGAGTCAGACTTCTCATTAACAGACATTGTTTAATCAACAAATAACCAATAACATCTAGCTGAATGATAACAGTTAGATTGTTTCTAATGGCCATAATGTAAGAGAGAGAAGAAAAATAGAACAAACTTCTTCATACTTTTTCCTGCAAGTGATCCCGAGTTGATTTTACTAGGGCCAGTTTAGATGTTTTAATTAGCTGAAAGAAAATTGTGTCAGCACAAAATAGCAGTAAAGTTATATAAAGACTGTCAATCTGTATTTTGATACTTTCTTCCATGTAACTGGAACAAATGAATCATTTAAATGAAAGTTGCCCTAAGGGAGGAACTTCAAACAGTATAATGTGTTTGAGAGGCATAATTTCTTTTTTAAAATCTACTAGAATTGGATTCAATTTTTTATGCCATTATTGGTGAGATTTTAACTATTATATCTATAATCTATGCTTGGTAGACCTGTTTGATAAATAAATGATGATTGCTTTAAAATAAAAGGAACACTTTTCTTGATTTCATCATCTTCTGTATTCTATTACTGACTATGAGATATTGAGACAGGTGGAATTTAAGATTAAGAATATGTAAAAATAATACTGAAATTACTTAGTTTAAAGTAACACAGTCAAATATCCAGCTGTCCCGTGAATACTGACACATTAGCATAATCTGATATACCTCAAAGCGTTTGTTTGAGAATTCAAATAGTAACAAGACTGTTAATGAATTTGTGTTTTACAAATGTAATCACTCTAGCAAATTTTAGGGAAGTGTGAAATGCCTGAAAAAGCTAAGACTTGGTTCCAAGTTCTTTAGTAATAACAGAAGATAGATTTTTCATACAAGAAAATAACACAATGGTCGAGAGAATTAAATATTAAAAGTCACAATTGTGTACTCATTTCTTTGTATGTGGATTGATAAACATATAAATTTCTGAGGGAATGCAGTCATTGAGAATAATAAATATAAATCACCAATAACAATCTTAAATTGGTTAATGTTTTCTAAATCTTGAATACATGCATAATACATTAATATATTTAGAACATTCTGTCATTAGGGCTTTGGATTCTTCTAGGAAGTTAAGGAAACAGATGGCTTTACTGTTATCTTTCCTCCATTTACATATTCTTTCTTTCAATTTGTTTTTAACTAAATGTTTTTAATCAACCACATTTCATTTTGTGAAAATCTTACCCATTCTTAATGAATTTCGGTTGAAGATGACAGTCTTCTTCTGATATACAATGAAGAAGGTTACAATGTATTGAATTTGCTTCATCCATTGAAAGCTCATCAAAGCTTTCATCTGAAAACTACTTGAAAGGTATATTAAAAAATTATTTCTGTAGACATGTATGTATGCATGTGTGTATGTATACATGCATGTGTATACATATGTATTCAATAAAGATAGCTTATCTAAAACTTGTTCTGCCATTTTTCTTCTGTAACAGCTTTCCTCCTGCTTTGTTTACCTCTCTGGTTAAAAAAGATGACTTTCATCTAAGTATCCACGATTGGTGTTATCACCAAAAAAAAAAAAAAAATTGTATTATTATGTATTCAGATGTCCATATTTTAAATAGGATTTAACATGTACATTAATTTGTATTACTTAGAAATTCTATAATGAATATTTTTTCTATTCATGTAATAAAAGTTATTTCTAAAGAATTTTTAAAATAAATAACAAATGTAGAATATATATATATATATATATATATATATATATATATATATATATTTTCCATCATAATGATGGCAGTGGCCTGTCTGGAGTGGCTGCTGTGGGGATACCAGCTGCAGTGGGGGAGGTGTGGCCAGGGCTGCACACTCTTTGGAGCCAGTGGGGACCAGGAACAGGTGATCCCAGTGGCAGCCCAACACCCTACTGAGTTGGCAGGGTGGGAGCCTATGCAGCTGGGCACAGCTGCAGCCTCCCAGCTGTGACTCCAGACCTGGGAATCCCTGCACTCTCAGGGTCCATGAAGCTCCCTGCCCCACAGGCTCAGAATGGCCTCCTCCTGCTTCCTGGCCTCTCCCCACTCCTGGCATCTGTTCCAGTGCAGAGCAAAGTTTTAGACAAGCTTGAGCACTGTTGTGACCCAGGTAGGTGTGTGTGTGCTCAGGGAAGCGCTGACATGCCAGCGACCCCTCCCAACCCCCGGCCCACTGCCTTGGCCTCCTCTAAAACTTTGAGGGCTAATGAGCTCTGTGAGGGAGGCTGGGGTGAGGGTGGTCAGGGCAAACCTGTGTGTGCCCCTCAGCATGGACAGCCTGGGCACCATGGATGGCATATTGATGGCTGCAGGAGGCAGACAGGTTCCTAGGTGGGAAGGGGAAGTTCCCTGATGAAACTTCGCATTCAAGCCAGAGACAGCCTGAAGCCTGGGAGTCAGACTGCCAGTTCTGGGTGGAGTCCATGACCCAGAGTGAGAACTTCATTAATGCCTTTTGGGCAATAGAATGATGCTTTTTCCAGGCCTACCCGTGGCTACCTATGGACCAATCAGCATGGACTTCCTCCACTCTGAGCACATAAAACTCCCAGACTCAGCCAGACTCACACACTCATGGGGACAACCTGCCTGTGGAAAGAAGCTATCCACTTAAGTTCTCCTGAGAGCTGTTCTGTCACTCAAGAAAGCTCCTCTCCACCTTGCTCACCTTTCAGTTGTCAGCGTAACCTCATTCTTCCTGGACATGGGACAAAAACTCAGAACCTACTGAACAGCAGGAGCAAAAGGGGCTGTAACACATTCCTGGCAGGCTCGCTGAGCTACAGGCAGTGACACACTCCTGGACTGTGGAAGTGAAGAGTGGCAACCCTTCTGGGGGCCCAGATTTTTGAGTTCTGTAAGCCAGAACTACTGTAATACTATAGCACTCTCGCCCTCTATTGGCACTGGGCAGCTGCCCCCATGTGATGGGAAGTAGTAGCAGGACTGGGCCAGCCCAGGTGCTGCTGGCCAAAGCAGGGTGGCAGGACTTAAGGAGCTGTAACACAAATGCACTGAAACATGCCCCCTGCTCTCTGCACTGTAGGTAGTGAGAAGGAGAGAAGAGCTATGGTTTTTTGGGGGGTCCAGACCTTGGGTTTCCCAAGTCTGGGTTGTGACACACTGTGACCCCCTCTTTGGGGTTCTACCATTCCTGGCATCTCCAATCTTTGGGAGCCACCTAATTCCCCTATGCCTGCAGCAGAAGCCACTTGTGGTATGACTGGTCTAGCTGCAGTTTTGCACAGAGGCAGCACCTGTGCTGGCACCTGGAGTTGCCCACTCTGCCAGTGGCTGGATCTTGCACTCACTTGCTCACCCACCTCTTGCTGCTCCACACCTGGCTCCCCCTTGGCAGGCATGGGATCCATGCCAGTAGTGCTAGCTGAGTGCAACCTGCTAGGCTGAGTGAGAAAAATGAGCTCAGCAGGCATGAGCAAAACTCAAGCAGAGGAGCTGCCAGCCACAGAGGTTTCCAAATGGTGAAGTAATACCCTAAGGATCCTGTGACAGTAATGGCATTTGACAGAAACTTTTCTTTGATAAACTTAGTGTGAAGTTTTGTGATTAAAAGTTATTGTTTAAAGTCACTGCTGCCTCTACTTTCCTCAGGGATTTCAGTGTAATAAAAATAAATAAGAACAGAAAAATAAGGCTTTATTTTTAACAAAACTGTGGAAGAGTCATTGCCAAATAGAATGAAATATAAGTGAAATTGAGGGAAGATGCTTAAGATTTCAGCAATTACAGATTCTTGTAAGTTTGTGGCTTTTTCCCCTGAGTTTTCTATTCTGTTGTATTGGTCTGTGTGTCTGTTTTTGTACCAGTGCCATGTTGTTTTGGTTACTGTAGCCTTATATTATACTTTGAAGTTTGGTAATGTAATGATTGCACCTTTGTTGTCTTTGCTTAGGGTTGTTTTGCTTATTTTGGGTATTTTTTTGGTTCCATATGAATTTTTGAATAGGGTTTTCTAATTCTGTGAAGAATGGCATTGGTAGTTTGATAGGAAGAGCATTGAATCTATAGATTGCTTTGGGCAGTATGGCCATTTTAATGATATTGATCCTTCTAATCCATAAGCATGGAATGTTTTTCCATTTATTTTTGTCACCTCTGATTTCTTTCAGCAGTGTTTTATAGTTCTCCTCACAGAGGTCTTTCACCATTTTGGTTAGCTGTATTCCTAGTTGTCTCATTTTCTTTGTGGCTATTTTAAATGGGATTGTCTTCTTGAATTGACTGTTAACTGGGATATTATTGCTGTGTAGAATTACTACTGATTTTTGTACACTGATTTTATATCCTGAAACTTTACCATAGTCATTCATCTCTTTGGGCAGAGTCTTTAGAGTTTTCTAGGTATGGAATCATATCGTCAGTGAAGAGAGATAGTTTGACTTCTTTTCCTATTTAGATGCCTCTTATTTCTTTTTCTTGCCTGATTCCTCTGGCTAGGGCATCTAGTACTATTTTGAATAGAAGTGGTGAGAATGGGCATCCTTGTCTTGTTCCAGTTCTCAAGGGAAATGCTTCCAGCTTTTGTCCATTCCGTATGATGTTGGCTATGGGTTTGTCATAGATGGCCCTTACTATTTTAAGGTATGCTCCTTTGATGCCTAGTCTGTTGAGGGTTTTTATCCTGAAGTAGTGTTGGATTTTATCAACATTTTTTCTTTGTCTATTGAGATGTTCATATGGTTTTTGCTTTTAATTCTGTTTATGTGGTGAATCACATTTATTGATTTGCAGATGTCGAACTAGCCTTGTATCCCAGGACTAAAGCCTACAATACAGACTTTAAAAAATCCTCAGATTACTCCCAAATTAGGTGGCATGTCCTAAGCAGAAATAAACCTGTCATTTCTTCTTTGTAAAGTGAGGCCAATTGGCACATAAAGGCTGCAAGTAAGTCCCTGTACCCGCATGACCCTAGAATGACAAGGAGATATGGTTTGGCAGCGTCACCACCCAAATCTCACTTTGAATTGTAATAATTCTCATGTGTCAAGGGTGGGATCAGGTGGAGATAACTGAAGCATGGGAGTGGTTTCCCCCATACGCCATACTCTTTTCATAATAGTGAGTTCTCACAAGATCTGTTGGTTTTATAAGGGGTTTCCCCACTTCAATCAGCACTCATTCTCTTGCCTACCACCATGTGAAGAGGTGACTTCTGCCATGATTGTAAGTTTCCTGAGACCTCAAAACCCATGTGGAACTGTGAGTCAATTAAACTTCTTTCTTTTACAAATCCCCCAGTCTTGGGCAACTCCTTATAGCAGTATGAGAATGGACTAATACAGTAAAGTGGTACGGCAGACAGTGGATACTCATTAAAATACCCAGAAATGTGGAAGCAACTTTGGCACTGGGTAATGGACAGAGGTTGGAACAGTTTAGAGAGCTCAGAAAAAGATAGGAAAATGTGGAATAGTTTGGAACTTTATGGAGACTTGGAGGGCTCAGAAGACAGGAAAATGTGAGAAAGTTTGGAACTTTGGACTTGTTGAATAGCTTTGACCAAAATGCTGATAGTGATATGGACAATGAAGTCCAGGCTGAGGTGGTCCCAGATAGAGATGAGGAACTTCTTGGGAACTGGAATAAAGGTGATTCTTGCTATGCTTTAGCAAAGAGACTGGCAGCGTTTTGTCCCTGCTTTAAGATCTATGGAAGTTTGAACTTGAGAGAGATCATTTAGGGTATCTGGTGGAACTAATTTCTAAGTGGTAAAGCTTACAAGAGGAAGCAGAAGAGGAAAGTTTGAAAAATTTGCAGCCTAACAATGCAGTAGAAAAGAAAAACCAGTTTTCTGGGGAGAAATTCAAGCCAGCTGCAGAAATTTGCATAAGCAAGGAGGAGTCAAAACAACAGGGAAAATGTCTTCCAGACATCCTCTGAGACCTTTTTGGCAGCCCCTCCTATCACAGGCCTGGAGGCCTAGAAGGGAAAAATTGTTTTTTGGAACTGGTCCAGGCTTCCCCTTCTGTGTGCAGCCTCAGGCGTTGGTGCCCTGTATGCCAGTCACTCCAGAAAGGTGCCAAGGTATAGCTCAGGCCATTGTTTCAGAGGGTGCAAGCCCAAAACCTTGGAAATTTACATGTGGTTTAGGCCTGTAGATGCACAGAAGTTAGGAACTGAGGTTTGGGAACCTCTGCCCAGATTTCAGAGAATGTATGTAAACACTTGGATTTCCAGCCAGAAATCTGCTGCAGGGGCAGAGACCCCATGGAGAACTTCTGCTAGAGAAGTATGTAAGAAAATTTGGGGTTGGAACCCCACACAGAGTCTGCACTGGGGCACTGACTAGTGGAGATATGAGAAGAGGCCCACTGTCCTCCAGACCCCAGAATGTTCAGCTCACCAACAGCTTGCACCGTGTACCTAGAAAAGCCACAGACACTTAACACCGGCCTGTGTTTAGTACAGGGTACAGCCCCCTTCTGCTGGTTTCACAGGCTGGTGTAGTGATGAGAACATTGCTTTAATCAATATGCATAAATTACAGTATGCTACCCTTTAATAGAGAAGAGAGGGCCAATTCTGCAAATCCAGAGGGTTACCGGGGATCTGGGGATTCAGAACATGTTAATGTGTAGATGCATGTTGTCCTTTTACAAGTCACAGTGTACAGCTCCTCTGAAAGGCCTTTATTGTGGCATAGCAGACTTTCCTGGAATGAGAATTCAACCCTCTCTAGAACTCCACCACCCTTATAATTCTGAGCTGGATCCTACACGTAACTAACTTTTGGGCTTAAGGAGATGCAAGTCCCTTTATATACCACCTTTAAGTCTTTTGGATTCACATTTGGCCTTAAACAGGTGATTAATCACCTTCAGCCTTCATTGTCTTTATTTAAAGTCTCTATTAACCCCTAAAGTAGTCATCCAATTCTGTAGTTAGTATGACTATTGCTTTTCCCAGACTTTTCAAATGACTTAACATTGTACTCACCTGTGCATTCCATTACTCCTATAGCCCAACCCACTGAACTACTGGTGAAAGTTTTAACAATTACACTTCTATGGGATGCAGAGTACCTCACTCACTCCTGGTCATAGAAGCTCTTTGCCAACCAGCCAGCAAAAAATCCAGTTCCAGAATCGTTTTAGAGCTTACTTTTTTGGACTACTCCTAGCATTAATGTTATTTGTGAGGTTCCCCAGAAAATAGACCCTCAGATGCAGATTGTTTTGCCTTTGATTTATTGGAGAGCGCTTTCTTAGGATCAATACCTGCAAGGGAATAAGGGAATCGGGTTTGTGTAAAGGGAGATTTAAAATGATATGCAATTACAACGGAGGTCCCAGTTAATTCCATGGAAACTCTAAGCTGGTAACTTGGGAGTTAAGGTCAATAGGTGAAACTCTGTAGCCCTTCTTTTTATTGATTTTCTTGCAGAAAAGAGGCCTAAACTTGCACCAGTCACATTCCTTTGACCTAGGGCATTTACTGGGGAGAGATTCATATGTGAGCAGTTAAGAGCTGTAACTGGGAGAAATAAGTACTTAGGTCATAAAGAGGGTATCTGGCAGTGGACTACAGCATCTAATTAAGATGAATACTTAAAATACCTCTCTCTTCTTGAAGTATTCTTCATCATACATAGATAACATAATGCTCATACATTTGTGTGTGTGCCACTATTTCTCATTCATTTGATTCATTTGTATTATAAATTAATGCTTGTATATCTGTCTCATCTGCAAACTTTTAAACTTTTTAAGAATAGGAATTTTATATCTAGTCCATGCATTACACATAATAGGTACTGGGTAACACTTTATTATCTATGACTACTTTTACCATTATTAAAAACTGAATCAGAATTCCAAATAAGCAATGAACTAGACTGTTTTGCAATCTAAGGACTTATCAATATGATAAGTATTCATTATGAAACAAGATGAATAAGAATACTGTACTAGAATGATAAAGATATAATGAAAAGACAAAATTTTTGAAATTTCTACTGATATAAAAGATGTTTAAAAAGTAGGGCAAAAGAGACTAAGCACAGATATAAAGAAGAACTTCTTGCTAATAAGAAATGTGAAAGATGTGAGACTATTTAATCTAGCACCTAATTGTAGAAATATAGACATTGGTTCAGAAAAGTTACTACCCAAGACTATGCTTCCACCCATTTACAAAATGGGGACTAGGATCAAGAATTTTTTATTCTTCAGTCACACATCTCTCTATACTTTATGGACCCACTAGTTTTAACAGATAAAATTCAGAGCTGAAAATGAAACTTTAGATATAGAATATATGCTGCTTTGTTTTTTCAAGTGCTACACTGGACCATTTTTCTAAGTAAGTTTAATGGTAGAAACAAAATGTGGAGCTCCACATTGTTAATTTTTTTTAGTTAGTTTTGGTCTAAATGACTTTAATGAATCAAATAAATATTTCATCAAGGTAACTTTTATAAAATCAACAGATTTTGTTTCTCTCTTGCATTATAATTACAAGGATAATCCGATGGTCAGAATTTTTTTTTTAAATGATACCCAATACACTACAGAGAAGATGCATTTGATATGTTGTGTGACTCAATGCCTAGCCTTGTGTAAAGAGAAAAAGTTTCAGAGATGTTACAATTCAGCTGGCTATGTTTTCTGGAACACTGTGTTTATTTATTCAATCAGCAAGTGGCTCCATTCACTTAGCTTAAAAGACAGGTTGGCATCATTTGCACTATACCATTAGTAGGGATTATATTTGACAACATGTTGATGAGTATTTTTACTTTATTTTAAAATTAGAGGAAGGAGGTTATATACATATTTTATTTAAGTTACAATTAATAGATCAATCAATCAATCTAGAGGTCATTTATTGCTTTTATGTTCTTAAATACGTATTATGTTTTATAGGTAACTTGCACTTAAATATTCCATTTTAAAGTTTTCCTTGATGGAAATTCAGACACATTTATTTCCTGTTCTTATTTTGTTTTCTTAGTAAATTAAGCAGCTACCCATTGAATTTGTTTCTAACTTTATATTAGAAACCTGTTCTATACCTGTAATCCTGGCACTTTGGGGAGGCTGAGGTGGGTGGATTACCTGAGGTCAGGAGTTTAAGATCAGCCTGGCTAACATGGTGAAACC